>NC_046666.1:53481082-53498073 GCF_010883055.1 Belonocnema kinseyi
AGAGCACGAGTTGAAGTGAAAAACGGATTAAAATCGACGTTTTCAAAAAAGTAAGTTTTTTGGCTTTAATTTTTAAACTAAAAAAGTTACAACTTTTTGTCTCCAGAAAAAAAGATGCTCAATCAAATTTTACATCCATATATATCTTTTGAAAATTAAAATTCGAAAATTTTTTCTAAAGCCTCCAGGGGACTTCGTTTTCGCACGAAAAATTTTATGTGCCCTTATTGCATCCGGACCCACAATTATGTCAAAAATTCATGCTTTTTGGTTGCAAATTCAAGTGCTTTTTAAACTCCTCTTTTTGTGTTGAAAATGAAGTATATCTATAAAATTGTCATTTTATTGTTGAAAATTCTTCTACGAACTTTCTTGGTTAAAAGTTCACCTACTGTTTTTAAAATTAGCCTTTTGCACTGATTCCATTTGTTTTTTATTTAATATCTTTTGTAGAAATTTCAGCTTTTTTCATAAAAATGTAACTGTTTGGTTGAAAATTAATCTTTTTTGATTGCAGATTCAATTATTTTGTCGTCAAGTCTTGTTTTTTGATTGAATTAAACAGTTTATCATTTTTAATTAAAATCTTATTTTTTCGGTTATCTGATATTACATTTATCATCATTTTATTCCAAATTTATCATTTTAGGTGAGGATTCATTTCTTTGGCTAATAGTTTTCCTATTTTCTTGAAAATTGATATTTCTGGCTGTAGTTTTATCTCTTTGGTTAAATATTATACCATTTTTCTTGGATTTTCGTTATTTTTTATTTAAAAAAATGAAAATGTAACTTTTTCATTTTTATAGTTAAATTCATTTTTTTAGTTTAAAAATCCTTTTTTTTAGTTAAAGAACTAATTGTCTAGGTTTTAAACTTCCTCTCTTTTGGCTTAAAATGCAACTGTTTGATCTCAATGGTTTAGAATTTGAATATTTATTTAAAAAAATTTTGTTTATGCTTAAAATTAATTGTCTTTTTACTAAAAATTTAACTTTGTTTATTTGTGGTTGAACAAGGATTGTTTTTTAGTTAAATATTCAAGTATTTCTTTGAAAATTTATTTACGTTATTCTAAATTCGTTTTTTGTTTTGTAGAATAATAATCTTGTTGTTTGAAAATTCGTCACTTTGACTTCAAAATTCATTCTCGTAGGCTGAAAATTTAAGTACTTATTTGAAAGCAGTTTAAAGCTGAATTTTTTAGCAAAGGATTGGTTTTTTAGTTGAAAACTCATATCTGTGGTTAAAAATTTAAAAGTTTTTTTTAATTTCATATCTTTTAGATAGAAGATGAAAATTTAACTGTTTCGTTAACAACTTAACTATTTATTTGAAATTTTTTGTTATTTAACTCTTTGGTTGAAAAAAGATCCTATACTCCTTCTTTACCCCATTGGGAATAAAACCACAAAACTTCTGATTCTGGTTCGATTCCCAATGGAGTGAAGAAGGAGTAGGATCTTTTTTTCAAGAAATAATTTCAATTTTAATTTGAAAATATTATTTTCCATCTAGTCTCATTCAGACGTTAAGCATTTTTTGTTATTGAAGATTCGTAACTTGATCGATATTGTGGATTTTCTCTCTTCAGGGTTTGGAGGGTTGTCTACTGTCGGTAAGGTAACATTTCGCTGATGATATAACAGATTCATTTTTCTGGATTGGAACTTAATCTTTTATGGCAGAACAGTAATATTTTCTGATTTAAATAAATTGAAAAATTCGAACTTTTTTTAAAAATTGTATTGATTTATTCCGTAAACAAAATATTATATGTCAAAAACTTTTACAAGATTAAAATTCTGCTCGCGTAAAAATTAGGAAAAAAGTCATGGAATTTTGAAAAAGAAGTGTCTAAGCATCTTACAATTTCAAAATTAAATGTAAATTTGCATTAAATTTCTTTTGTTCCTTGTTCTGATTTCATCTGCAAAGAATTATTCAGAGAAGGATTTCAGAAAAAGATTGTATCAAAAGAATAAAAAGATATGCAAATGAAATTTAACCGATAAAACAATTCAGTGAATGTAGGACTATGCAATCCATATTTTCTATTACAATATGCCTCTCAATGTTTTTTATCCAGGGATTCTGTTGAAATTTTTGAAGCATAAAAATTTGGATTTGTAAATAATGGAACACCCGTTTTTTCCTCGATGGGAAGTACGGTCACTAATTTCGTGAAGCTTTTCAGATGCAGTATTACTCTCTGTTCATTCATTATCGTTAAAGGCATTGAGCGCAGAACATCAGTTTCCGACGTTCATTGCCGTACATATCGTTTGTGAAACTTCCACTGAAATACATACGAACGTGGAATTTATATCCTCATATCAACACACTGAGACTGAATATCGATAATCAGAGCTGACCACTCGGCTTGTTTCGCTTTGCTCAATTCTACAAACGTAAAGCCGCATATTTGATTGAATACCAAATATGCGCTTCTGTGCACGAAAAAAATGATAAGAGGGGAAATTCACTCGTCACAAAACCTAATACAGTTTATTATCCCTTAATACGTCTTATTTCGACTAACTATTCTTTTGTACGCTTTATTATGCCTTAGCAGTATGCTTTAGTCAGTCTCATTAATTTCACCTTATTATGCCTTAATATGCCTTATTATACTTCAATACGCCTTTTTATACCTTATGTCTCATTACGCCTAGTTGCGTCTTAATATGCTTTGATACGCCTTATTACGCCATATTTATATTTTAATATCTCTTATTACGACGTATTACGCCTCAATGTACCTTATTGCGCTAGAATATGCCTTATTATATCTCAATATGCCTTAATACCCCGAGCATAAATTCCAATATGGATCTGATCGGGGCAAAACCGGGCAGAATTTGGCCTAAATCTGGCTATCTAGATGGCGCCAGATTCCAAATAAAACGCGATACCCGATCGGGACCCAAGTGCCACGCCTAGAGATTACCCAGCCTAGCCCGATTGTGCCTATGTTAATTTATTTTTATTATTCCTAATTAAAAGAGATTTTCAAATAAAACAATGTTAAAATCGTATATATCACCTCTTAAACTGAAATTTGAGATTAATAAATAAGTGATAAACTATTTAAGTATTTTGTAATATATTTTTGCTTCCAATTCCTATATTGAACTTAAATGTAATAATTTATTTTGAAATTAGCGAATTATAATGTTGCACTGGCTCTTAAAGTTATTGAGGTTAGGTTTCATCTTAATGAATTAAATGCAAATTTCTTAGTGGAAAAATATCTTCATCAAAGATTTTATTAACATTCTGACAATTACATTTTTTGGACAAATACGCATCAGAAATATTTTTTAAATGCGAATTCAAGTTTTATATATTCACAATTTTATTTTTCGCTTTAAGTTCATAAAGCGTTCCTTGATTGCCGCAAGATCCAAAATAATATTTAGGAAATTATGATATAATAAAGAATAATATATTATGTAATATATTTCATACGTTTCGCTTTTTGGTAGGAATGATTCATGCTGCGAATAAAAAAATTATTCTTTTATCTAATAACAAAAGAAAAAAGTTGAATTAAACTGTACTGCTTTTTAACAAATGCTTTTATTCGTCATTAAAAGATACTGTGAAAAAATGAAGCAACTGTCGAAAAAAGAGTTGCAATAGCAACGCAAATGTAAAAAATGGATTAAATTTATTATAAACAAATACGCAATTTTTATGGTCAACAGCAGTTATTTAAACACATTTTTATTAGTTTATGTATTTATAAATAAAATTCCGATTTTTTCATGGTAATTAACAGCCAATTATTTAGCAATGTCTTTCTCCTAAATTTTTTAAACAAGCCTAATTAAGAAATTCATTATTTGAATATTTGTAGCATTAAAATATTAATTCTTTCAAAGTAATCAAATGTTAAAACTTGTGTTGAACAATTCTACACATTTTCAACACCAGTGATTAATTTTGTACCAAAAATATTAATATTCAACCAAATAGATACATTTTTAATCATATAATTGAGTTTTCAAACAAGAAGATTAATTTTCTAACAAAAAATAATAATTTTCAACTTATTACATAAATTTTCAACTAAATAGTTTAAACAATAGAGGTAACGATAGTACAAAACCTTGATTAAATAATTTGTAGTTTCTATTCATTTAGTTTCTAATTTTTTTTAAACGAAATTATTGAATTAAAAAAATAAAAAATATGAATATTTACCAAAAAAATTGAAAAGTAAAGTTTTCATTTAATACAATTTGTTTTCAATAAAGACAATAGTTTTCGAGTAAAAAATAATTTTCTCTACAAAGCAGTAGAATTTTAAACCGAGAAATGACTTTGTTTTAAATTGTTGAATTTTTAACAAAATAATTCAATTCTAAGCCAAATTATAAAAATTCTAACTATAAAAAAGATGAATCCTTGATCAAAAATGATATAGTTAGTTTTCAGCAAAAAAAAATTTCTTGATATAAGGCTAAACAGATATTTCATTAAATTGAACAAATATTTGTTTGATTGAAATTATATTTATATAATTTAAGCACGTCATTGTTTAACTTAAAATAATTGTTATTAGAATCAAACAAATTGTGTCTTTGGTGTAAAGTCAAATGTTTGAATAAAAAACCAACATTTGTCTATGCACACTAGGGTGGCTCAAAAAGGCTTTTCTTTTTTAGAGGGCAACGATCTCCCCAATTTCATTCTAAACGCGAAAAAAAAATTTCCTAATTTCTTATTTATTTATTTTTCGATTTTAGCAGGTGCCGGTTTTAACTTGAAGTAAACCATATGCATGGGGAAAGATCACTTTTTTTGAGTTTTTGTAATAATTTTTTAGGGTTTATATAAATGTGACGGGAAAGTATAGGAGCCTGTAGAGAATTATCCAACGAAGAATTCCATGTATCATATATGTGGGTTTAACACCCCTAACACACCCCCACGAGTACCAGAAGACTACCCTTAAAACAAAAAATGTCAATTTTTCATAAAATTAACGTTTTGAATAATGTATTTTCGTATTATTTTACTCAAGATTATTCATATTTGTCTACTGAATACATTTACTATCATTAGTTAATTAATTTTCAATTATTTAAATAAATGGAATTTGTTGAAATAATTTTTTTTCTCGAATATTAGTTTTTTCCGCTAAAAATTATTACTATTGGTCTAGTAGAATATTTATTAACATTAGTTAATCAATATTGTATTATTTAAACAAATTGGATTTTTTTAAACAATTTTTTTCGAAATATTGTTTTTTTCTTAAAAATTATTACTATTAGTCTAGTGGAATAATTATTAACATTAGATCATAAATTTTCAATTGTTTAATTAAATGGAATTTGTTTAAATAATTTTGTTTTGATTTTTTTAAAATAAAAATTATTACTGTTGGTCTAGTGGAATATTCATCAGTTATAATTAATAACTAATTAATTTGACAGTAATATTTAAGTCATAATTTTTATTATATATTTTGTTTCTAAATAAAATTAATCAAGAAATGTTGATAAATATTCCACTGGAGAAATCTTAATACTCTTTTATAGAAAAATTATATACAGAAATTCCATTTGCTTAAACAATTGAAAATCAATAAACTAATGTTAATAAGTATTCCACTAGACCAATAGTAATCATTTTTAAGGGAAAAGACGAAATTTCGAAAAAAAATTGTTTAAACAAATCCTATTTGTTTAAATAATAAAACATCAAGTAAACAATATTAATAAATATTCTACTAGACTAATAGTAATAACTTTTAGGGGTAAAAACGAATTTTCGATAAAAACATTATTTTAACAAATTTCATTTGTTCAAATAATTAAGAATTAATTAACCAATTATAATAAATTTATCCACCAGAACAATATTAATCATTTTAAGTAAAAAAATACGAGAATACAGTGTTAAAAATGTCGATTTCATGAAAAATTGACATTTTTGGTTCTAAGGGTAGTTTTCAGGTACTCGTGGGGGTGTGTTAGGGGTGTCAAACTTATATGGCTGATAGATAAAATTCTACGTTTTGTAATTCTCTACAGTTCTCCATACTTTCCCGTCACATTTAATCAAAGCCTAAAAAATTATTTTAGTAACTCGAAAAACTGATTTTTCCCTATGCATTTAATATGGGAAACTTCAAGTCAAAACCGGCACCTGTTAAAACAAAAACAAAATTAGGGAATTTATTTTTCGGATTTGGAATATAATGGGGGGATCGTTGCCTTCTAGCAGGCAAAAAAAATTTTCTATGCATTTTTGAACTACCCTAATGTACACACTTTCAAATTCGCACTACGCATAGGTTTAATGCTTATGAAATTTGATGACACCATTTGGAAAATACTTTAAAAAATGTTTAATACTGTGTAATATAAAATGACTAAGAGATTCTTAGCTAAATCGGCTCCTTCCTTTCTATCTGAGAGAAAATTCAAATGTGTATTTGAGGTATTCCCACGTACGACTATATGCATAATAAATATATGTTGGTATAAGCTTCAAACGTCTATTTGCCATAGTCAGCATACCGAATTTTGCAAAGCGGATCTTACGTAGAATCCAGTTAGGTTGAAATCTCTCCTTTGTATGGGGTTTGGAGTCAAATCAGCGCACGGTCTACTTGCATATAGAAGATCAAAATCCCGTCATTTTATAGTAGTTTTCCTTCCTTAATAGGATCTTTTCAATTTCAACTATCTTGGTATATAATATCAAAAATTAATTCTCGAAATGGAAATGCCGTATATCAGAGATGTCTAAATTGAATGATCTTGGATCCTATTAGGCCCTCTAGGAGAGCTTCACTTAGTAGATACGATTAGAGTAAGTAGTACTTAATAGTAATAGTAAATCGATTAGAGTAATAGTACGTGCTTAAAGAAGCAACAAGGAAATTCTAGATTGATCTAAAAATCTGTACATGATTGATTATTTATAATAATATAGTAATATAATAATGATATAAAATATATTTTTATATTTACTAGCAGCCCCAGCCAAGCGTTGCTGGGGCTCAGTTATACGATGTTGAATTTATATTATACTAAACTTGGCGCCATCTACTGGTTGCTTATCCAATCTAGATAACGTGAAATGTTCCCGTGCAGATATCGCCATACATTTTCCCTATTACCGAACTGGCGCTGATCGGTGTAATATCTTCGGGCCCAGATCGGGATAATTCCATGGCCCAGACCCGAGCCATACCGGTTCAAGTATTGCAACGCCACCTAGTTTCAACTCAGGGAAATTTCCTTGATGTCAGGTGAACTATACTATTTTTGACAAAACTAGTAGTTATTATGTGAGTTAAGTGTACAATACAATAAACACGATGCCAAAGCCTAGTACACCACGAGTTTGAAAGCATCGCATGTTAGCTGCTTTGTACAATTTTCATGATGTGAACGAGAGTAAGTAAATCGTTAAGTCCTATTAAATATTTACCTTGAATCGAAAGCTAGCCTCAAAATTGAAGTCACATCGAAAAGGAGTTGAAAATCTGCGAAAAGAAATTCCGCAGCTGAGGGATAACTGAAAATGCACGTTCGCACAATAATTGGAAATGCCAAAGACTGGGGTGGACATCGTAAAGAACGAAGTCAAAAATAGTAAAAAATTTATTGCGTTTTTATCTGTATTTGTTATATTTGCCACGTAAATGAAAAATATAGTTAAGTTTATTCATTTTACATGTTATAAAAATATTATTATGAACAAAATTGTAAAAACTGATAAATTAAAAAACTGGCTCTTAACGGGAAATTGGTCGGGCCCAGGTCGGGTACTGATCAGGCGGCCAGATCGGGCGCAAGATGTGGCTCCTATCGGACCATGTGTTTCATCAGAGATCGGTCTCAGGTCCGTTTTCCAGATCTGGGCCAGATTTGGCCTGATCTGTGCCATAGAAAAATTTCTACACGGGTTGAAGTATCGATCCACAAACTAAGTTACACCTAAATAAAAAAATAAAGAATTTCTTTTTCTAAAATAAATTCAGGTATAATCTAGGTATCAATTTAGACCGTCCTAAGCTGATATTCAGCTTTCCTATTGCTCGGTTTCATTCGATATTTTCAATTTACTGTAAAGCAAAGCTTCTAAATTTAATCTTTTAAATATATTGTTAAGTTCACTTTACTATCATTCTTCATATTTTCGCTTGTAAGAATATTTTGTGTAAAATATATTTTGTGTATGAAAAGTTTCACACTTAATATTTTTGTATAGAATATGCCTATGTTGAATATCTTTACTTGGAATATTTGTTTTATAGCAGAAACAATATTTAAAGTAAAATTATATTATTTTGTGTAGGTTCTGCTTTGTGTAGAAAATATTTCATTTGCTGTTTTAAAAATGTTGTGCGGAGTATATTTTGTATAGAAAAAATATTGGACATGATATTTTTGTGTACAATATATTTAGAATATTTTCATAATAAAATATAACTATTTGATTTTGTGTAAGACAATCTTTTGTGTAGAAAAAATATAACCGTATTAAATACTGTGTCGGAAATATTATGTGTATGAAATATTTTGTGTAGAAAATATTTTGTGTTGGAATAATATAAAATTATGGAAAAATATTTAATTCTGTGTAGGAAGTATTCTATGTAGAAAAAATTTTGTTTAAAAAAAATGTAAAAGTATCAAATTCTGTGCTGTAGAAACAGCGTTTTTCAGGTTTTTATAAGCTTTTTCTCGAGCTGTGTGACAATTGACAACAAAATCAGGGTTGACATAGATCAGAGAATTTGAAAATGTCAGCAAGAGTCGGAAAAAGTCACGATATTTTAAAGTTGTCAGGGGAAGTCAGGGAATGTCGAAAAACCTGACAGAGGTATGAAATTTTCGATAAATTGAAGTTGAAGTTAACTTTATTATTTTATTGAAAATTCAATAATTTTTTTATAGGTCATTCTTTTGGCTTGAAAAATTCACTCTATAACTGAAAAGTCGTGTTTCTTTTTGAATTCAAATGATTTTGATATAAAATTAAAATATTTTTTATTTGAAATTTCAACCGTTCCATTATTCGTTCATAATTCCAATGTTTTCTTAAAAATTCTTCTTGTTTTGGTTTCATTCAACAGATTTTGGTTTAGAATAATAATATTTGTTGGTAAAAATATTAATTATTACATTTTTCGTTGAAAATGTTTTAGATTAAAATTAACTATAACGTTCAAAATTCTTTTTAACATTCAAATATTTGGTTGAAAATGCCTGCATTTTATTCCAAATTAATTTTTTTTTGTTGGAAACTAATTTCTTTGATTAAGGATTAATTGTTTAATTGAAAACTAATTTTTTAACTGGAATTTCAACTGTTCATCAATTTGGTAATTTAAATATTTCCTTTAAATTTATTTTGTTGGTTCGAAAATTAATTTTTCACTGAAAGTTAATCTATTCTATTGAATGTTAAAAATTAATTCTGATTTGTGGAAATTAAAATATTTGTTTGTAAATACATTTTTACATTCTCATCAGAGAAGGAATTAGGTTTGTGTGAAATTTGACCCCCCCCCCCCCAGTTTCTGTCAAGTGTCCACGTTTTGAGACCCCCTGAATCCGAAAAACAGGTTTTTACGAATTTGTCTGTCTGTATGGCTGTGCGTCTGTATGTCTGTATGTCTGTATGTATGTATGTATGTATGTATGCCTTTCTGTATGTATGTCTGTCTGTGAACACGATAACATTTGAAAAAGCCATTTTGGATGAAAATTCAAAAGGTTGGCACATTTTGAATATTTTTGAGGTCACTTTTTTCAAAACGTAAAATTTCTTTGTACGGTTATTTATAGTATTTAAAAATTTGAACAATTTATCTTTATAACTTTTTTCTATAAAAAGAAAATGGTCAGAGTTAGAGCATTTTCAAAATCCAAAAAAACAAACTAAAATGAACATTTTAAGCCAAACAACGCATGATATGAAAAAAAAGTCAAGAGAAGAAAAACTTTGCGTTTTGAAAGCCCTACAGGATTATGATAACAACTTTTTTAATTTGGTCGAAAAGTTGAACATTCCGAATTTTATCGTACCAAAAATAATGAAAAATCCAAAAATTCCATTTTTTGCTCAAACTATGCAAGATACGAAAACAATGAAAAGGCTTAAATTGCGCACCCTGGAAAGAACTACAAATTTATAATGAATTTTATTTTCGACACAAGTTCCTATATAGGGTCCTATATAGGACTCTATTCCTGTATTAGACCCTATGCAGATACGCAGCAGTTTTTATTTAATCGTAGAAAACAAGATTAAAAAAAATTTTTTAAACATGGAAATAAGAATTAGTATGATTCAATTTTGATGTATATTATGAATTGTAATGATATTCATTTATTGAAATGATACATGTTTCAACGCAGCTTAGAATACAATTTAAAGCAAAATAAGAAACAAATAAAAAAATAATCATTATAATTACAATTTGCTCTTTACGTTGCAATTTTTTAATAAGTAATCCCAGGCATAGTTACATAAAAAATGTATTATAATTGATATAAAAGTATTGTTTATAATGTAGAAAAGTTGACATGTTGGGAAAAATCGAGTGCGAAGCACGAGATACGTGATGAGAATATGTTAGTTAAAGCCGAAAAAGCTTTAACAAAAGAGAGTTAAAAATCACAAAATTACAGTAGTCGGTCCCTTCACCTTTGATTTTAAAAGGTCTCTGCCCGAATGCGGAAGAAATGCAAAGACCAAGCGCGGAGTGCGATTGCGTAAATCGCGTGCCGCTTGTGCGCTCAAACTCTCGAGCTAAGCTTTTTTAACGAAAGAGAATTCACAATCACAAAATTACAGTGGTGGATGTTTTGAGTTTTAATTTTAAAAGGTTTTGCGCTCAAACAAGCGTGCGAGGCGAGCCGCGCGCTGAGCGCGCTACGAGCATGTGCCCATGTGGCGGGCAGATTTTTTTGTTTTAATTCAACGGATTTTTGTTTTAACTGAAAATCTTTTTGGTTGAAAAGTCAACTTTTACATTTTTTAAAACATTAAACTACCTATTTATATGTGTTAAAAAGTCATGTTTGAATAGTTGATTCATTTTACTTTGAAAAAAAGGTTCTCTTATTCAAAATTAAACTCTTTTGTTGAAAGTAATTTTCTTTAAAATTAATTTTTTATCTAAAAATATAATAAATCCATTTTTGTTCAAAGTTGTTGTTTGCTTGAAATTTAATTTCCTAGTTTAAGAATTTACTGCTTCGATTAAAAGTTCAACTATTTTGTCACAAATTTATTGTATTTAATTGAAAATTAACTTTTTAAATGAAAATTTAAATATTATATTTTAATTTGATAAATTTATATGTATTAGGTGGAAATCTCATTAGTTGAAACTTGATCTTTTTCCTTAAAAATGTATTTGTTTAATTGACAGTTGAACTATAATCAATTTTTGTGCTGCTGAAAAGTTCTCTTTCTCGGAATGAAATTAATCATTTGGGTTAAACAATCAATTTTCCACTTGTGCATTCATCATTTTAATTAAAAATCAAATTCTTTATCTAAAAATTTAACGATTTCTTTTTTTGTTCGAAAAGTGTATCTTTTTAAATAGAAATTAGTTTTTTTTACTTAATGATTCAAATTTTTCCTTGCAAATTTAAATATTTTGCTTAAAATAAATTTTTATATTAAAAATCTAACTTTTGTATTTCAGTTAAGAATTTAATTTCGTAAATTATCTAGAAAAAACTGATAGAAACAAGTTTTCACAAAAATTTGCCAAGTATTCGGATTTCTTGAAATTTCCAAGCCGGATCAGCAATGTGTAATTTTTAAATTTTGACGACGGATTCGTATTCTGCGACCCTTAAATTCGAGCTCTGAATGTTTGAAAATATTAAAAAGTTATTTAAAATCCCTTAAAGCTCTTGAAATATATATAAATTCTTTGTAATTGTTAGAAATAAAGTTTAAATATGTAAACATCCCGTGAATCTTTTAAAATAATTGTAGATTTTACAAAATCCCTAAAATCTGGTGAAATTCTTTATAATCTCTCAAAGCCTTTGTAAATGCTACCAAATGCATTGCATTCCTTAAAATGTTTTAAATGTCTTGGAATTCTTAAAAAAAATTTCAAATATATAAATTTATACTCTAAACATTTATTAAAATGGGTTAAAATCGTTTAAAATCTCTTGTATAGTATATGAATGAAATGAAACATATTCATTACATTTATCTAAAAAAAGACTGTTCAAGTCTCTAGAAATCTTTTAAGTCCCTTGAAATATTTCTAATCGCTAGGAATTTTTAAAAATATCATTGCATTAAATGTATTTCTCTAAGTTCGCAGGAAATCCTCCTAAGTTCTTTGAAATCGCTTAAAATTGTTTGAAATGTTTACAAATTTGTTAGAATAGCACGACATTCCTAGAACTGATGTGAGTGCCTGACGGCTCGATCGCCGCACTCTCTGCGCTTTAGTTGAATCAGGTTGCGTCATGCGTCTAAATCGAAGAGAAATGGTTAATGCTGTCCTGATCTCATGGGTGAACTACTATTTAATTAAGATCTCTGCCTATTTCTGAATTTTCTTTAAATCAATGATAAATCTTTCAGTGTATTAACACATTTTTTATATAATTTTCAATAGATTCAGATAATTTGAAGGAATTTTAAAGAATTTAGTGTTTTAAAAAATTGCGAAAAAATTTTTAGGAGTTTCAAATAGCTTCAACGGAATTTGAAAGATTTTAAATTGTGTGAAATATTTTTTGCTGCTTTAATGGTTTCCAAGTAATTTTTTATGGGTTTTTAAATAATTTTTGGAGATGTCAAAAAACTTGAAAGATTTTAGGGTATTATTAAAAATTCCAAAGAAGTTTTTAAGCGTGTCAAAAAGTCTCAAAGAGTTTGAAATATTTTTTGGTATTTTAAAAGTTGCCAAGGAATTTTTAGTATATTTTAATAAATTGTAGTATTCTAGAGGATTCAAAAGATGTTAGGCTATTTAAAAAAAAAATCCAGGAATTTTCAAGTAGTTTTAAATGAATGGAAATATTTAAGGGTATTTTTAAAGATTCCATGGAATTTTAAAGACATTAAAAAAATTCCAATACATTTTGAAGAATTTCCATAATTATAAGGAATTTATTAGTTTTTAAAGAATTTTTCTAGAATTTCGGTAGACATGAAATAATTTTAAAGAATCTATAAGGTTTTAGGATATTTGGAAATATTACAAGGGATTGTACCAGATTTAAGAAAATTTCCAAGATTTTTAAATATTTCGAGGTATCACCAAAAGATAAATTTTTTTTGAAGATTCAAGGATATTTTAAAATAATTTAAGATAAATATTTTATCGATTTGAATGATTAGAAGGGATTTGAAAAAGGGAGTGTCTCGTAGTCCCGAAAATGTAGGACAAATATTCCATCCCCTTTTCAAACTTCCCGAATTTTTTCGAGACGACTAAACGCCACCTTAAAAAAAATGTTGACATTTTTAAGATATTTTTAAAAGTTTTGAGGAATTTTTAAGAGCTTTAAAAATGGCCAAATATTTTGAAATATTTTAGGGTGTTTAAAAAGATTCCAAGGAATTTTTAAGAGGTTTAAAAAGTTTCAAGGAATGTCAAAATATTCCGAACGACTTGAATTATTTGAGGAAATTTAAAAGATTTCAATGAATTTTTAGGTGATTTTGATAGTTTCAAGTAATTTACATTAGTTTTTCCGAGATTTTGAATGATTTTAAAAGATTCACAAAGTTTGCATGAGGTTTTGAAGAAATGTGTTGTTGAAAATTTGTCCTTTCAGAACAAAAATTCATCTTTTTCATTTTAATTAATAAATAAATTTGAAATTTTTAAATTTACATATAAAATTGTTATTTTCCGTTTATAAATGATTTTATGTCAAAAATATTACAAGACTAAAATGCTGGTGTTTGAATAATAATGGTCAAGAAAAATAAAAAATTGTTCAGGGAACGATACCCTGTGGTATCAAAGTTCCGGAAATTTCATAAATTTTTCAGCTAGTCTAGTACTTGTCTTACAAATTTCTCAAATTTCAGATTATTAATAATAAAGTGACAATAGAAAAATTTATAAAAATAGTATTGAATAGACAAATTCTTAGAGAATGTTTTCATTTTAACTTAACTACATACTGAGATCATCGACGATAAAATTAATATCAGAACATTTTCTTCCCAGCATTACGTGTCTAGGAACTCACCTCCCAGCAAGATATATTAACTTACCATATAACTCATTCATGTTCACATCACTCACTTCTCAAAAGTCTGCCAATAATAAATCATTTTGTAACGAGAGCATGACAGGACATTTAAATTCTTTTATTTTTTTCGTTTTATGCTCTTGATTCTTGATTCATTTTTATTATTTTTATACAAAAGTATGTAATCAATTAATAGGGTATCCAATCACCTGGGAAACATTGGCAACCTGGAATCATTAGGGAATTCTTACTATATTCCTGGAAAAACCTATTAATGTCAGGGAATTCTTTCAAGTGCGATCATTTGTTTTTAAATTGTAATATACAATTTAATAACTAAGTTTTTTATTTGTAAAAGTAATTCGTATAGTATTGGATTTACAGTGAATAAAATCAAACTTTATTTTGTCACTTTCATCAATCTCAGGAAAAGTTGTTTTATACAAAGTACTAAATGATGAATCTTCAACCAAACAAATGAAATTTTAACAACGTACATTAATTCTCAACCACACAGTTGTATTTAAAAATTGTAATAGTTGTTATTGAAACCAGAATCAAATGAACTTGACTAAAAAAAGACGAATTTTCAAACCAAAAATATTATTTCTACAAACAAATAGTTTAATTTTTAACAAAATAGTTGAATTTTCAACGAACTTAAACAATGAGTTTTTAACGAATTAAATCTACTTTCAACCCACTAGTTGAAATTTAACCCAAAAAGGATTCAAATGTTAAATAAACAAATTTTAATTTAGCAACCAAGTTGAACTTTCGACAAAATAGCTAAATCCTCAGCTAAAACAGATTTATTTTTAAACACAAAGTTTTACTTTAAAAAGAATTTAATTTTCTACCAAAAAGACGTATTTTCAACAAAATACATAAGTTTTCAAAGAAATAGATGAATTTTCGAAACAGAAAAATTATTTGCGACAAAAAGAAGGAAAAAGCGCAAAATGATACATAAATTTTAAACCAAACAGTTGAATTTTCAACTAATACAGATCAACTTTCAATCCCAAATGGAAAAGCTAATGTCTGATTTAAAAAAACTAATTTCTGACAACAACAAAAAACAACTGATTTTTGCCAAACTATTTAAATTTTTAACCTGAAAATGAATTTTCAACTAAAATGATAAATGTTCAACATCAAGAAAATTAATTTTTGTCGAATTAGTTCTGTATGCAATCAAGTAATTAGATTTTAAATCAGAAACGAGAATTTCGAAAAAGAAGTAATATTCGATATTTCAAGTAAAATAATTGTATTAAAACTTAAAAGACAATTATTATTATCAAAAGAACGTATTTTCAAACCCAAAATATTATTTTTAATCAAAATAGGTAAAATTGTTAACCAAAAACATGTATTCACAATGGAATTGATAAATCTTTAATAAACAATGAATTTTTAATAAAATATTTCTACTTTTAACCAAGTAGTCGTACATAATAAAAACGGAGGTTTTAAATTTATAATAAAAAAATTTGAATTGAGAAAAGCCTTTTTTCAAACCAAATATACTAATCTTCAACTCAAACAGTTAATTTTTAACAAGACAGTTGCTCTTTTAAATAATGATTTTAATTTTTCTCAAAAAGACGAATGTACCAAAAATTATCAAATCTCAATCAAAACGCTGAATTTCCTACTAAGAAAAATAATTTTTTATCAAAAACGGAAAATTTTCCACAAAATACACATATTTTAAACGAAATCGATTAATTATCAACCCAAAATATAAATTTTCAACTTCAATGGAAAATCTTTAACGAAAATAATTCACTTTTGACAATTGAGTTCTACTTTGAATCAATTAATTATGTTTGCAACCAAAAAAGATGAATTTTTAAATGAATAATTGAATCTTTTGCTGAAGAAGATTAATTTTTCACAAAAAAGTTGCATTTTTAATCATATAATATTACATTTCGAAGAAACGATGGTAATTTTCAAACCAAAAAAAAAAGGATTTCAAAGAAAATGCATAAATTGGTAATCAAATAGCTGAACTTTTACTAAAAAAGGAAAAAAATTCAATTAAATACGTAAATGTCAGGACAAATAGTAAAATCTTCAAACAAAACAGATTCACTGTTAATCTAACTGTTCCATTTTCAACCAAAAAAAAGATGCATTTTTAAATCAAAAATACAATTTTTCAACAAAAAAGATAAATGTTTAACCCAAAAATAGGAATTTTTAACACAAATCCTAATTTTCAACAAACAGTTGAATTTTCAACTAAAGTTATTAATCTTTCACCTAAAACATGAATTTCTAAATGATTATTTTCAAATTTAATCAAGTAGTTAAGTTTTAAACTAAAAAATATATAAATTAGCGAAAAAAGAGTTGAATTCAACCAAAAAAGGAAAATTTTTAACAAATTAGTTGATACCTCAACGAACATTAAAAAAAGATCATTTTTTAATCAATCAGTTATATTTTTAAATAAAAATGTTAATTTTCTACTACAAAGACGAATTTTCAACAAAATACATAAATTTTCAATCAAATAGTTGAATTTTTAACTAAAAAAGATAAGATTTCAGTCAAAAATTGAAAGGTTAAATGTTCAGTTAAGAAATAATAATTTTCGAACAACAAAAAACAAACAAAGTTCTGGCGAAACGGTTAATTTTCAACACAATAGTTTAATTTTTAACCAAATTTTTGAAGTTCTAACCAAAGTAGATTACACCAAACTTTTGCTTTCAGACAAGTGTCGGGGTTGTCTTCAAATGGCCT
>NC_046666.1:53498173-53506417 GCF_010883055.1 Belonocnema kinseyi
TCGCAACCGCTCTCGTTCTACTCCCCTGATAAACTGCTTGAGCCAGCAGTTCTAGGATGGCTGAGAACGGGGTGACTGAAAGCGAGAGTTTGGTGTATTTTTTTTGTTACAAATAATTCTTATTTTTTGCCCTAAAACATGAAATTTCTACAAAAGGAGCTTACTTTGTAAACCAAAAAGACATATTTTCAACGAAAGCCTTTACTTTTCAACAAACAAAAATACATTATTATGTTATGCCTTGAATTTAAAGAGCTGTATGATTTTAAAAATTGATTAAAATTTCGAAAACGCATCAGCTATTGCTAGAATTGCTTCTTATTAAAAAAAATTATGCTGAGAAAAAATATAGAAATACCTAGAAATTTATAATTTATTCGAAGATGTGAAAAAAATTGACTTAACGAGCTGAAACTTATAGACCTTGAAATTTTTATTTTTCTACCGAATTTTGAAAAAATTCCAGATTTTGATGGCAGTTTCGTTAAGATTACTCATCATAGGGGGTGCTAAGCACAGCAGGCCTTTTTGTGAGAATAATAAATTTAAAATGAATACATGGTAGCTAAATTCGATTTATGGTTAGCAATAAATATCACCCAGGAGACTCATTTCAATTACTCGACACGATGAATATCGCTGGGGGCCAACTTTGCAAACCTGCAAGGGTCATAATTTCATATTAATAACGCATGAGTAAATTAATGCTCAATTAATGCCTGGGGTTTTTCGAAATTGGGTTCATAAGGGAGAAACAAATTTTAATATGCTCTGCTTTTGAATTCTGGATTTAATTTTTATAATTTGAAAATAATTTAAGTTGCTTAACGTTGAATTTAAAAATAAAGTATTTTAACATTTCTGATCATTTGAGAAACTGTCCCTTTTTCTCGGGTGGTTCACTTAAATGCGAACTGAATTATTATAAAACAGTCAGAATATTCAACTATTTTTCGTTTAACTTTATTCTTCTTAATAGCAGTCTTCTGTTATATTTTTGATTCATAATTATCTATTTTCGTTAAAAATACAATTTTTTTTGTTAAAGATTTAATTATTTTGTCTTATATTGTACTAATATATTAAAGTCATCTTTTTTGTTTCGATTAAAGTTTTTGCATTCTCATCCTGATGAGAAGGTATTGGTTTCATGTATAATTTCACTTTTTAGGTTTTCATCAAATCTCCACGTTTTGATACTTTTGATACCCTCTTAGTCCGAGAAAACGATTTTTGCGAAGGTGTCTGTCTGTCTGTAATCTGTGGTCTGTCGTCTCTATTCTGTAGGCACGATAACTTTCGAAATATTCATAAGATTGGATTCTGCTTTGGTACACGTTTTTAAGGCCTAAAAAGAAATACCGAGTTCGTAAAGCAGCTATTTTGGATGAAAATTCAAAAAGTGAGCGCATTTTCAAACATTTTAAAACCATATTTTTTAAGATTTAAAAACTTTATCTGCGGTTATTTATATTACTCGGAAACTTAAACAATTTATCCTCATGAATTTTTTCTATAAAAAGAAAATTACGAAAAAAAGACAATTTTCAAAATAAAAAAATAAGAAACAAAAATGCACATTTTAAGCCAAACAACACATGATATGAAAACAAAAAATAAAAAAATTCAGTTTTGTGGTTAAACTATGCAAGATTTGAAAAAAATTTAATAGACTAAAATCGGGCGCCCTGGAAAGATCTACAAATTTTTTATCAATCACTTTTCGATATGACGTGTAGTTTTTGTTTTTAGTCGTAAAAAAACATTAAAAATTAAAAACATTACATTTTTGTACTAAGGACACAAGCTACGAAAAAAATGAGACAAAACTTGTTCAACCAAAAAGGAGCTACAAACTTCTAATAATAATTTTTTTATGGGTTGCGCAGTTCTTTTATATTCATAAAAAACAATAAAAATAAATAAATTATTATTTTGACAAAAGACACAAGCTATAGAAAGAGTAAATAGAAAAAAGTTACTCTTTCAAAAAATAGCGAAAACTCATTCAAATTTTTCATTAATAATTTTTAATAGGACACATAGTTTTTGCTTTAATCGTAAAAAATAACCTTAAAAATAAGAAATGAATTTTTTTTTAATGGCACAAGATACGAACCCAAATTAACAGACAAAAGTTGTTCACCCAAAAAGATCCATAAATTTGTTATTAATCATCTTTAGATACAACGAGTAGATTTTCTTTCAATCGTAAAAAATAAGATTAACAATACAAAAATTAAATTTCGAGAAAAAGGAGACGAGATATGAGAAAAATTAATTGGAAAAAGTTGTTTAACCCAAAAATATCTACAAGTTTGTTATAAACTCTGGTTATAAAAATATATATAAATAGAAAATATACTTTATGGAAAAAGGACACAAGATACAATAAACTTTTATTTAACAACATTTTTCGCCTAAATTATATCTAAATTGACTATAAACAATTTAAAATTGAGAAATAACACCAGTTGCAATACAATGTATAATAATAACTTTTATTTCAATGGAATGCGCATTTTTTTAATGACAAAAATAAGTCAATGATAATTCTTTTGTTCCAATACTAATGCATATTGTGATTGGCAATTGTATAAATTTATTGTGATGATATATATTTTTCAGGGTGGCTAAGAATAAAGTTTAATGCAAAATAAGAAACAAATATTAAAGTAATCATTAAAAATAAAATTTGTACTTTATTTTGCAAAATCTGAATAAATAGCCTCAGACCGAGGTACAGAAATGAATATAATATACATTTGATATAAGATTTGAACAATCAACTATTGGTTTAAAAACATTCAACCGGTTGTGAGTGGAAAATTCACCTTTTTGGTAGGAATTCTTCTATCTTGGTTAAAAATGAACTATTCCGGTTAATAATAGAACTGTCTGGCTGGTAAAAAATAACTGTGGTTTGGTAAAAAATAAACTTCTTGTTTTAAAATCCTATTTCCAAGTTGAAAACTCCACTATTTTGTAAATATTTTGTTTTGCTTGTTCCAAAATTCAATTATTTTGTTGAAAACTAGATTATTTCAAGTTTGAATTATTTTTCTTTGATCTAAAATGCATTTCTTTATTGTAAAATTAACTTTTTTATATGTTGCCCAAAAATTTATTTTTTTTAGTTGAAAACTCAACTATTGGTTTTAAAAGTTATTTATTTTGTTGAAAAATATACCTTTTTCGTAGTAAATTCAACTATTTGATAAAAAATGTATGTATTTTGTTACAAATTCATCTTTTTATTATATTATATTTTTGGTTAAAAAATAATCTATTTTGGTTAAAAATGCTGATATCTGATTGAAAATTTTATTATTTTGTTGCAAATTTAAGTATTTTAAAAAAAGCTATCATTTTTATTGAAAATTTTCTAACAACAAAAAATATATTTATCATAAAAGGGAAACGTTTAATAAAATACTTGAATTTTAAAGAAAATCATTAAGTTATTAACTATACATTAGAATTTTTATCCCTGAGAGATAAATTCTAGAACAAAAATAAATAATAGATTGTTCTAATAAAAAGAATCGATTTTCAACCACAACAAGTTGAATATTTTGATTGGATTCTATACATTCATACATTCCTAAATAAAATGAGAGAAAGGGGGGATGGGGAAAGAGTGTCAAACTTTTAATAAAAGGTTTTAATTTTTAAGCCGAAGAAACGATTTCACTAAAAAACAGTGGAATTTTCAATCCGGAAATTTGATTTTTCAACCAAAATGTTTTTTTTTCTACCAAGCTATTAAATTTGTATAAAAATATTTCAATTTGTAACCCAATTGTTGACTTATGAACTAAAAATTAATTTTCTAAGAAATTGCTGAACTTTTAAGCCAAAAATTTGAATTATCTAGAAAACAGTTTAATTTGAAACTCGATGATATGAATTTTCACTTAAAACAAAAATACATTTTTTTAAATAGGAGTTTAACTTCGAATCAAGTATCTGGTTATTTAATAAGAAAATATAAATTCTCAACAAAGCATGATATAACAGTATGCAAAAGATTTCCGCATTTTTAACGCGAAAAAATTATTTCTATCCAAACCAGCGATTTAATACTTAATAGTTGAATTTTCCTTATAAGATTTTAATTTTTTGCATCCAAACAGAAAAGTTCATTTTTAATAAATATAGATTACTTTCTAACAAGAAAGTTGCATTTGTAATTAAGAAGGATACATTTTTTGTAAAAGAGACACAAATAGTTGAACAGTAGAAGCAAAATATAATGCAAATAACTTTAGGAGCAGCTAACTAGAAGCTAGTAGAGTAAGCAGTCGCAAAGTAGGAGCCAAATTTTGCCAACTGCTTAGGTAAGTAATTTAACAGTAATTCATAAATTTAATGTTTCAATCAAAATAATAAGCATGCACTAAAATGTAATATTATATAGATTATTATTAAATATTATAAATATATTAAGAATAATAATATCGTTTACTTGAAAATTCAAATGTTTAGTTCTAAATTTTGATTTAGAATTCATCTTAATTAAAATTAATACATTAGTTGAAGAAAGTATTCAAAAACTTCAAATTCTTTTTGCTTCGAAATTTGTCCATTTAATTCAAAATTTTACTGGCTGAAAAATATTTTTTTATCAATAATTCAACTATTCTGTTGAAAATTTGTCTTTTTGGTTCAAAAATTCATATTTTTAATTATAAATTTAATCTTTCCTGAGCAAAAATGCAACTGTTTGGTTGACAATTAATCTGTTTCGATGGAGTCTTCAACAGTTTTATTGAAAATTCGTTTTTTTTTTTTTAATTAATGCAACTGCTTTTAATTTGTAATTAAAATCTTTTTTAGTTGAAATATTAACTATTATATTTCTTCATAAGAATCCACTTTTTTTGTTGTTAAAAATTCCACTACTTGGTTGAAAGTTGTACTACTATGTAAAACATTGATCATTTTACTTGAAAATTCATATTTTTGAGTTAAAAATAAAACTTTTCGATAGAAAATCTTTTTTGGCTTAAGAATTCAATAATTTTGGGTTTTAAAATTATATTGTTATGGTAGAAAATTCAACAAATTGGAAAATTACAAATTAAAATT
This sequence comes from Belonocnema kinseyi, assembly GCF_010883055.1. Taxonomy (NCBI): domain Eukaryota; kingdom Metazoa; phylum Arthropoda; class Insecta; order Hymenoptera; family Cynipidae; genus Belonocnema; species Belonocnema kinseyi. The sequence continues at coordinate 53,503,265 of NC_046666.1, forward strand.
TGTTGAATTCGTTTAAAAAAAGATTCAATCAAACTATTGAAGCCTTAGCCTAGAATGAGGTTAATTTTCAACCACAGTTGCATTTTTGCGAAGGAAAGAGGAATTTTATATTTAAAAAGATAAATTTTCGCAACAAAAGGCGAATTTTTAAGAAAATAGTTCAATTGTTAATCAAACAAGATTTTTCAGCCTAGAAACGAAAAAACGTTAACCAAAATGTTGAATTTTCAAGTCAAAAAGACGAGTTTTCTTCGAAACAGTTATATTTGTAACCCGAAAATATACATTTTTAAGAGAAAAGTTAATTTAATGAATTTTTTCAAGAAAGTAAATCGATAATATAATACTTATTATTAATAATAACAATTAATATTAATCGATCATATTCAATTTTAATGAATACAAAGTTTTAAATTTTATTCCTAAACATATTAAAAATGTACAAAAACATTGCTTTTTTAAGTTTTGTTGGAAATTTCAACAATACAATGCTTTAAAAGTTATGAGGAATGTTTTGAAATACAAAAAGATGGAGAATTTTGCAACAGTTCATTCACAGATTTTGAGTAGCTTTTTAATTATTTTTTACTAAATGTATAGCTTGCAAAAACAAAAATAAATAATGGTAACAAATACAAAATAACTTAAAAAATACTAGACAATTTTCATTTTTATGATTTATGTTGGAATATAAAAGATACTCAACGATATTTATTTGTCCCAGTTATAAATGGGTGATTCCACTGCAGATTTACCCCCTAAATTTTTTTGCGTGAAATATTTTTTGTCGTTCTTTGTTGACAAATATTTAATATGTCTTTTTTATTTCAATATGATATGCAAAATTTCTGAGAAATAAATGTTGGAAAATTATAGTTTTAAAGAAAGTGACCGTCTTAACTTTTTTATAACTGAAAAATTATTTCTTAAAAAAATTTCAAACATTTCGTCTAATTTGCGGTTGACCCCGAACTTCAAAATGAAGTATACTGTGAAATTGCTCCATTGAATTTTAATAAATAAATTAGGCATTTTTATAAACAAATAGAGATTGCTAAAAAACGCCTATTTTTTAACTTTCTGCGTGGATTAACATTCCTAACACATTCCAGAATATACTGTGAAAATTTCAAAGTGGAGAAATTAATAGTTATTGAATGATGAATTTTTAGCTGAAGACGTTACAGGATTCAAGCATGCGTGCGTGTAACGACTTCTGCTAAAAATACATTATACAACAACTAATCATTTCTCCACTTTGAAATTTGTACAGTATATTCTGGAATATGTTAGGAATATTAATCCTCAAGAAAAGATAAAAAATTAGGTCCTTTTTTTAGCAATCTCTATTTGTTTATGAAATTGCCTAGTTTATTTATGAAAATTCAATGGAGCAATTTTTCCGTATACTTCATTTCAAAGCTCGGGATCAACCAAACATTAGATAAAATGTTTGAAATTTTTTTGATGAATACTTTCAATCATTGATTTCTCACAAGTTTTGCATATCATACTGAAATAAAAATACGTATTCAATATTATTGAACAAAGAACGAAAAAAATATTTCACACAAAAAAAAATTAGGGGGAAAATCTTCCGTGGAATGTTCAAATACTTTTTACGTTTTCTCAGTAATGGTCGGTTTACCTCAGTTAATATCGCATTGAAGTCCTAATCGCTGTTGAAAAGTCGGTGTCATCTGACTTGTACGACATGCTCTATAGAAAAATGATTCCAGTTATGCAATCCTCGCGTATCAGCTTTAGCTTTACGATGGAGAACGTAATCTTGGGTAACGGGCTCAGAACTTCGTACTTTCATTCACCACATGTTTCTACTTTTTCTGTACCCTCTTTAACAGCCTGCGACTCCTTTTCCTCTTACATTATGTAACCTGCTACGGTTACCTGAGGAGTAAAAACAGAATAAAAGATGTCTTAGTCACGTCCCGAGTCGAAATATAACCCCTACTTTGAGACTCTTCAGACTAATATTTGTAGGGGCTAAGGTTGTAAAGTAGAGGATATTGCCATATGATCTTTGCCCCTACTTTAGCGTTCTTATGGGCACAAATTTCAGAATCTTCCACTTGGAGCGTCAAAACAGAGGCTTAATTTTTGTTTCTAATTTATCGCTCCACACTCTACCTTTCTGCACAGAATAAAATTATTTGACGAAAAATTAACAAAATAGAACAAGAAGACATAGTGACATTTGCGTAATGTTTAAAGTTATTTTTCACAAAGAAAAAAATATCCATTAAATTTTATAAAACTATTCCTATAGTAGAGATATGCTGGGTAGTTTAATAGAAGATAAAATCGTCTTTGTTTTACATTGCGTTGAACTAGTCCCGAAAATATAGAAAACAGTTCTATAAAATCATAACCGATTTTTCACTACAAAAAAATTAATATTTTGTATTATTATATTAATACTATTATACTCTAATATTTGTTCACATGTTTAAAGACGCAATTATTTATCATTCCACAATCAATACACCATTTATAACCTACACCTGTGCAAGGCCATCTACAAATTTTTGTGACCCATTCTGTAAAAAATATTGCTACGCTTATAATAATATATGTAATAAGATTTTAGATTTTAGAAATATTACAAATTATTATTGTATATTTTATGAGCGTAATCAAGATTTAAACTTAATCTAAAAATATTTCAAGATATTTTAAAAGATTAAAAAAAATTCAATATATATTTTCAGAAATCTAATAGATTTTAAAGGATTTCCACAAATTTCCGAAGATTTCAAAAGATTTAACAGACTTTCAAGGATTCAAGAACATTATTCATATTTTAGAATTACCTTAAAATCTTAAAACTCATTTAAATTCTACCGAAATTCATTAAAAGTTCTTAAAAATTACTTAAAATCCCTTAAATTCAATAAAGTATTTTGAACTCTTTTAAATAATTCAAAAACTTTGGAATTCGATTATAAACTTAAAAATTTTTTAAATAAAATAACTTCTGTTAAATCCCTTGAAACTCCTGAAAATCTCTTCATTATTATTATTATTATTATTATTATTATTATTACACCATTAAGCCATTTCCCTTTCGGGGTAGGCGTGACTCACTCGGCAGGGGAAAGGAGTAATGTGTGGAAGGGATAGAGATTTTTCAGA
>NC_046666.1:53506517-53507996 GCF_010883055.1 Belonocnema kinseyi
AGTTTGCGAATTGATAAATTTATGTTTCGAGATGGGAGACGTCCCAGACGATTGGAAAGAAGCGATTATCGTACCAATATACAAGAGAAAGGGAGATAAAAATGACTGCAATAATTACAGAGGGATTAGCTTATTAAGCACCGTAAGTAAAATATATTCAAAAATACTTATTTGTTGGGTAATGAAAATAACAGAAACAAAGATTTGGGAAGTCCAAAGTGGGTTTATGCCAGGAAGGTCATGTACGGATCAAATATTTAGCTTAAGGCAAATAACAGAAAAAAGTTTGAGAGTAGGAAAAAAAGTTTTCTGTGCATTTGTTGACCTAGAAAAAGCTTTTGACAAGGTAGATAGAAGTAAACTCTGCGAAGTTCTGAAAGAGTATGGAGTCAATGGATGGATCCTACAAGCTATAAAAACAATATATACAGGTAGCAAAGAGAGTGTAAGAGTGAATGAGAAACTGAGTGACTGTTTCGATATTATTCAAGGAGTTAGACAAGGATGCGTTATGTGTTCATGGTTATTTATATTAGTTATGGACACGTTTTTAAGAATGGCTCTCTTCGACAAAGAGGGTGTGGCTCTCGAAACAGTAAGGGTACGTGGGCTAGCGTTCGCAGATAATAATGTTGTTATGGCAGAGTCTATCGAAGACCTACAAAGAATGTTGAATAAACTAGATGCAAGCATGAAGAGCATGGGCCTCAAAATTAACGCAAATAAAGCAAAAACTATGGTGTTCGATGGAAAGAGTGAGAAAACACTATGCAATATTTTATTAAATGATGAGAGAATTGAACAAGTTTATAAGTTCGTATACCTTGGTAGCTTATTTACTAGGGACAAGAAGATAGATGAGGAATTAGATAGACGAATAAATGAAGGTAAGAAGGTTATTGGTAGAGCAGGTCCCCTTATGAGAAGTAAAAATATATAAAATAAAGCTAAAATGTCAATACATAATTCTATATTTGTACCGACTGTACTATACAGTAGCGAGACATGGACTTGTCAAGAAAAAGATAAGAGTAAAATGAACACAATTGACATGAGATTCATGCGCATAATAAGCGCGAAATCCCTAATGGACAAAGTAAGTAACGAGATAATTCTAAAAGAATGTGGTGCAGAAGAGACACTAGTAGACACATGGGAAAGAAATCGGTTAAGATGGTTCGGACATGTTGAGAGAATGCCAAATGAACGACTAACGAAACAAGTGTATCAAGGTAAAGTAAATGGCAGCGTGCCTAGAGGTAGACCGCGGAAAGAATGGCTGGAATGTGTGAATGAGACCCTACTTAGAAGAGACATAAGAAGTCACAGAAACAAGAGAGCCTGCATAAAAAAATGCATGGACATAAAAGAAGCTATAGAAGTATGCCAGGACAGGAAAGTATGGCGGCAAATAGTTAATAAAAAGAGTGTCAGTAGAGTGAATGACGCCTGAAACAAAGACCTTGGCTATTAATGGAC
>NC_046666.1:53508096-53509286 GCF_010883055.1 Belonocnema kinseyi
CAGACGCCCTCTAAATCTTTGTTTTTTATACGGTCCTCCCATGTTGCCCTATCTATGCTTTCGATTATCTTATTTTGGAAATCTATTCGCACATCCGGTTTCGGTAGGTTCTCAATTTTGATTCGCGTTTGTTTTGCTTTCTTGGGTCTCTTTTTTCTACAACCCCGACCTAAGTTAATTTTTGAGATCAGAAGGTAATGATCAGTATTGCATTCAGGACTCCTCATGACCCTTGTATCTTTGACTAACTCTCTAAGTCTTTCATCCGCAACAACAAAGTCAATTATACTGCGGCGATTTCCTTTAGACCAGGTGTACATGTGGATCATTTTATGCCTAAACCAAGTATTTGTAATAAAGAGACCCCTTTCTAACCATAGACCAACTAATTTATCTCCGTTATAGTTTGTTCTTGGATCCCCAAAAATTACCTAATACTCCTTCTGTATCCTGATTTTGGATGCCCACCCAACCGTTCATGTCTCCTAGTAGCATTATTCTTTCCCCATGTTCGCAGATGTTTATTGTGTCATAAAAAGTGTCCCAGAAGGCGTCTTTTACTTCTCTAGAATCACTATCAACCGGCGTTTAGCATGCTATAATAAATAGTCTTCTGATTCCTACTTTCATTCTGGCCCACAGCAATCTGGGAGACACGAAGCCATGGTCTCCGAGATGCTGCTTTGCTCTTTCATTCAAAATGAGACCTACTCCTTGTTTACCATGTGATTCACAGTCTACTCCTGACCATATTTCAAATCCGCCTTTCAACACGCCGTTTTTTATGTCTTTAGTTTCGCATCCTTTTTTCTTTGTTTCGGGCACACATAAAATATCTAGTTTCTTCACGTCCATAGTTTCACGCAATTCTTTTACTTTGAGATCATTTACTCCCCTAGCATTCCAAACACCCTGTCTCAATTCGTCGCCTGAAACATGACCTTTAGATTTTCCGTGTGCATGCCTTTTGTCATTAAAAGTTCCAGTCCTTTCCGAGGCTATTTTGTAATTTGCATTATTCATTGTTTAGATTATACGCCCAACTAACACCTTTATGAAATAAGTTTATTTTCTGTGTCGAAATCATGTCAAAGTTAAGTATCAAATCGTCAATTGGTGGAAATTGTAGTTCTAACGTCAGTCCCACCAAAAACTTCAGTTAATAAGGAAGGGTTGGGAGAGGGGGGGGG
>NC_046666.1:53509386-53511481 GCF_010883055.1 Belonocnema kinseyi
TTTAGTTTGTAGGTCGGAGACGTATCGGAGACGTCTGCACGTATCGGAGACGTCTGCACCCGCACGTATTTGATGGAGAGTAATTCGACGCGATAGTGTCGAATTACTATACAAAAGTCCACAACTTGTTGTTGCGTAAGCCGGAGGAAATTTGCAACTCGCAAAAAGACAAGATGAAAATCTCTTTAAATACATGAAAATATTTTTAAATGATATGAAGATCCTTAAACTCTTTTGAATTTTTGAAAAAGTATTAAAAATTTTGAACTGTATTAAATCGATTGAAATGCCAGAAAATCCCTCAAAATGACTAAAAATTCGTTGAATCATAAAAAGTATTTTAAAGTCTTTACAATCTCTTGAAAATTCTTGTACTTTTTGGAATTATTCTAAAATGTTTTAAAATTCATTAAAATTACTTGAAATCTTTCAAAAATTCATTCATAAACTTTCATCTTTTTCAATTCGAAGGAATAGTTGAATGCCGTTAAATTATTTTAAAATTCATTAAAATCGTTACAAACACTTGAACATATTTTGTAATTACACAATAGTACATAAACTTTTGTGGAATTTCTTGACATTTGTTAGAATCATTTTGAATCTTTAAAAACGTGTAGAGCGCAAAGGGAAATGGAGGAATATGTCAGAACATTTGTGAATATTTCGAGATGTTTCAGAATATTTTGAAATATCAAAAATATCTGAGATTAGAAAGAATATCCAGAATACCAAAAATATTGAAAGAATACGTGTATGGGAACATTTAGTGCATGTGTCAGGAATATTGGAGTGATCGACCCCTCGGCATAGAGAAATAAATTTGTTTAAAAATATGACATTTTGAAGAAATAATTTATTATTTTAAGTGAATGGCACATCCAAATCTTTGGTATATATTTATATCCAACGGTGATCTTATTAAGAGTGGTTATAAGTAAGCTGTAATCAACGTCGGTTTTTTTGGAGAATCACGTACGAATAACAATCATCACTGACCGAATCCATTTGAAATCAGCAGGAACCTACACTTGAAATCGCAGAATTTCTCGAGAGGGATTAAAAAAAAAGTTTTAAGATCACAATTTTTGGTTTCAAGGTTCTGCAGTAGATTTTTTTTTCATTTTTAATATTTCCCATTTAAAATTATTATTTAGTTTGAAAGTTTGTTTAGTATAATTAAATTCATTCTTTGATTTTGTAAAGTTCAAATTATCATTTTGTTCTGTAATAACAATTTTAAATTCTAGAATTTCAGAAGCTTAAACTTTGAATGATTAAATTTAGTTTTCAATATAACATTGTCAAATCTTGTCTTTTTGAATTCATAATTGCTCAAATTCAAAAGTTTGAAATTTTTAATTATTTAACTTTCAACGCTTTTAAGTATAAATAATTTCCAATGATTTAATCTTAAAATATTCAATTGTTAAGGTTTTGACATTGCTCTATTTTCTAAATTTTTAAACTGAAATCATTCAATTTCGTGATTTTTCAGTTCAAAAGAAAATTGCGTGAAACGAAAATCTATTTCTTCAGAACCTGTGGTAACTAATTTGGAGTTATTTTTTGTGTTACAGAAAAAACTCAATACAAAAGATTTGTATCTTTCATACCTTTTTCTTTTGACGTTTCTTCTCGTGTCTTTGATACCTTTTTTTTGGGGGGGGGGGGGTTTGGGTTCTTTAAACTATCTTTAAAATCTTAGCGCTGGATTGTTATTTTCCTTTTGCTTGCAGCCACCAGATTAGGGCAAACTTGTTTCTTCTTGAGCCCATTTCGATGTATCACTTTAATATTTATTATTTAAAACCAATTTAACTGTTGCTTTTACAAATTGTGATGATAGAATTTTAGAGAAAACAACAAAGTATCTGTCACGAGGGTGCAGGCGTCGAGGCAACGACCCCATATATTTTGTGCGTTAAAATTTAAGAGGTTGAGAGAAAATTAAAAAATTCTACAGAGAATATGGAGCTTTAAAGGAGACATAAGTACGAGGGTAGTTCAATAAGTCCTTAGAATGACCAACAAATGGCGCGCGAATCGCTCCAAATCATCTGTTTTCAGTCAGCACCACTTCCGACTAGATATA
>NC_046666.1:53511581-53519241 GCF_010883055.1 Belonocnema kinseyi
CTCTCAGCTGAGAATAAACGCAATAGAGTGGTCGCCTCTGAGGCTCTTTTGGCACGCATAAGTCGGAATCGTGAGGAATTTTTTCGTCGATTTGTGACTGTGAATGAAACATGGATACACCATTACACTACTGAGGCAAAGGAACAATCCAAACAGTGGATTTCCACAGGCGAACCAGCTCCAAAGAAGGCAAAGACCGTAAAGTCAGCTGGTAAGGTTATGGCTACAGTTTTTTGGGATGCACGTGGAATTATACTTATTGACTACTTGGAAAAGGGTAAAACAATCACTGGTGAATATTATGCATCATGATTAGAGCGAATTGGTCGAACACCCACCGTATTCACCAAATTTAGCCCCCAGTGACTTTTTCTTATTTCCACACTTGAAAAAATGGCTCGGTGGACAGAGATTTCCAGACAACGAAGACGTCATTGCCTCTGTAAGTGCTTATTTTGAGGAACTTCCGAAAACGCACTTTTCTGAAGGATTAAAAAACTTGAAAAGCGATTGACCAAGTGTATAGAGCTCCAAGGAGATTATGTTGAAAAATAAAAAAAAATTTACCCAAAAAAAATTGTTTTTATACTTCATTCTAAGGACTTATTGAACTACCCTCGTAAAACTCAAGAATATAGAGGCAATACCTTTAATGTAGGGGCTGAAGCTCATACAGGAGCAAACTAGAATGAAAATATCTTTAGGAGTGGCTATGTAGGAGCTAGTAGAGTAAGGGACAATACTTCCACTTGAAGCGTCAAAGTAGGGCCTATATTTCGACTCGGGGTGCGTGGAAAGTTTCATCCTAGGTGTGAGGTACAAAGGGTTGCAGCATCCCACGGGATATACGATTCTCATTCTCAGGGAAAATTTTGGCTTTCTTCTCTGCTCTTGTCTTCGATCATGAAGATCCTTTTATAATCTTAATATCGTTATAATGCTGAATTAGACTTTCTTTAAGGATCAGAAACATACCCGCACTGTTACAAATGTTTGGAATTCAACAACAAAATTGCAAACATAGTATTGAAAGGACAGCATTGCAATACATGTATTGTAAGTGTTGTAAAACTTGAAGTCACCGTCCAGCATTTTAATACATGTGTTAGAGCGTTTGTAAGACGAAAATTGTGCACAAAAAATTCACGGAATTATTGGATTTCAAGGAATTCACGAAATTCATGAAATTCACTGAATTCATGACATTCATGAAATTTACGGAATTTATAGAAATGAAGGAATTCACGAAATTCATGGAATTCAAGGAATTCATGGGATTGAAGGAATTCTTGAAATTCACAGAATTGGTGAAATTCAAGGAATTCACATGAAATTACGGAATTCACTGGATTTTCAGAATTCACGGAAATGATGGAATTCGCGGGATTCATGGAAGTAAAAGAATTCGCGGAATTGACTGTCATCAAGGAATTCATGTAACGCCCATAATTAAAGGGATTCAGTTAATTTTCGAAATTCACGGAATTCGAGGAATGACTGGATTTCGCAGAATTCATGACAGTCATGAAATTTACGGAATTCATTGAAATGAAGGGATTCACGAAATGTATGAAATTCACGGAATTCATGAAATTGAAGGAATTCTCAGAATTCATGGAATTCACGGAATTGGTGAAATTCAAGGAATTCACATGAAATTTAGGTATTCACTGGATACGCAAAATTCACAGAATCTTAGTAATTAACAGAATTCACAGAATTCATTCATTTAAGTCTGTGTACAAAGATCGAGCGCCAAGCGCGAAATAAATATATTATCAAGCGCAAAGCGCGAGTACCAACAATCGCGCGCTCAAATTTGAGAGTCAAGCGAGCCGTGCGACAAGAATGCGACCGCGTAGCGGGCAGGTTTTTTTTTGCTTAAGGTTAATTCTTTTCAATTGAAAAGTCTATATTTTTGGTTCTGAATTCATCCCTTTGGTTGATGATTTACTTTTTTTTTTTAATTTTACTAATGTTCTAGAAATTCATTTGTTTCGTTAAAGATTCATAATTTCAAAAGAAAATTCATCTTTTTGTGTGAACATGTAACTCTTTTGTTAAAAATTCGTCTTTTGGTTCGAAAATTCATCTGTTTCGAAAAAGCATTAAAATAGTTTGTTAAAACTTCGTCTTTCTTGTTTGAATTTGATTGCTTTTGGTTTGTATTTGGTTCAGAGTTCAATTATTTTGTAAAAAACGCATTTTTCAATTTATTTTCGTTAAAAATTAAACTTCTTTGTTGAAATTTGAACTAATTTGACAAAAATTCATTTTTTGGTTTAAAATTAATTTCTTGAGGTTAAAATTACAACTGTTTTAATGAAAAGTAAAGGCTTTTTAATGAGGCTTAAATTGATTTCTTGAAAATTCGTCTTTCTTGTTTAAAAAGTTAGCTATTTGGTAACTTATTTTTTTTCTTTCTTGAATGAAAAATATGTTTTGGCTTTGGAAATCCAACTCTTTATTTGAGAATTCGTCTTTTTGGTTTGAACAATCATGTTTGTAAGTTTAAAATTCATATTTTTTAAAACTTTTTAATTGAACTTTTTAGTTAAAATTCGTATTATTTTTTGCAGAACTCAATACTTTTTTCAAGTATACTATTTTGGCTGACTATTCCACTACTTGGTTGGAAATTGAACTACTTCGGTTAAAATTCATTTGTTTCGTTGCAACTTCGTCTTTTTTAATTAATTTCACTGTTTTTAGTTGTAGTTACAATTTTTTGTTGCAAATTTATTCCTTTGAAATTGAAAGGTGTATATTTTTCGTTCAGGTTTCATTTCTTCCGATTGCAAATTTAATTATTTTGCTGAAAATTAAACTATTTTGTAAAAAATGCTTTTTTTTTGTTCCAAATTCATCTCTTTGCCTAACAGTTAAACTATGTTGTTAAAAATCAACTTTAAAAAAATCCTATTTTTCAGTTCAAAATGCAACCGCGGTACAGAAAATTTGTCTTTGTGGCTTGAAAATTCCGTAATATTGTCGAAAATTTTTTTTTGTATCTTAAATAAAAAATATTTTTTAGTTTAAATTTTTTTTTGTTTTTTTAAATTTATTTCTTGGCGTTGACAATACAACTGGTTAGGACAAATTAATCTGGTTTTGTTAATAAATCAACTATTCTGTTAAAAATTCAGTTTCCGTATTCAATACCAATTCGTGTTCAGTTTTCAAATTCATTATTCGGTTCAAAATTCATTCATTATGTTGAAAATTGGTCTTTTGTTTTATAAAATTAATCTTTTTAGTTGAAAACTCTTCTTTTTGTATTCAAAATTTGAATTTTTGTTTGAAAATTAACTTTTTCGTGAAAAATTAATATTTTTGGTTTGAAAATGCAACTGCTTCGTAGAAAATTCGTTTTTTTTTAAATTAAAAATTCAACAACTTAATGGAAAAATTAGAATTGAGAACAATTGATTTTCAATGTTCCTTACGGTTTATTAATATATCGTACAAATTTATACTGGATCTAAAACCCTTCATTTTCTGTAAACGGAGAGTGATCGATCCTGAGTCCTGACATTATAAAATGTAAATGTCCCGTAAGTGAAGTTGTACATCCAGGTTTGACCCGGAGTTTGAATCGTTGCAGATTTTCTATGGCACAATGGACAACTGGGAAATCTCGTAATAGAAAAAAGTTTATTTTTTGCACAAGGCGCTAGCCGTGTGGTAAAAATTATGGGATTCAATATCTTCATTGCATGAAGCATGTCTCTTTAAACTTTTTTGAGTCCATATCGTTTTTACATTAAAAAAAGATAAATGTTCTAAAGCCCGTGTTCTAGTGTCCTAAAGAGTTTATGAGTTGGGATAAACTCTCGCGAGCAGGAAAATATGTTTCACGTTTATGTGCTTTAATAATTTTAGGAGCGCTTATGAGAATTTTTAATGAGGATTTTAAAAACTCACTGTTCCTTTCTTATTTACTTTTAAAGCAAGTTTCTTCCATTTTACGTTGATCCTTAAATTTAAAAATATCAAAGCTAATTTTGGTAAAAATTACTTGAACGAAATTCATTCTGCTGGTTTAAATTTTCCGCCAAAATGTATAACCTCAAATTATAAATGGCGCTAAATTTAAATGATGAAAAAGTAGACGTTATACACAGCATATTTCTTGTGTCAACGAATAGATAAGTAGCAACTAGAATTTAATTTTATAATTAGATCATCGAATTTGTTCCGAATTAATTTTCCAATTTTCAGTTCTTATGTCATAGATCATATCTCGTATAAGTTAATATTAAATTTTTACGAAATGAGAGAAAAAGACGATATTTTACATCTTTCTTCATTATAAGGTTACATACTTTTAATATTATTTTAAACTTCAAAAACGTAAAAACTTTTAATAATACCTTGAGTTTGAAAACGGTTTTATTCAACATTTACAATTTTGTTTTTCAAATTGGAGGAATAATTCTGCAGTAATTAAGAACCTTCTTCATTTTTACCGCAGTAAATTTAAATTTGTTATATCTGAACGCTATGGTATTACAAATTGGTCAATTGCATAAAATATCATGAAACATAATCTATTTTTTATAGAAGGTAAGCCCTGATTCAAAAAAATAGTTTTTTAAAAATCGAGCAATGTTTCCGATAAATAATAAAAACTTTAAATTCTTTATTTATTGTGTTTCAGGTAAGCGTAGGAAAAAATATGGGCTTCCAGGTGATTTGACTATATTGGTAAGATAATTTCAAATTTTACCATATATCATAAATATATTTTTGTAACCTCAAAACTAAAATTTTTACAGTTTAAATATTAACGAAGATCTAAATTTTCTACGCTTTATTTAAGAATTTTGACATAAATTGGGTAGAGGTAAAAAAAATGATTTTCTTTAAAAATCTGTTTTTATGTTGTTGTGAACATCAACATGTTTATTTCTAATGAAGAATCTTTCTTTTTTTTTCTTTTCTTATGGTATATATTTTTGTTATTTCTATAATTTTTTCAATTGACGCATATATGTTGGAAGTTTTTCTATAGATCATCTAACTTTGATAATTACAAATTTCATTGTTTTACCCAAAGTTGGGTAAATGATATAACATATCTGTTCCTAATAGATAATGTTAGACTAACATGTTTTTGACCATCCTTTCAGAATTATTTCCATAGTTTAAGTATAAAAATTTTTTAATTTTGAAAACTTTTTTATGATGTTGTCACTTTTCATTGCAAGATATTTTTTAAAGCTCATCCCGATAAAATAATATTGTTGAGCTCTTTCAAATCTCTCCATTAAATACTTGTCCTTCCCTACTCCCCATCAATTCTCCTAGTTAGCCTCCCCGCACATCAACCTTCGCTTTCTCTCTCTCTTCGCCAACTTATCCTTTCTATAATTCCCCCTCTCCTTACTTTCCCAGTTAACTCTCTCCTTTTTCTATTTCCATTGCCCAGCCCTCACTTTCCCTGACCAACTCACCGAAACTGCTGTACTAGTCCTTCCCTCACTTCCTCCTTTTACTTAAATTTATTTCCCTGACTTCTCCTTACTTTCTCTCACATAATTTCCCATAATTTTATATACTTCCATACCCATATTTCTCCTCTCTTCTCCAACTTATTCCTTCCGTACTTCAACCTCTCTTCACTTCCTCAGATAACTCTAATTTAGCCCTCATTTTCTCTCCCCTACTCACCTAAACTACCCTACTAGCCTTTATCTCACTTCCCTCTCTCACTCCCAATCATTTCCACTACTTCTCACTTTACCTGAAATAGTTTCACATCATTTATCCTACTTTTATATCCCTTATTCTCCCTTATTTCTCCTACTTCGCATACTCCCCCTCCTCTTATTCGACCTGTTGCCCTTACTTCCACTTACATAATTTCACCTGATTCCTCTCCCCTCAATTTCACAACTTCTCTTTTCTTGACTTCCCCGTCCTAATCCTAAGTTCCCCTACTTCTCCTACTTTTCCTCCCTTCATTCTCTCTAATTCCCCTCTCTCTTATTGCCCTCCATTTCGTTTCTCATCTAGTTTTGTTTCTTACTATTTGTTTTCCTATCTCTCTTTCCCTTTTCTCCTAGTTTCTAAGCACGTCATGTTTTCTTTACTCTTTATACGTCACGATTTCACCATACACATTCTATCTGTATTTCGCTATACTTTAACCACGTTCTTTTTCCCTTAATTCTTTCCTCCTCTGATATTTTTCTTGACTGATGCTGAATGTTCTTTTCTACCCATTTCTGCTTTCACTTTCCTTACTCCTTCCTTTGCGCCTCTCCGCATCACCACACATCACCACTTCTCCACGCCTTATTTCCTCCACTTATTTTAATTTCCCTTCCTTATTTATCCTACTTTTCCTACTTTCCGACCCCTTTACTGCTCCAACTTCTTCATCTCTCATTCCTCCGCCCCTGATTTCCCTTAACTTCCCGTGCTTGCGTTCTCATAACCCACTTCTCCCACTTCCCCTCAACTTTACTTCTAAAACTTCTTCATCCCTATTCCCCCGCTCCTGATTTCCCATAAATCCCGTACATCCGTTCCTATTACTTCCCTCACTGCCCCTCCCTCATTTCCGCTTACTTCTCCCACAAAGCATATTCGCCCACGCCTCTCCTACTTTCACATCCTTAAGTTCCCACACTTTACCTGATTCTCGTCACCCAACTTCTCGTACTTGCCTTCGTCTCATGTTTATCTCACTTCACTTCCTTTGAAAAAGTACAACGGATAGTCAGACTCCCCACCCCCCTCGAAACTACAAGGTCTTCCGCCCAGGAATGCGAAACACTAAAAGCGAAGAAAACAGATTAAAACCGGGATAACCGGGAATTCGTCGGGAATTTGAAAATGAAATTTCGCTAGACACCTTGTTATCAGATGTGCCTCCCAATCCCGTGGCGGTTTAAAATTAATGCACGAATCAGCAGATATTTACGTAATATTATCAATGTTTACACATTGCCTCGTCGAATTTGAAAGTGGGTTCATGATTAAGTGACCTTCGTATCAAGCTCTCGGAATATTTAATATGAGCTCTTCGTCAGTGCTGAGTAATTAACGTGGCTCCAAAGGGTTAATTAACTTCGCTCTGAATTCGAGCCGTAATATCTGAAAATGTTCCCTCCTTTTTGACTAAATCGGCAAAGCGACGTTCTCCTACAGAACGGTGGCATAAGATTTCCTTCGGACTTGAATATTTTTATGCTTGCTTTGATTCCTCTTATAGTCTTCATCTCCTTTGTGCCACTGACGTCTTTATGAAAATTATATATACATATATATATATATACGAGGGTAGTTCAATAAGTCCTTAGAATGAAGTATAAAAACCATTTTTTTTGGGTAAATTTTTTTTTTATTTTTCAAAATAAACTCCTTGAAGCTCCATACACTTGGTCAATCGCTTTTCAAGTTTTTTTAATCCTTCAGAAAAGTGCGTTTTCGGAAGTTCCTCAAAATACGCACTTACAGAGGCAATGACGTCTTCGTTGTCTGGAAATCTCTGTCCACCGAGCCATTTTTTCAAGTTTGGAAATAAGAAAAAGTCACTGCTGGCTAAATTTGGTGAATGCGGTGGGTGTTCGACCAATTCGAATTTTAGTTCTTCAATTTTAGCCATTGAAACGAAGCATGTGTGAACTCGGGCGTTGTCGTGATGAAAGAG
>NC_046666.1:53519341-53520653 GCF_010883055.1 Belonocnema kinseyi
ACTTTCAAATGACCTTGAACCTGACGCGATAAAGGTCAGCGGACACCAGGTTCATAATCAGCGACCCCAAAAACCTATAACATATTTAAAAAAAATTTTTTTTCCGTTTTTTCTCGATTTGACCTTCAAATGACCTGAAGCGATAGAGTTCAACGGATGCCAGATTCGTAATTAGCGACTCCAAAAACCTATAACGTATTTTTTTGGATTTTTTAACCGTTTTCTCTCGATTTGACCTTGCAATGACCTTGAACCTGACGCGATAAAAGTTAAAGGACGCCAGATTTGTATTCGGCGACCCCGAAAACCATAGTAAACCCGAGCTAACCTCAGAGTACATGTTTAAGAGTGTCAAATCTCTCGAAAATACAGTTGGTGGGTAGTGGTGTTTCCTATATTTGTAGGGGGGTGGGGGTGGCTGGGGGGTGGAGGGTAGTCCGTTTAGCGTCCAATCGACTCGGGATATTTATAAGATACTACCATGATTTTTTCAGATTTTTTGGTCCAAAAATAAATTAGGCCAAAAACCGGCCTTACCGATCCTCCCGCCTTTTGCGTTTTGAAAAATTTATTTCCATTCTAAAATATTCCGGATTAGATATCTAGTTGTCAGTCAGTTGGAATTGTTGTTTACTGGTTGTTTAAACAAATTATAAATATTACCAGCAATATCATTATTTAAATAATAATTTTTTTGCAATTATTCAAAAATCACCTAGAGATATTGATGAGAGGCCTTCAACGATACCTTCTGTTTTTTCTATGACAATTTGTTCGTTCTGGCTATTTGTCTGAATATAAAAATTTATTTGAAAAGGCTTTTTCGGCATTCAGTGAGAGTGGAGGGGATATAAACAATATTTGATGGATAAAGTGTTGACTATGTTGGTTTCGTTAACGTTTAAAATAGTATTATTTTTATTTAATTTGCGTTATCAGGTTTTACTTAACATTGTTGTACATGAAATCGTGAAAAACGAAAAAAAAGTATAAACATTCGATTTGTTTAAATAATTCTTTTTTTTCGTTCATTCAAAAATCGCCTAGGGCGATTTTATTGAAGTATGCAGTAATGTGCTTGAAAATATTTCTCAGCTCTTACGTTTGTTTATATTGCGTTCCCATTTGTTTATAAAAAGAAAATTGTTTACAAATTATTATTTTTTAATAATTCGAAAATCACGTAGAGGTATGACTGAGCCGAATTCAGGTATGTTTTAATTTTTTTGATTGGACAATTGCTTTTGTTTAAATGAATTCCCCAATTTTCAAATCTATATGTATAGCTAAATTCAGGGTCGTCATTATTCGT
>NC_046666.1:53520753-53523115 GCF_010883055.1 Belonocnema kinseyi
TACACATATACAGGGTGTTCAAAAATTCTGGAAACGCCTAAATAACTATCCAGATAAAATATCATTCAAATGGTCAAGGTCATTAGTGGAGTAAGTTTCAACGAGTAATTGAATGGTTACCTTCAATCCGATCTTGAAATTGAACGTCAGGTCCAAATTAAGGTCAACTTTGCGTCTTTCAAATAGGAACTCTTTTGACATCGAACATAAAAAGAGTGGGAAATTTTACGTTTAAATATTCACTTAGATCCGCGTCGTTGTTCCTGGGTAACGCTAAACATTACGAACACAAAGTTGACCTTGAAAACACTTTGAAGGTCAATTTCAAGATCAAATTGTAGGTCACCATGGGATTTCTCGTTAAAAGTTACTCCAAGAATGACCTTGACCAAGAAAATACAGAGATGTCACGTTACCCAAACCGGGCCTTGCTTGATATTGAATGGCTTTCAGCTGCCCTGCAAAGTGATACCTGGCCTTTGACCTGAGTACTCATTTAAACGTAAAATTTTCCGCTCTTTCAATTGCGATGTCAAAAATAGGGGATCCTAAATGAAAACTTCAAAATCTTTTCAAATCACTTAACACCTTTGAAAATATTTCCAAGTCTATTAAAATTTGTGAAATCTGCTAAAATCTGTTTTAATTTATAAAATTCCCAAAAATCTTTTTAAAAAATTAAGGTGCTATAAATCTTAATATTCTCTACTTGAATTGTTGAAATATTAGAAATCCTTTGGAATAAAAATTTTTTATTTCTTAAACTATCAATCATTTGACATAATCTGAATGCATATTAAATTGAATTAATTAATGTTCTCTAGAAAAAACATTTAGATTGCTGGAAATTATAAAATTCATTACAATCCTTGAAGATTAAAAAAAATCCTTTGAATCTTGGGAAATTTCTTGAAATACATTAAAATCCGTTAAAATTTGTAAAAATGTATCTAAGGAATCGCTTGAAATTCAAATTTTATTTATTTTCTAAATTTTACTAGAATTCCCTAGAAATCTTTGAAAATCCTACAAAATTGTTTGAAATCTCTTATCATTTTGTGTATATCTTCGAATCATTTAGAATCCCTCAAAATACTTTGAAGTCTTCGGGAAACTGAAAGATCTTAAAAAAGAGTAATTCGCAAGCCCTTAAATATGGTTTAAATTAAGCTTATTTATTGAAGTATTTTAGAGAAAAAGTTGAAATTCCTATAAATCATTTAAATTCCTTAAAATCATTGGCGATTTGATAATAAAACTCTTTAATATTTGTGAAAATCCTTGAAATACCTTAAATCTCCTTGAAATCTTTTGAATCGCTACTAAACTCTTGACATTGAATTTTATTCAATTTCTTCTCTACAGCTCACTAGAAATCCTTACAATCTTTGGAAATCGTACAAAATTCTTTCAAATTCCTTGGCATTTTGCATATGTCTGAAATCCTTTCGAATTCCTTAAAATCCCTTATTATCTTCCGAAAACATAAAAATTCATTTTAGAAAGTATACATAATTTAAAAGTCCTTAAATATAATTCGAATTATACTTAGTCATTAAATTTTAAAAAATTTAAATCCCTTTAAAACCTTTTAAATTCTTTAAAACATTTGAAAATTTTATAGAATCCCAGAATTGTGTTAAATTCCTTTAAATACATTAAAATATTTTGAAATCTGTACAATCATCAGAATTTCTTTCAAATTTTATTTTATTTATTTTTCAACGTGTACTAGAAATCCCTCGAAATCTTTAGAAATCCTAGTACATTCTTTAAAATCCCTTGAGATCTTTGAAAAACGTAAAATCCTCTAAAATCTTTCGAAACATTTTGAAATTCCTTGAAATCGAAGAAAATAATTTTAATTACTTAATCATCGACGAAACATTTCAAATTTAGTGGAAATATTTGGAAATCCTATAAAATCCATTTAAAGGCCATAGAATCCGTGGTATTTCCTCGAAATTGGTTGAGATCTTTTGAATGTCCCTAAAACCTCCAGATATGTTTCAAAATCTTTAAAATTCGGTAAAATTGCTATGAAATCTGAAGAAATTGCTTAAAATCTATGGAAATTCTTTGAAATTTCTCGAATTCACGGAATTGTTTGGAAACATTGAAAATCCTCAAAAACTTTTTTGAAGTGTTTCGAAATTCTTTGAAATTCATCAAAAAATATTTAAGTTTCTTGAAAAAATGTGACATTTTCTTTGAATTAATTGAAATATTTGGAAACCCCTTTCAATTTTTTAAAAGGGCAAAAAATGCGTAAAAGCTTTTTGAGATTTGTCTGCATTCATTTTCTTATAATTTTTCTCTGTAATGATTTTTTTATAACTGCGAAAAAGTTTTAAGAAATTTG
>NC_046666.1:53523215-53525211 GCF_010883055.1 Belonocnema kinseyi
CGACTCGGGATACTTATAAGATACTATCATGATTTTTTCAGATTTTTTGGTCCAAAAATAAATTAGGCCAAAAACCGGCCTTACCGACCCTCCCCCTTTATTTGGAAAGTCTTTTCCGGCATTCAGTGAGAGTGGAGGATATATGAACAATGTTTGATGGGCAAAGTGTTGACTATTTTTGTTTCGTTAAAGCTCAAAATAGTATTATTTTTATTTAGTTTGCGTTATCAGGTTTTATTTAACATTATTGTACATTAAATCGTGACAAACGAAAAAAAAATTTATAAACGTTCTATTTGTTTAAACAATTTTTTTTTTTCGTTCATTCAAAAATCACCTAGGATATTTTATTGAAATATGCACTAATGTGCTTGAAAATATTTTTCAGCTCTTTCATTTGTTTATATTGCGTTCCCATTTGTTTATAACAATAAAATTGTGTAAAAATCATTATTTATGCATAATTCGAAAATCACCTAGAGGTATGGCTGCGCCGAATTCAGATATGTTTTTATTTTTTTGATTGGACTATTACTTTTGTTTGAATAAATTCCCCAATTTTCAAATCTTAATGCATATCTAAATTCAGGTTCGTGAATAATTAACACGTTGGAAGAGGTGAAGGAATCTGTAGTCTGTATTTAAATTATTTTCTTATTGAACGATTCACTAATTATCATGTTCTTGAGCATTTAAAAACTAATAGAATAATAATCTTCCTGCCTTAAAAATGCAACTATTATATAATTACATTTTTTGGGGTGCTGAATTCAAATCCGTTGAGCTTTTACCGCCAGCACGTCAGGATTTTTGCTCAATTACAGAAAACGTGGTAAAAATGGAGGTTTTTAATGTTTTCGTATATAAAACTAGTCGGACATGTCTACATCTATCAAAATCTTATCTAAAACCACAAAGCTTATACCCCAATCCACTAATCCTAAACAAGTGGAAATCCTAACATTACAAACTCTTGGTCTTCAAACCTAACCGTGTAGAAATTAAAATGGGTAACTAGTCTGGTTCCCGACCAGTTGACACCACTTAATGTCGGGAGCTAGTCGGGTCATCTGACTAGCCCCCGACCAGTAGCGTCGCGGTAGATTATTCGGGGGCTAGTCAGGTGACCCGACTTATTCTATTTGGGGCCTGATAGGATACCAGTAGGGGTCATGATAATATAATTACACTGTAAAAAAAATGAAGCTCGTAGCAAAATCCAAACTGTACCGCGCTGAACAGTTTACTACTAGTATACTACTCTTCACTGATTAATCAAAAACTTTTTCTCTTTCCAATTTCAACTAACTAAATGATTAGACTTTATTTACACATGACAAACCTTTTAGATCAATTTAAAAATAAGAATCTATACAAATTTAGAGTCTTATGACTTCCGGGGGGCCCTTTTTACCTAAATCTATATGTGTCTTTTCCAATATGGATTTGCTTAAAATTCCATACAAAGGTATTTATCCATGTTCTTAGAAATTCGCAATTATCTAAAAAATACTACAAAAAAATAATATTAACCCTACCAGAGCCCCACTAGCTCCCGACCAGAGCCTGAAGATCACCCGCACGGAAATTAGTGATCAAAAAGGCCCGACCAGCCCTTGACCATCCACCGACCAGGCCCCGACCAAAATGTTCACAATAAAAAGCCCAAATATTCCCCGACTAATCCCCGTCTGGGTACTTTGTCAAAATTAATAACCCGAATAGCCCCCGATTAGTCCCCGACTTGTAATAGGGCCAAACGGGGTTATTTCCACGCGGGTAGAAATCCCTAACCCACAAACCCTGAACCCGGAACCCCTAAACATACCAACTATAAACACGCGAACCCTAAATACACACAACCCCATCCCACAAACTAAAAAAATAATAATAATAAACGAAAAATATTTTGAAAAATAAAAAATAAGGGTGTAGACCTCATTTCTTCAAAAATTTCCCATAATCACACTATTTCGTTGCAGAAACTACCCCCCCC
>NC_046666.1:53525221-53525765 GCF_010883055.1 Belonocnema kinseyi
CTCCCGATAAAGAAATATTTTCCTTAGCGGGGAAATAAATGATTTTAAATAAACTTAGTGTTTATGTGCCGTATTGAATTAAATATGAAAGGATTGAGATTTCTAGTCAAAATATATTGCATTTTATACAAGATAATTCAATTTTATAAGAAAAAGATTAATTTTCTACCAAAAGCGATGAATTTTTTAGAAAACGGTTGAATTTTTCACTAAAACCATAGTTACTTTTTCAATTTAAATAATCAATTTTCAATCGCAAAAAAGTAATTTTATACAAGACAGTTCATCTTTAAACCAAGTGGAGAATTTTTCAACCAGAAAAGAAAATTTTTTAACAAAACATGTAAAATTTGATTTTTTAACAAAACATGTAACATTTTATTTTTTAACCAAACAATATTTTAATTCCAAATTAGCAACAGTTAAATTTAACCAACAAAAAAAGATTTTCTAACCATATACTTTAATTTCGAATCAGAAAAAATATTTTTTTAAGCGAAAATATAAAATTTTAACTATAAATTAAATATTTTTTTTAAATTTG
>NC_046666.1:53525865-53529313 GCF_010883055.1 Belonocnema kinseyi
TCGTTATTTCGTTCTACTGGTCGAATTTTATTTTTACAAAAAGCGTTGTATAAGCTTTTCGACCTTCGACGAAGGACCACTTCAGTACATTATTATCGTTGTTTTTGATAAAACCATCAATATCTCTCGTCACAAGTTTATAAAATCCTCCCTCACTCTGAGGCGATTCTAGGTTCTTAAAACCATGTTTAAAATAATGTAAAGGTTGAATGGTCATAGAGACACATTTTTCTCTCCCTCCCTTTTACCATCATTTTGTAAATTTAAATTAAAAGCAATTTTTGGGTGGGCCAACACATTATTTACATTATGAGTGTAAATAATGTGTTAACATTATTACCCTGGTCAAGAAACTTAACATCAAATTAAAAAAAATTTAATTTATAGTTAAAATTTTATATTTTTTCTTAAAAAAATATATTTTCTGATTCGAAATTAAAGTATTTGGTTAGAAAATCTTTTTTGTTGATTAAATATAACTGTTGCTAATTTGGAATTGAAATATTGTTTGGTTAAAAAATCAAATGTTGCATGTTTTGTTAAAAAATTTTCTTTTCTGGTTGAAAAATTCTCCACTTGGTTTAAAGATGAACTGCCTTGTATAAAATTACTTTTTTGTGGTTGAAAATTGATTATTGAAGTTGAAAATGTAACTATGGTCTTAGTGAAAAATTCAACTGTATGTTTAGAAGTTGATCTTCATTGTTGAAAATGTATTTGTTGTTTGAGTCTCATCATTTTAGTTAAAAAATCCACTAATATTTTAATGTAAATTTTTTAATTCAATAAACACTTTAAAGAAACAAATTTTGAAACAAAATTCCGCAGGAAGGTTTGCGAAGAATTATGTTCTTGAAAAATCTCTTTTTTAAAAACAAATACTCAAGGAAATCAATGCATACAAAATAATTGCACAGAAAAAGTCACAGTAAGAGAAATATATTTTCAAATAACATTGTAAAATGGGTCATTAGAGAAATAAATAAATATTGAAAAAAGCGGGAGAAAAAAATACAGAGACATCAAAACCACCTTTCTCGCAGTTCTTAATTAATAAGTCGTCTTATTCACACTACCAGGATACTACATGTTTATTTGTTGAAAAATTAAATTTTTTGTAGAAAATTAAACGATTTTTTTGAAAATTTAATTATTTTTATTGAAAACTAGACTTTCTTATAATTTGTATTTTTGTATGAAAAGTTATTTTCTGCTCAAAACTACAAATACTCTGTTGAAAATTCTTTTCTTTTTTATTGGAAATTAATATTTTTTGGTATAAAAGTTCTCTGTTAAAAAGTTATCTTCTCGAATTTAAAATTCAACCGTTTTCTAACAAATTCATCGCTTTTGGTAGAAAATTAATCTTTTTGTTATAAAATTGAATTATTTTGTATAAAATGTAATATATTTTGACTAGAAATCTGAATCCTTTCATATTTAATTTTATACGACGCATAAACACTAAGTTCATTTAAAAACAATTATTTTCCTACGAAGAAAAATGTTTCTTTAAGGTGAGGGGGATGGGGGGGAGTATCTTCTGCAACAAAATAGTGCGATTATGGGAAATTTTTAAAGAAATGAGGTCAGTTTTTAGCTGTTCTCTTAATTTATTAAAATTCAATACAAATTAGATTTTTGTTTCATAGAATAAAAATGTAAAATGCAATTTATTTTATTATAATTCATATTTTGAAGCAAAAATGATTTTTTGGAGAACAAAATTGGATTACAGATTTATTTCTGCATCGCAATAGAATAAAAAAAATGGAATGTCCTCAATTGCATCAAACGTAACATTAGTGGAAAAACATAAATTTCAATAACCTCAGGTGACGTACGATATTGCTTCTAGAACGAATTAAGCTCCCTACATGATCAGAATTTTGAATCGAAAATCTAAGTAGATATGTGACGTGACTATAGATTTCTGTATTTTGCATCCTAACAGAATTCGAAATGAAAATTCGTTTTTTTGAATTATAAGATTTATTTAAGTCACGTTTAAATGTTTAATTGATTGAAGTTTTCAAACTATGACATTTTAATCGAGCTCATGGATTTTTTCTTAGAAAGTCAAGTTTCATGCAATTTAGTCGATAATCCTAATTTTGAGGTTTACATTCATAATAAAATGTGCATTCTGCTTACAATTATCTAAATGCAGATGCTTTCAAAGGTTCTTCAAATTTTTTAAATAAATAACTAATTAGAATAAATTCAATATTTCCAATATTTGAATTGTGTAATAATTTAAAATTCAAATGTGTTCATTTCTGGAACATTTCGTAAACCTATTTAATAGAAAATCTTGTTAAGAAAATTTTATTTAAAAGTTTCAAATATAAAATGTGTGCGAATTAATTGCATGTAATTTACAAAAGTTAAAATTTAGAAAACATTTCAAGCTTTTGAATATACATGTAGAATTATAAGGATAATTCAGATCAATTCAATAAGAATTAATGTAAAAAATTTTCATTATTAAAAGAAAACTAAAATGGGTGTTTTCAATTATTATAATTTCCTTTTTATAAATTAATATAACTATTAACTAAACTTTGTAATTACAGTTCACATGTGCTTTTTAAATTCAGATTTCTCTCAGATTATCTCTGAGCTCTGAGAGATTTTTAAATGTCTATATTCAAAAATCTTAGGTAGAGTTGTAATATTATTGAAATTATAAAATTTTTAATTAAGTATAACTGATTTTAACGATACTCTAAAGATATAAAAAATATCTCTTTTTTTGAATTATCAAAACAAACGTATTGGAAGTGCTTCAAAAAAATTGTATTCAAAACACAAATTGTTATTTATTTTCTAGGATTAATAACTGCACACAAACAAAATAGTGAGGGTACCTTATTTATTGCGCAAAATTGCTGCTTTTAAGTAGGCCACTTTAGAATTGAAAATTTGATAAAAATGAATCTTTTTCCTATTCCCCTCTTTTTTCCCTTTTTGAAGAATTCCTCTTCTTTCCCTTTTTTAAGAAACTTCCTTTTTTTCTCGTTTTTTCGCTTAAAAGCCAACTAAATTAATAAAATTCAACTTTTTCGTCAAAAGTTAATTCTTTTAGGTTCAAAATACTAATATTATATTTTCGGTTGATAGTTCATATCTTATGGATTACAAGTTCTACTATTTGTTTGAAAATTTAAATATTTTTTTTTAATTCAAAAATTTTGGCCAAAAAATCTTTTCTTTTTTGGTTTAACATGTAACTGTTTGGTTGAAAATCCATTTGTTTTTGTTAAAAATTCAATTATTTTGATCAAGATTTGTTATAAATTCATAATTTTTAGTTTAAAAGCAAACTACTAGGTTGAAAGAACTAATTTATTCAAAATTTATTTATATTCATGAAGTTTTTTTAAATAAATTTTTGAATGGCAGTTTAACTATTCGGATAAAAATTATTTTCTAAATATTTGTTTTG
>NC_046666.1:53529413-53541407 GCF_010883055.1 Belonocnema kinseyi
ATAAAATTAAAAATTCGTTTTGTGGTAGAAAATTGATATTCTTGGTTGAAAATGAATCTTTTTTAATTGAAAAATCTACCATTTGGCAGAAAATTTAGGTTTTTGTTGTTGAATTCAACTGATTTTGATTAAAATGAAAATAATTTTAGCTGACATTCCAAACTATTACAATTTTGATTAGGAATTCATCTTTTTGGTTGAAAATAAAACTATTTTGTTAATAGTTCACTTTTTCAGTTGAAAATTCATCTATTTAGCCGAATACTTAATTATTTTGTTAAAAAAATTTGTTTTCGTTTTGTTAGAAGATCAATGTTTTAACTAAAAATTCAAATATTTCTTTTTTGCTTGAAAATGCCAGTGTTGGGTTTTTTAATCCGATTCGGATGAGGATTCAACTATATTGTTGAAAATTCTCTTTTTTGGTTGAATTTAATTGCTTGCTTTTACAAAATTAAAACCTTTTTTGGCTGTCATATCAAAATATTACACGTTTGGTTGAAAATGTATGTCTTTGGGTTGCAAATTCCACTACTTAGTATAAAGTTGAACTAATTTATTAAAAATTTATCTTTTTGATTAAAGATTTAAAATTCTAGTTTTGTTTAAAAAATTATTTTTTTTTTTAGTTAAAAATTTAACTCCAGTCTGTTTGAAAATGCAAGTGTTTCATTGAACAGTTGTGTTTTTGGATGGAAAATTCGTCCTTGTAGATTGAAAGTTGATCTTTTTTGGTAGAATAGTCAACTTTTTTGTTAAAAATTAACTTTTTTGGTAGAAAATTTACATTTTTTGGCAGGATAAAATTCTTTTTTGGCTGAAATCTCAACTATTTAATTAAAAATGCAATATATTTTCACTAAAAATCTAATTCATTTAAGGTGCTTCATATTGAGTTTAATATGGTGCTTAATAAATTTTCCTGTTTTTGTTACTTGATCCTCATAGGAAATAAAAAACAAATGGTATGTCTTTAATTGTATTCTTTTCATATTAATCGCGTATTTTTTATTATTACCTTTCTATCATTTTTGAAAAATTTGCAAATGATCATTAGGGTGGTGCAATTTTTCTTCTGCAAATTTTCATGCACATCGTCTGGAAATTTTTTTAAATCCACAAAAATATAAATCCACTTATTTTGTTATAAAAAGTGAAATTTAAAGGTAGCGCCGCCATGAAGTTTTACACGTACCCCCCCCCCCCCCAAATACGTTTTTGTAAAACTTATTCAGAATCGTCAATATTATATAAATTGAGTGTAAACTCATAATTTCTCATAACAATTATCTATACAATAGGAATAAAATATTTTTGTTTTCAAGTCACCCTCGTATGTTTTATAAGGTCCCAAGAAAACCCATAAATGAAAGAATGGATTTTGCGAGTTTTTGGTGCTAATTATGATTTTTTTGCGGTTCTTGAAATACAAATTGTTTCTTATACGTCAAATACTATTTTCCAATGTGAATTAGATGTTTGTATCGATTGTTTGAACAATTTATTATTATTTTTAGCTGTTTTCCCTTAGAATAGATTTAGAACGTCACGGTTTTCTCAAAAATTATACAATGTTTGTCCAATTTTTAATTAGAGAGGGGTACATTATTTATCCAAGTTAACAAAGTTAATTGTTTAAACAATATATTATTATTGTTAATAATATTTAATTTGAATAATGACAAAATTTTTCGAAAATGGTAACCATTCGTGTACTTTTCACTTGCAGTGAGTCATTAATTAATTTATTTTAGCAAAAGAAAAGATCTAAACAGAATATCTTTGTTTATATCTATTTTCTGCTTTATTTATGCAATATAGTAGCATTTTTCTCTAAAATATTAAAAATTTTACCAACTTTGTACTTAGTAAAAAATTAAATTATGCATGTTAACAAACATAGCTGTTGAAACAATTTATTATTGATTATAACTGTTATGTTTTGTTAGGTAAGTGCTAAGAAGTTGCGGTTTTTTTTTTGAACTCTTATACATTTTGTCCACTTCTTGCTTAATGAAGTAATAATAAATTTGAGTTAACAAACAGGCATAGTTAAACAATTGATCATTATTTATAACTATCTTTTCTTAGAGTAGTGCTACAAATTTGCCTTTTTACTAAAATCTTTAGTTTTGGAAACAAGAGACAAAAACAAAAAATGGAATGATTAAAAATAGGTGGAAGTGCTATATCTTTAAATGACTTATACAAATTTTGTTTTGAATTACAATAAGAAATTTATCGCAATGCGAAAAATAAAAATGTGAAATTGCACACATTTTAAAATTAGTCTCCTCCCTTCCTTCCCTAAAAAAAACTCATCTTTTAGATAATAATAATATACGTATATGAAGATTGAAAAGACTTTAAACAAATGATTAATTAATAATAACATCTTTCTGAGACTTTCGTCTCTAGTAGGAATAAATAAATTATGATTTATAATAAATGGAATTATATTTAAAAAAGAAAGAGATTGTTTAAAATATAATTATCTAAGTAAATAATAATACAATAATAAATTGTTTAGATATGCATGTTTGTTCATTCGCATCAAATATTAACTTTAAGCCAAAATTAATAAGATAAAATAATTAATAAAACTAATTAATAATTGAAGATTAGACACAAAATTTAAAATTCCAGCAAAACTGCAACTTTTTAGCACTTGTCTAAGAGAAAATATTTATACAAAATAATAAATTCTTTAAACAACAATTTTTGTTAACTTGCATCATGAATTACTCTAATAAGTAAAAGGTGTGTAAAAAGTTGAAGATTTCAACGGACGCCACAACTATTCAGCAATTGTAAAGAAAAATAATGTTGTAAACAATAATAATTTTTTTAAATCATTATTTTTGCTAAATTTAATTAATTGCATATTAACCCTTCCCGTGAAAAAATAGAGAAATACTTTGACATTAAAAAAAACTCGATTTTCCAGCATCATTATAAAAAGAAAATTATTAGCAATAATAATTAATTGTTTAAGCAGTTCATTTTAATATCTGATTCGCAGTATAAAGTAGTATTTCTTTATTATGAACAATTCAAACTTTTCTTTTAAACCGAAAAATATTCATAATTAGCGTCAAAAACCTGTTTTTTCACTTATAGGGTTTTTTTGTTATCATATAAAAAAGACTTACGGGGCTCATATTCAAAAACTAATATTTAATTCATATTTTATGGCTAATTGTTAATATAAATGTTGAGTTTTAACTTTATTCGGCTAAAAATGACGATTCTGAATAAAATTTACGAAATTGTTTTTTTTCACATGGGAAATACTTGTTTTTTTCTCAAAACAAACACAAATGGATTTATTTTTGTATAGGTTAAAACAAATTTCCGGGCGATATGTATGAAAATTCTTTCTAAAAAATTCCAATGCATTTTTGAACCACCTAATGATCATTAATTAGTTACTGAAGAAAACAACAAAGCGAACGTTATATGTTCATCTGTCTCATTTTGTAACTGTTGAACTACTTATCCTCATATTAATTATTACATTTTTCACTCAGTCAAATGTTTTCTGATGTTAATAAAAAGTAACAATAGCTCAAATTCTTAGGGTCAGCATTGAACAGGTTAAAAACTTCTAATGCAAATATTTAACAGCCTTTCCATCACTAAATTGTCGAGGCAATTATCCTTGACAGTAAATACATCACTATTCGAAGTTCCTTTGTCAATTTTCTTTTCGGTGCCTACCTCGACTTGGTTAAACGATTTACGAGATCTGGATTCGTCTGGAGGTATCTCGTTTTCGAGAACTGGTAGAAGTCTCTCCACTCTCAGGGCGATAGAGCCCGACAGGGGTGAAAGAAAAGGAGGGGGAGAGGTTTCTGGATAGAAGAGAAATCCGCGATTCGATATAGGGTTCAATTATTCCGGTTCCTTTCTCTCGGGTCCGAGAGCGAGCGAAATAACAATGCAACGTAAGATAAACACACGATAAACGTTCCCATTGGAACGAAATGAAACTGCAACCGGCCGGCTTCGCACAAAGCTCGTCGGTATCCGTTTAATATCAATCGAACCCCTCCACCCCTCCTACTTCTTCCTTCTCACCCCCTTTTGGCCATTTCGACCCTTTCCAACACCGAACTTCCACAGTGGCGTATCCATCGCAAAGTCCGGTCCAGTAGTTTCCATTAGTTTGCTCTGGACCACTCTGGACTGGGACCAGGCTCAGGGCTTCAACAAGACTGACAATGCATTTCCGACTCAGACGAGAAGTTTTAATGTAAACGATCTGGATAATGGATGACGAACGGTCAAGTGGCCTTCGGGTAGGCTATTTATGATTGATGTTCAAAAACAAACATAATAATATCAGGGATCGTCCATAAATTGAGTTACCAACTTGAGGGTTGGGGGGGGGGGGTGATGCAAAAAACTGTGATTATGAGCAGGTTGGGAAGGGGGGGCACACAGTTTGAAAAAAGATTTTTTACATTCTCGTCCTAATGAGAAGGTATTGGTTTTATGTAAAATTTCACACTTTTTTAAAGTCTAAAAAGAAAGAACGAGTTTGTAAACCAGCTACTTTGGAAGAAAATTCAAAGTCAGCGCATTTTTAAAATTTTTTAAACCACATTTTTGCAAGATTTAAAAATTCTATGTATATTGCATATTCATAGTATGTATATTCATAGTAATCAGAAACTCAAAAAATATATCCTTATGACTTTTTTATATAAAAAGAAAATTTTTAGAGTTAGAGCATTTTCAAAATAAAAAAAACTAAAATGAACATTCTCAGCCAAACAACGCATGAAATAAAAAGTAGTTAAGAAAAGTAAAACGTTTATTTTCGAAGCCCTTCAAGAATATCATAACAGCTTTTTTAATTTGGTCGAAAAGTTGAAAATTCAAAATTTGATCGTGCCAAAAATAATGAAAAATTCCATTTTTTTGTCAAACTATTCAAGATAGGAAGAAAATGAATGAGCTAAAATTGTGCGCCCTAGAAAGATCTACAAATTTGTTATGAATCACTTTTCGATAAGAGGCGTAATTTTTGTTTTTAGTCGTAAAAAGCAACATTAAATGTAAAACAGTTTAAAAAATTTGAACTAACGACACAAGCTTCGAAAAAAATGAGACAAAACTTGTTTATCCAAAAAAGAACTAAAAATTTTTGGTAATTATTTTTGATAGTATGTGCAGTTTATTGTTTTATCCATAAAAAACAATAAAAATAAAAAAGTTAATTTTTTGACAACCGACACAACCTATGAAAAAAAGAAATAAACAAAAGTTACTCTCCAAAAAATACCTAAAACACATTGAAATTGTTCATAAATAATTTTTGATAGGACACGTAGTTTTTACTTTAGTCGTAAAAAATAACATTCGGAATAAAAACATTAATTTTTTTTGAAAAGCGACACAAGGTAAGAACTAAAATCAATGGGCCAAAGTTGTTCGCCTAAAATGATCTATAAATTTATTATTAATCATACATAGATAAGACGATTGCTTTTCTTTCAATCGTAAAAAATAAAATTAAAAATAAAAAAAATAAAAATTTTTGAAATATGGACAGAAAAGACGAAAGAGGACATAGGATCCTACATCTAAAAACCTTTATACATACGAGTATAAAGCTTTACATGTAAAAACCCTATGCAGATGCGTTGTTGTTTTTCTTTAATCGTAAAAAACAAGATATAAAATATTTAAAAATTATAAAAACAAGAAAGTAAGAACTAGTATGATTCAATTTTTATGCATATTATGAATTTAAATGATATAAATTCCCAGGCAGAGTTACATAAAAAATGTATTATATTTGATATAAAATTGTTGTGGATAATGCAGAAAAGTTGACATTGTGGACAAGATCGAGTGCGAAGCACGAGGTACGTGATGAGAATGTGTTCGTTAAATCCAAAAGGGCTTTAACAAAAGAGAGTTCACAATCATAAAATTAAAGTGGTCATTATTTTGAGTCTAATTTTAAAAGGCTTGCACAAGAACGTGCAAAAATATTAGGACGAAGCGCGTAGCGCGAGGTAAATACGTAATTGAGCGCGAAGCGCGAGATACACACATCTTTGAGCGCGTAGTGCCTAATGAGAAAGTGCCCGCATAGCGGGCAGATTTTTTTTTATACATCTAATATCTCAAGCTTGGATTAATCGAATTGCATGAAAATTGGAATAAGTATAGTTTAAGTAATGCGGAATAAGGGTAAATTATTGTACAGGCCCCAAAATACTTTCCAAGTCCCGAAAATTCAAGCCAAATATGACCCTTTTTGCGATTTTAGCTATAAACTCGACGGTACTATTACAATTCATGATATTTTTTTGAAAAAACTATGTTACTTATAAATTTGAGTCTACCGAACTTGAATCAAACGAAAAATGTTGCCTAAGGGTTTTTGTTTTTCCGGAAAATTCACATTATGTACTAAGTAAAAGTTTCACTAATAAGATCAGACAATCAAAATTTATTAGATGTTTATTAGTATTATTTAACGAAATAAAAAAAATTTGTTTCTGTAGCGGTGTAAAAAGTAAAGAAACTCTACTAAATCAAATTAATAATATGTAATTTCAAACTGTTGTTTTATTGTCTATACTGATGTTAAATATTCAAAAGAATACATAAATTCAAGAGAATTTTTCGGAGCAATGAAAGTTAATAGATAATTATTTTTATTATATTCTCATTATATTCTCATTCTGACTGAAGGTTCAATACTTTGTGATAATATTTCTCATAAAACTGAAAGATAAAAAGAAAGCGCCTCACATTAATATGTCGGAAAATCTTATTATAAGTTGTGTTAAATAATATTCTTTATTTTTTATAAAGTGACGATCATAAAATGTCGATTTGTAAAATTAGTTTCATTAATTTATCTAAATTCTCGCTTTCAATAACAGTTTATAACAGTTTATCAAAGTTTATAGAAAAAATTTATTTTACCTGAGTGTTAATAAATATAAATACCTCCCTTTGCAAAAAAGCTGGTTGCCTCGAATTTTACGCATTTAAAGAGTACTTCCGGAGTTTGTTAATATTATTTCATTATTTTGCAATAAAAAAATGACACCTTAACTCATTTTTATTGATGCTTTCATCACCTAGGAAATAATTTCATATAAAACGAAAAATTCCCAGAAAAATAACAATGCGCGCCAAATGTTCCGGTAGGAAAAACAAGGTATGAATTGCTCTGCAAATTTTCTTTAGTTTCTTACCTCAAAAATGTTTAAAACTAAATAATTTAAATCATTCAGCATGCAGTCCATGAAAATAAAAATGTTAGTAAAGAAATACACGTCTTTTTATAAGAAAATACGCGATTTTTTATGATTAAGTGAATTTTTCGAACAAACAGAAACGCTTAGGTAACTTATTTCGTTGGGTTAAAGTTTACTGCACTTAAATTTATATATAACATAGTTTTTTCCAAAAAATATCATGAATTTTCAAATTACTGTCGAGTTTATTGCTAGAATCGCAAAAAGGGCCATATTTGGCTTAAATTTTCGGGCCTTTGAAAATATTTTTGCGCAATAATAAAGATTTTGTCTTGAAAATTTGGTGAATGATAGCAAACATGCTAATGGACGTCCCCGAACTCTTAGTTTGTGGAATAATTAAAAAAAAATTTTGCTGAATTTGATTAATGTGTGTGTATTTTAAAGCTATGTGTGATACAATTCTCCCTAGTTTTACTTTCAAACTACACAATATTTTCGGCCGAAAACTTGGGACAAGAAAAAAAACATAGTAACTAATGTCCCGGAACTAGCCTTCTTTATATAAACTTAAAAAAAATTATTTAATAAATATTCTCTAAGTGGCAACCGGCAGCATCGGTAGGACAGACCTAAGTCATCGGAATAGCAGACAGTTGAATACCGATCCTAATCTCAAAATAGTGCACATGCATATAGATTTTATTTAGCACAATACATTTTTTTGGTAATTATACTTGAAAAAAGATTTCGGGGACATCTGTTGTAATATTTTATAACATCGCCTTATTTTGTTTTAAAAAAATTTCATTTTTGTGGCAAATATTGAGGAAAATGAACGCGATTTTACACACTACGAAGTATAACATATCCTTAAAAAGTCATGTGACAAGTGTGTCACGTGACCAGATTACTGCCTCACAAACACTTTTTTTATTTCCTAACTTATTTTTAAACGAAGTGCTGGTCACGTGCCGGTCACATGACCCACTCGTCACATGGCCTTAAATTACATAAATGATTATATGCCCTCTTTAAGACCCCTTTGTCTCTGTAACAAACGATTTATCCCCCCCCCCTCCTAATGAACGTAATTTTTAGTTTCCAGGGATTTTTTGCTTGTTATTGCAACTAGAATTAGGAAGTGTGTCCGAGAACTTTATTTTCAAAATTCCCTGATTTTTCCTTAAATGAGTAAAATAAATAAAAATAAATAAAACAGTATTTCAGATACGAATTAAAATTTTGTAAATTAACTTATTTTTTTAAACAAAAAATATCTTTTCTACAACAAAACATGAATTTTTAACACAGTACTTGAATTTTGAACATAATAGTTAAATTTTCAACCTAAAAAGATAAATTTCCGACAGAAAAGTTTCATAGTTTATATTTTAATAAAAAAATTGAAATTTATACAAAAAAAAAGAATTTTAAAATTCTTTTCCCATATTTGGATCTTTCCCCCTTTTTAAAGAACATTTGTTTTTTCTACAGCTTTGGAGAAATATACCCTTTTTCGATTTGAAGTTGAAATTTTTTTTCGGTGAAAAATACTTAGATTTGCTGAAAATTGAACTATTTTCTTTAAAGTTTATCTTTTTGCTTGAATATTCATGTCTTTGAATAAAAACTTAACAATTTCAATCAAAATTCATGCCTTCTTAGTGGAATTTTTTTTTTTAACTGAAAGATTAATTATTAAAATTCAGGTTGAGATTTTATATTTTCTAGTTCACAAATTCAACTCTTTCTTTTTATGTATTCTAATGAAAATTTTTGTTTTTTGGTACAAGCTTAATCTTATTACTTAAAAATTCATCTTTTTCGTTGCAAATTCATTTCTTTGGTTTCAAATTTAACTATTTTGATGGAACTTTTCATTGATAATTCATCTTTTTTTATTAAAAATTTAACTACCTGGTGGGTAATTGAATTACTTGATTAAAAATCTGTTTCTTTGAGAAGAATTATAATTTTCGTTGAAAATTCATCATCAGACTGGGAAATTTAACCAGGTTTTT
The DNA here is from genome assembly GCF_010883055.1 of Belonocnema kinseyi. Lineage (NCBI taxonomy): Eukaryota > Metazoa > Arthropoda > Insecta > Hymenoptera > Cynipidae > Belonocnema > Belonocnema kinseyi. Next base: position 53,538,667 of record NC_046666.1, read on the forward strand.
TAAGTAAAACAATAACGATTACATTTTTTGTAGAAAAAAATATTTTCAATTGGAAATTGATCTTTTCTATTCAGAAGTCTACTATTTAGTTAAAAATTCATGCATTTCGTTGAGGGCTCAACTATATTGCTGAAAATTCGTCTTGTTTGTTAACTGTTTCTTATTTCAGATGAAAATAATTTTTAATTGAAATATAAAGTATTACAAGTTTCTTTCAAAATTCATCTATTTGTTTGAAAATTCCACGATTGTTGAAAAGAATTTGACTATTTGTTAAAAAATAAAAACTATTTATTTACATAATTAACTGCTTGATATAAAATTAACTTTTTTTAAATAAGATTTCATAGTTCAGCTTCTCGTTTTTTTTTATAATCAACGATTTTGTAAAAATCGTCTTTTTTAGTTAAATTTCCTGGTAGAAAATTAGTTTTTTTGATGAACATTTTTTTTAATTCGAAAATTGTTCCATTTTTGGCTGAAAACTTATATTTTTAGTTAAAAAATCAATTATTTGGTTGAAAATTTAACTTTTTTGGTAGAAAATTTGAACTATTTGGTTAAAAATTAGACTATTGAAAGAATTAACTTATTGGGATCAATAAGAAATTTTTTTTTAGTATTTATAGTTTAAAATTTAAATGTTTTGTGTAAAATTCATATGTTTTGTTGAAAGTTCGTCTTTCTGGATAGAAAAATAATCTTCTTTTATAGAATTCATCTTTATTGTTGTGCAATGAACTATTTTGATCAATATTTCTCTTTCTTAGTTCAATTTAACTGGCAGAAAATTATTTTTTTGTTTCGTTTAAAAATGAATTTTTTCAAACTAAAAATGTAATTATTTAATTTTTGGTTGAAAACTTATATTTTTCAGTTTAAAATTCCATGTTTGGTTTAATTTAACTGGTAGAAAATCCGATTCATTTTGCTAAAAATTAATTTTTAATCTGAAAATGTAACCGTTAAATTTTTGATTGAAAGTGTTATTTGTTGTTAAAAATTCAACTGTTTTCGTAGAAATTCTTAACTACTTGCTTAAAAAATCAAATATTTATTTGAAAAATTGACTATCTGGTAGAAACGAACTTTTTTGATAAAAATCATCTTGTCAGGTGCAAAATTTAAATGTTTTATGTAAAATTAATGTATTTTGCTGAAAATTCGCCTCTTTGAGCATAATATTAATATTTTTTGTTTTGTTTTGAAAACTCATAAGTTTAGTTCAAAATTCAACTGTTTCATTTAAAATTCGTATTTTTGACCAGAAGTCAACCTTTTACATTTCTTCATGGAAAATTAATGTTTTAAACTGAAAATGTAACTACTCCATGTTAGTTTGAAATCTTATCTTTTTTTCTTTGAAAATTCAACTATTTGGTTAAAAATTAATTTCTGTTGAATAAAAATGACATTATAGTTGAAAATTTATCCTTGTAGGTTCAAAAATTAACTATTTTGTTAAAAATTGATTATTTTGGTAGGTGATTTATCATTTGAGATGAAAAGCCTTTTTATTTGTACAAAATTTCACTATTAAAAAAAATACTAATAATTTTTGATAGAATCTCTAAGTATTCTATGTGTTATGGTTTTTAAATTCTTAATTGTTTAAAAATTAAAATATTAAAATATGTAGATATGTAGATCGCTTAATATATCAAAATTTGCCATTTTATAGGCTTAAATAGTTTTTGTTTAATATGCCAGAACCAAAATCCAAGAACGTCCACATAAGGTTCACTCGCATGCGCTTGGTGCTAGTATGAAACGTTTTAGGAGCCCAAACTTGAACTATTAATTATTTAAGTTTGAGAGCATTGAAGAAGGCTGATTCCAATTTAATTTCAAAGTATTAATTATAGCAAGGATGAAATATGTAGTCTTGTACAGAAATATTTAATTATGTTCACAAGTATCATGGTTTAATTACTAATGAAGAAAGTTTTAGAAGAGGAAATAATATTCTTGAGTTTAAGATCGATTTCACACATATAAACATTTTAAAAACTAGTGATCTCTACTTTTACAGCATCATAATTTCCGTACCATTTAATTGAAATAGGATAAATTCAGACTGTTATTTTCAATGTAAAACAAAGGACTCTAGGTTGTCCAATATTGGTCTCTTTTTCTACCACACGAGAGTTTTTTTCAAAATTGGATGGTTATCTTTCAAGAAATCTGTATTATCATCTGAGAATTACAGAAATTTTTAACGTCTTTTCACTTTTCAGACTAGGTGGAGCTATGAATTAAACATTTTAAAAACAAAATTTGTCCTGAAGAATCATTTCCTTCGTTCCGCTGGGAATCGAACCATAGAACTTCCGATTACCGAACGGGTGCTTTTTCCTTAAGCTACTGGAGAGGTCGAAAGAACAATCATTTTTCAGAAATAACGCATTATTTTTCCAGGTAAAGATTTCTTGCAAAAATTGACTTGTAATAATGGTAAAATAATGCGTGTATTTCTGAAAAAGGATTCATCTTTCGATCTCTCTAGTAGCTTAAGGGAAAAGCACCCTACCGGCAATCGGAAGTTCTGTGGTTCGAGTCACAGTGAAGCGAGCGAAAATTTTTTTCAGAAAAAATTCTAATTTAAAAAATGTTTAATTCATTGCTGTATCTAGTCTGAAAAGGCGTTAAGTATTTCTGTTATTCCCTAAAGAAAATACTAATCTTTTTTTTACATTTTATTTGAAAATCCCCTTTCTTTCCTTTTTTGCGCTTTGATCATT
>NC_046666.1:53541507-53557097 GCF_010883055.1 Belonocnema kinseyi
TTTATAATAATTTCCTGGAGTTCAAACCACTTAAATCGGTTGACATTAATACTTCTATTATGTAAGGACCTTGGGTTATTGGCAGATGAGAGTCTATAAAACTAAGATGTCGAAGGAGCGTTTAAATTAGCCGGAACCAACGAGCTGGCAAGTTTGCTTCTGCTTCCCATATGAACCTGAATTATCATGGCAGTCGCATTACGCGATGAATAATTACCACCCCATCAAGGATTGTGCTTCTTATTATTTTGTTTCAATTCCTTACCATCTTCCGAGACCTATTGCCCATTTAATATCGCTTATATTGATCACAAAAAAGGATAAGCTAACGAAAATAAAATAAAAGTTGGCTTCTGTTCCTTAGCACCTTTCGAAATAGGTTGCTGATCTAATATCGATTTAAAAAGAAATTTGTTCTAAAAAAAAGTTTACTTCCGATTGTTCGTCGGGTGATTTCCCATTGAGCTATTAGAGAGATTGTAGGAAAACTCTTTTTTAAGATATACATGCTATCTCAAACCAGGTGTTAGATTTTATCAATTAAAATAAAATAAAATGTAATACCTCTGGCTTGAGATTGTTTGTATTTCTAAAAAAAAAATTTCTTACGATCTCTCTTATAGCTTAATGGGAAATCACGCGATGAAAAAGATATCTACACTGACTGGTGGTAACTATCTCTGATGATAATACATATTTCTTTAGATTTAAAAAGATTTGCAAAGATTTTAGAAAATTTTAAGATTTCACGTGGTTTCCCATTCTTTTTACGGATTTCACGAGTTATCAAGGAACTTTAAAATATTTCAAAGGACAAAAAAATTTTGGGGTATTCTAAAAGATTCCAAAGGATTGCTATAGTTCTCATTGATATCAGGTGATTTAAAAAAATTTCAAGATTTTTATGGAGTTGTATAGTATAATTTGAAAGAGAATCATAATTTATTCAAAGGATTTGACCAGATTTTAAGGGACTTTAAGGAGTTTAACTTGATCAAAAAGAATTTACTGGATTTAAGAAGATTTTGTCGGATTTTAAGTAATTTCAAGGAATTATGAACGATTCCGAGGATTTCAAGGGATTTTTAGGGATTCAAAAATATTTCAAAATAAGTTACGGGATTAAAAAGGACTTTAAAGATTCAAAAGAATTTGCATGTAATACCGAACTACTTTTACGGATTTTCAAAATGGTCAGAAGGAATTTTAATGGGATTTCAAAGATTTCAAGGGATTTGAAAAAATTGCATAAGATTTCGGCAGCTTTCCGGGGATTTGAAAAGATTTGCAGAGATTAAAACAATTCTAGGGGATTTTAACGTATTTTAAAATTTAAAGGATTTTCGATGATTTCACGGGAGTTCAACAGCCTATTAGAAAGTTCACGAGATTTAAAGGTATTTTCAAATTATTAAAAAAAAATAGAATTCAAAATTCAAAATTTCGGGAAAATAGCATTTTTTAAGGGATTTGAATGGATTTAAAGGAACTTCAAGGTGTTTAATCAGAGTTCCTTAGTTTCTACTGGATTTCAAAGGACTTTGAGAGATACCAGAGAATTTTGACGGACTTTGATGAATTTTAAGAAATATGGAACAATTTCCGCGTATTTATACGGATTTTAGGAGATTCTGGGAGATTTAATAGTCTCGAAATATTTTTATTAAGTGACGGGATTTTTAAGGATTTTAAAGGATTTCATTTGATATAAAAGTATTATTTAATATTATTTTCGTTATATTTTAGTGATATTGATTATTGAAGGATAACAGTGGCTTTTAATGGGATTTTAAATATTTTATAAAATTCAAACAGAATACATCATTATCTAATAAATTGGAGAGGATTTTAGGAGATTTTGGAAAATAAGTCAAGCGATTTAAGAGGATTTTAGGGGATTTAATGCGATACGAAAATATTTTTATGAATTTTGAATGACATCAGGGAATTTAGGTAGTTATACAATGATTTCGGTTGATTTTAATAGATTTGCAAATATTTCATGCAATTTAAGTCGTTTTTACTGATTTTAACAGATTCAAAGAGATTTCTTGGATGTCGCGGGATTTCGAAGAATCCCTGAATAATATGAAGGATATTAAGGAATTTCGACGAATTTTAATGAATTTTTACATATTTAAATATATTATAAGGAATTTCAAGAGATTCTTAGAGATTCCTAGGGTTTCTGAATATTTTCATCAATTTTAATGGGATTTAAAAAGCTTCCAGGGATCTCGTAAGATCACGAAATATTTAACGGAATTGCAATGAGTTTAACCAATTTTTTGAGATTTAAACGGATTTCCACGGATTTTGGAGGATAAGAAATTATATTTTTATTTGAAATTATAAGGGATTATGATACATGATAAAAGGTGATTAAAAATTTATAAAAAATTTAAATGATTTCAAAGGTTTGCAAAGATTTCCAAGGATTCGTCGAGATTTTATAAAAGTTTTCTATCAGATTACGATAATAGTTTCCTTCACCGTATATTTATTCGGCGTATGTAATGTGAGATGCAAATGTAATATGATTATGGAATATAAAATATATAATATGGGAATTTAATGTGTAATCTCAGTCTTTAAGGTGTAATATGAGTTGAAAATATTTCTGTAAACATTTATGTTTATAATATTAAACGCAATATAATTGAAAAATTCAATTTGCGAACACTGATTTGAATATTTTTTATTAAATTACTAAATGGAGTGTTAACAATTGTTACATATTTTACAACGGAATTCAATTCATTTACTGATTATTTAAATTTACAATTTTAGTATAATCTCTTGTTCAGGTAAAAATACTAATGTAGGTTAATTACGTTACTTTTGCTTTTGCGGCTCAATTTCTATGTGGAATATTTAATCAGGGCAATTAGAGTTGAAAGATACCTGAATATTGAATTATTGATCGGTTGACGATATTTCGACCATTCAAAGCCACAGACATCAAAGGTGGATGAACAGATGAATGATAAGCTCTCCAGATAAATTGTTTCATGTATGTGTAAACAAGCTTTTATCCCCTCGTAGGAAATAATTTTTTTGGTTTACGTTTTTTAAGGTACTCATGTACTTTAATAAAAACATATTTTAATTCACAGAATCATCTGCGATGGTATTTTTTTCAGTAAAAATCTCTAAATATTTGAAAAGCTTAAATCTTGTTGCATTTAATGAAACTCAGGTTACTAGAAATTAATTAAATTAATAAAATATAAGCATTTTCAACAAAAAAGATTAAATTTCTTTCCAAACAGACGAAATTTCAATTAAAAAGTTAAATTTTCAAACTAAAGATTCAAATGATTTAGAAATGTAGCTTTTAAAACGGAAAAGATTAATTTTCATCAAGAAAGTTAATGTTCCATCAGGAATGTAAACATTCAACTAAATAATAGAAGTTTTGATCCCAAAATAGAAGCGTCAAATTTTCAGTAAGAAAAATTAATTTTCAGTAAAAAAAAAGAAATCTCAAATACTGTATTTCAACAAGGAAATACTTGGTTTTAACGAAACAGGTGAATCCTTAATAAAAAAGTTGAATTTTTAACAGCAGCATTAGTTTTCTAGTTAGAGAAACAAATTTTTCACCAAGAAGATTGGGGTTTTACTCAACAGACTAATTTTTAACAAAATGCATGAATTTTTTACGAAATTGTTGAATTTTAAAGTCAAACAAATGAATTATTCACAAGACAGTTGAATTTTTTAACAAAAACTACGATTTTTCAAAAGAAGAGTACATTTTTCACCAAAGAGCTGAATTAAAAAAAAGTCTAAACCTTTTAACGGCCAATGTTGCAGCTGAGCAGCATTAAATATTTTCCGTTTTTCTAATTTTTAGGTAACGGGCGTAGAATGCCACAAGATCAATGCGTGCATTAGATCAAAGTGGACTGTTCCGCATCTCGTAAGCTGGTTTTAAGATATTTTATACCCAATAGAAAGCGAGAAATATATAAAAATTGATAAAAAAATGTTTTCAAAAATTGATCGCATAACGACCATACATTGTACCGGAAGTTTTTCAGATTTTTAATTTAATGGGCTCAAGGGTTGGTCCTTAAAAGTATAATTAATAGTATATTTTCAACCGAATAGTTTGATTTTTTTATCATACTGTTTAATTTCAAACCAAAAAGATGAACTTTCTACAAAATACTTGATTTTCGAACCGAAAATATAAATGGTTAGCAAAAGAATTAAAATGTTCATACGAAAAGCATGCATTTTCAACCAAGAAATTTACTTATGACCAAAAATGATGAATGTAAAAAAATGAATGAGTTTCCAACTAAGTAGTTCAATTTTCAAATCGAAATATATTATGTTTTCAATTTACAAAATTTATTCTGTAATAAAGAAGACTGATTTTTGAGAAAATGCAAGAATTTTCAACAAAACAGAAGAATTTTCAATTAGAAAAGATAAATTTCTAATGAAGTAGTTAAATTGTTACTTAAAAAAGATCCAGTTTTATTCAAAACAAGAGTTGTGAAATTCCCAGTTAAAAAATTCTATTTTAAACCAAACTTTTCACAAAATAATTCAATTTCTAATCGAAAAGGATGAACTTTTAATAAGAAAATTCACCTTCTAACAAAAAAGACCATTTTTTAATAAAAAGACATGTATGCCAGACTAAATAGTTGAATTTTTAACTTGAACAGATCAATTTTTAATAATAGTTGTCTTTATTTGTTCAAGAATCAACCGATTCATACAAAGAAGTACAACTCTCTTAAACCTAAATTAATTATAGTTTTAATTCAATCATTTACAACCTAACTAACCTCTTACTATTATCTGATTAAGGAAAGCAACCATTCTTTTAATTGAATTATTATTCGGGTCATTTAAAATATCAAGCCACGCATTTCTCATCTCCGAAATATTTGTTTCCTTGCTTATGTATAAATTTCTTTCGTTTGCAAAACTTTCACATTCCACTGGAAGGTGATGTACATATTCGCTATGACTTAAATCCTGATAACAACTGTCACAAATCACATCTTTCACATCCATTCTACGAGTTTCTTTTTTAATTAAAATTCTGGGTCAAAACCTATTTAGTAACCTTAATTGCGCAATGATTCTGATGAATTTGAGAGGTGTCCTTAAGGTCAAATAGCCCTGTGGTCCATCTCTTAAAGTTAGATGTGGGTAAAGTAGGAAAGAACAAGTTGAATGGGCTCTCTGTAGGTCCATTTGATGGAGATTACTATCATAAGTTCTAATCCAAGATATTTTATTTTCTTCTAAACTAAAAAGAAAAAGGCACTCCCATTCATCTTCCTTCCCGATCTCCTCAAAAATATTTTTAACCTGAGTCGCCCAGTTAAATATCGCCTTGTTGGGTTTCAGTTTTTCCAAATTTCTTAATCTTAGGTAACATTTTTTTGGATAACGGTCCTCCGACATTTTCAGGATTTTCTCTAACCAGTTTGAAATTAAACTTAAGACACGTACAGATAATTGTGCCGCACCTATTTCGAGTCTAATTGCGTATCCTGCTATGTTTTTTGGAACACAAAGTATTCTTTTATTAAAAGTTCTTTGAATTTTTTTAAATGCATCGAAGTATCTCAGGCTCCATACATGCGCACCATATAATAAAACATTAAAAACCATACTTTGAAAAAGTCGTACAATGGGATTCAAAGAGTCGAGTTTTAGTCTAAATATTAAAGCTAACGTAGAATTTGTAGCTATACTGCATTTATTAACAGCCATGTTTTTCGCGCTTACAAAGGAGGCCGATTGATTAAAGGGTGTACCCAAATAATCATAGCTTTGGACTATATCAATTTTGGATTTCCCATACATAAATGGTGGGTATTTCTTGTTATGCCTATGCCCTCCTTGCTTTAATATTATAATTTTAGTTTTATCTATATTTAATTCTAAATAATTCAGCTGGCAGTATCAAAATAACCATTTAAGAATTTTCTGCATTCCTACGAGGGAGTCAGCGAAAAGGGCCATGTCATCAGCGTAAGCCAAGAGTAAAATTTCGGTTAAATGATCTATCGACACACATCTAATACCCTTAGACTTTAGGAATTTCTCTAGGTCAGCAATAAATACAGTAAAAAAAGTTGGACTCAAGGCCTCCCCTGCAAAACTCCCTTCGTGATATCTACTGCTTTGGATATGCCTGATTGATACTTCACTGAAACACTAGCCTTGGAATAAAAGTCTACAATCAGTCTAGTAAACTTAGAACCGCATCCTTTAGATAATAATTTGTGCTATAATAGTCTTTGATTTAGAGAGGGAAAAGCTCCTTTAAAGTCTACGAAAAGTACAGATAATTTTCCTTTGAAAGCAGCAAGTTTATTTAGAATTATCGAGTTTAGGATAAAAACATGGTCCATAAAACCTCTCTTTTTTTCTAAAACCCGCCTGCCATTCTGGAAGAAGATTCATATCTTCAGCCCAGTCAATCAGTCTTTTGGAAAGTATCTACGTGAATATTTTCGTAATACAATTAATTAATGCGATAGGTCTGTAATTTGAAGGATCAGATACTTCCCCTTTTTTATACAGCATCTTAACATGAGTTTGTGACTACGATTTGGGAACCTTCTCTTCCTCGAGGATCTTACTAAATACAGAATTTAAATATAAAACCAGATTACGAGGCAGGTTCTTGAAGAATTCATATCCAATTCCATATGGACCGGGAGACTTACCGTATCTACATATTTTTTTTAACTGAGAAGTGTTTCCTCTAAAGTAATTGGACAATCTAGATAGCGATTTCTATTAATATTAATCGTTGGTGAGTAGATAAAAGGGTCCGAAGGAGGATAGACAGATCTAAAATGTTTCTCCTATGTATCTAAGTCTATAAATTCCTTATTTGAAACCCTTAAATTGTAACTATTAATTATTTTTCACAATTTGCTGGAGTCCTTAGTCATTGCTAAGGTGTCCAAAAGAGCTTTCTTATAAGCCTCCCTCTTAGAATGCAGAAAATTCCCATGATTTTTTTTACTTTTATCATACATTTTAAGACTGTCCGGGTGAAAATTCTCTTGCTTGCATTTCTTGAGTAAACATTTGAGATTTTCTTTACTTTTTTTACATTCTGTGTCGAACCACGATTTCGAATAAGCTAGCTTTTTACTTGAAATTATAATCAGATTTAACTTTTTCGCTGTCTCTTTTATAGATAACATCAAATTGTTCAAAAGCTCATCTACCGTTAATCTCGCTGAGTCAATATTAGGGGGAAATTCAATTTTATCTTTGCACTTTTTGTTTCTTTCTTCATTCCACTTATAATAAGAATTTCCGGTTTTGCAACAAAAGTTATTTTCAGTTAGTACCGTTATCACTATTGGGAAGTGATCGGAACGGGTTGGTATTTGTAAGAAATGAAAATCCTGAATTAATTGGGTGCCGAAAGAATTAGACCAAGCTAAATCTATGACAGATGAGCTTTCTTTATTTACGAAAGTGTATTGAGCCGGGCTGTCACCTTTAGATCTTCAATGGAGAATGTAGAACCCACTTTCTTCAAAAAAATTAACCACTCTTTGACCTCTCTTATTTTGTTCTAAATTCAAACTCACTCTTGTGTGAAATAAATTAATATTTTCGTCTAAGAAGCCGTCTACTAATTGATTCAATTCACCTACCCATCCATTAAAGTCACCCCCAACAATTATAGCATAATCAGGAAACTTCAAAGAAATGTCAAAGAGTTTTTCTTCTAGATCATTTAAAGATTTAACAATATCTGACTTTGGACTAAAGTAAATTGAGCCTATTATTACATTACAATCATTACCTTTGATTTGTACAAAAATAGATTCTTCAGATACACATATTGTTTCCATTTTGTATTTATTTACATTATTTATGATTGAGAGACCTTCCTTTTCTCTTCCTTTTGCTGACTCTCTCGTAGCCGCACTGTACGCAATTTGATAGTCAAAGTCTCGATGAGGTGAAATGACGCAGGGGGGGTTTGTGAGCTAAGTTTCACTAACACAAATGATATCATTCGTTGTGGTGTAGTTGTAGATATCTTCCAAATCTCTAAATCCCCTGATATTCCAAAACATGATTCGGGGGAATATCAGTTTCTCTGATCCTTTTATGTTCTTGGGCTTAAGCTTGTTTTCTCTTCGAAGTCCTTTTTTAAAAAACAATCAATTGTGCCGCCTGTTTGTGAGTGTTTAGGTTTCTTATTAATTGATGACTTTGGTGGACGACCTTTCTTACGACTAGCTGTTGAACTTATCGATGTAATCGAATCTCTACCGTCCGATTGGTAGCCGTCTTTTCCTGTTTTTATCCTTGTTCTTTCAGTTAGTTGTTTATCCTTAACCAATTTTTCGATGGACGTCAGATCATAATATGTATCATCTATGAGAATTCGCGTTCCTCTAATAGATGCATCTTTCCCTTCTTTTTCCAGCTTTTGTTGACACTCCCTAAGATTTTTATGAATTTCTCTTTGTTCACGAGAATAATCATTTGATAGAGATATTAAGAGAACACAGTTTATAAGCGTTCTTAAAGATTTGATCCTTAAACCGTGGGTTGAAAAACGTTATCAGAATTGGTCGAGAACCTTTGATTCTACCAAGTCTTATGATTTTCTGGAAGTTGTCATCGACTATTTTAATATTTGCTTCAGTAAAGATTTTTGGAACCGTCTCAAAAAGGTTCTTGTTGTTACTTGAAATATCTTTAACATTATATAGGATGATGTTTTTGTCTCTTTCTCTATTAATCAAATTTTCGAGTTTATTTGTCAAAGTAGATACTTTCTTCTCTAGGAATTTATTCTTCTCTTCCAAATCAAGATATTTTGTTTTATATACCTGCAGGTCTTCAAGGATTTTTTCATCTGAGTTTTTAAAAATTTTGATATCTTCTGTCATTTGGTTAACTTATGTTCTTGTAAACTTTACATCCTCTTGCATCGCTAGGATTAGATTTTTAAGGTCCTAGTTGGTTGTCATTCTGAATGATTTTAACTGTTCACTTTATCGAGTTTGTAAAACTTAGATTCCCGTATTTAATCAGAATTTTATACACTATCGCACTAACAAAAACAAAGCTCTGTGGAGTGAGCTTGAAACACGCCTAAACGCTACCGAGGTCAGAGCCGAACTCAATTTTTAATAAAAAATATAGATTTTGAAAAAAAATGTTATAGTTGAATTTTAGGTAAATAGGATCAATTCTCTACTGAAAAGACAAATTTTAAACAAAATACATGATTATTTAATGAAATATGTAGTTGAATTTGTGAGGAAAAAAAGAAAAAATTTCAAAAAATGTGAAATAGTTTATTTAAGAGCTAATTCTTGAATTTTCAACCGTACTTTCTGAATATTCAAAAAGGTAAAAGCTTATTATTTCTGATAAAACAATAAACTTGCCGAAATTAATTTTGGCTTACTTTTGAACTTCAACCAAAAAAAAAGAATTTTTAACAAAGAATTTCAACTTTCAACCCTGTCATTAAATTTTTAATAAAGAAAATTACTTTTCTAGCATAAAAGATGAACTGGTTACAAAATAATGAAATTTTCAACCGAATAGTAGAATTTTCAACTAAGCATGATGAATTTCAAACCAAAAATACAATAGTAGACTTATGAATAAGAAAACCTTTCAGCTAAAAACAGTTGGAAAGAGATTTTTAAGTCCGAAATAGAAAAGTGATTCTCAAACTTATTCAGTTATTAATAAATTAATAAAATTAGAACTAAATAATTTTGCGAAATTATTTTCATTAAAATTATAAAGTTATTATTGAACTGTAACTTTGTAGGCCATCGTTCGCAAATTTTGTTACCGGGAAACGTAACTTGGTTTATTGATGGCCCTTAAGAGACAAGTTTATATTTAATTTATCATTTAATTTTCTCAGGCGATAATTAAAGGGGCGATTCAGTTTTTAAGGTGAGTCCATTATTGGTATAATTTCCCTATTATCTTTTATTTTCTCTGATTTATTTGAATTTTCCAATGTAGTCAAATGCCAGTAGGGCACTTAGCTTTCAACTAAATTCGAAGCGCAAAAGCTTTTAAACTGTTCCTACGAATAATGGATGTTACCCCGAGGAGTTTGGAAAACTATTTGGTGAATAAGATAAAACTTCTTATTTCGAAGATTTCAACTCACTCAAGGTCTTTTCGAACTTTTTAAAATGTTTAGAATGAAAAATGTACACCTGAGCATGAGAAATTTAAATTAAAGAAAAATGTATTTAATTTGAAGAAATATTTTTTAAATTAGAATTCATAAAAATTTAATAATAAACAATTTAGAAATTAAAGCCTTAAAAATGATAAGATATTTAAAATTTTAAAGTCAAAATTATCAAAATTGTAAAATCTTAAGCTTGAAAACATATCTTAAGATTGAATAATTTTAAAAACTTCTAATTAGACTGCTTGAAACTATAATTTTATTAGCAGTGATAGAAAGTCAATTTAATGTATATAATTCCTGAAAATAAAACCAAGAATCCAACGACCATATTTGGACAGCCACTATCAAATGTTTCTATTGTTTTGAAAAAAGATTCTCTTTAAGACAAAAATTCTAAAAAATAAAAAAAAATGTGGAAAGAATAAAAAAGAGAAATGAAAAATCTAAAATCAATCCACCAAATACACTTCATTCTCTTATTTATTTTTTTCTTTATTTGGTCTTCGTTAATTCATTATTATCAAACCAGAATTCAAATCTCAATATTGTAATATTTCGAGTTACAATAGAAACATTTTATAGTACTTTTTCAAATTTGTACGTTGGTTTTTTGGTTTTACTTTCAGAAATTCTATACGTTTACTTGACCATTGGACGTTAAATAGGATTTTAAATTTGACTAATCTAATTTAAATTTCTTGAATTCAAAAAAGTGAATTACCCAAAATTAATTCCAATAAGTGGAAAAGGAAAGCTACTGTTAATAACGTTTTTAGTTATCACAGCTTATTGGTAAAAAGATTGAAAATAAAGAAAGCGGATCGGAAGATTTCACCAAGAATTGGTCAGCCGTTGAGTTGCATTTTCTTCTAAGCCCCTAGAGAAATACAGACGATAACAATTGCTAGATTGCTTGCTCAAGACAATAAAGTAAAGAATTAAGGCTGCAGAATCGCTTTTGCCCCTTTGCAATTTCATGAACTAAATATTTGACAGCTACGTTAGTTTTTTCCTTATATGTTGGATACACAAAGAACTAAAAGTATTTATCTTATTTCTTTTTGTCTTTCAAGCGTAATGTCAAGTTCAATTTTTTTCTATGCATCAGGATTTCGAGATATCCTAACTGAAAATTTAAAACTATCCATATTATTCTACTCTTTTTTACCATTTATTTCCACTTTTGATCATCCCAAATCGATTTTTTTTCTCTGAGATATGGCACATTAACCATTTCAGTTTCATACTAAAAAAACCAACAAAGATACGCCATCTTGAATTTTGCATATCTGGGCTCAAAATCAGATTTAAAAAACTAAAAAATTAGTTACAGTAGGCGCAGTAAGACAGTGTTCTATCCTATACTGTCCTATACGATCCTATCCTATCTGACCATATTTTATCATCCCCTTCACTCTCTTCTTACTTTCCTGCCCAATCACCCTTCCACCTACTTCGCCTACTACCACATACTGCCAAGCCCCGTCCCTTAACTTCTTCACCATTCTCTTCACCTATTTTTCTACACTACTTTTCCTCCACTAATTTCCGTTTCCTCACTTTCCACATTTTTCCTCCTCTCACTTCTCCTAGTTTTCATCCCTTCTTCTCCCCTAATTTTCCTCCCCCCACTTACCCTAGTTTTCAACTCCTTTATTTCCCTACTTTTCATATCCTTACTTCCCCTACTTTCCCATACCACAATTATCCTATCTTTGCTGTACTAATATTCCTCTACATTTTCCCCCTCCATTCACTTATCCCTCTTTCACTCCTCTCTCTTCCTTCAGTTGTATTTTTTTCCCTATCCTCACTTACTCATACTTTTTCTCAGTTAAATTTCTATACTTTCTCTCCCCTTATTACCTATATTTTGCCTGCTCTCTCTTCCCTCAATTTTCCTCTCCTCCCTTTCGTTAATTTCTCTTCCCAAAGAAAAACTTTAGTCCGTCTGTATTATTATTATCTATTCATAAAAAATAGAATTTTATATTAAAATGAAGAAAAAATAAATTATAAACATCTATCTAATAGTTATATTTATAATTGTTGGTTCGGAAGTTGGTTAAGACCCTGAATGACGTTTTGAAATATAATTCATTATATTAACACCAGGGCAAATTATGGTGAAAATTAATACTTGTAGAAAACTACACTAAAAAAATGTCATGTCCCGGCAACAAATTAATTTTGTTGAACAGTTTTAGTTTCAGTTTTAGTTTTAGTTTAGCAGTTTCAGCCGCGCATGAGCTCTCTTTCGACACATGACGAGCAGCTGGCCACTCTTTAAATATTGTGAATTCAAACGAAAATCAACTCTCTGTATTCTGATTGTTTATCAATATTTTTTGTATTTCTATCAAAGAGAATGAAGTTAAAGAAAGAGTTTTATTTGTATCGAAAAAACGTGTGGATGGTTGACGCTGCGACCCAACAGATTTTAAATGAATTGGACTTAAGATTTTGATTAATCAAACCAATTTTCTACAATTAGAACACATTTTATCAAATAAATACATTTTGTGCTACTAGTTTTTTTCTACTACAAAGAAATATTGTATAATTGATTTAGAAAATGCATTCTTCGTGAAAAAAAATAACTGTTGCTTGCAAAAAATTGTGTTGCTTAAACAAAACTATTTTGTTAATTATACCAGAGTTTAGTTCCCTGGAAAAAAAATAATTATAATGTGGTTGCAAATATTTAGTTCGTTCAGCTTAACTATTTGCTAAAATCCGCCATTTTTGGTTAGCTCTGAAAAATCATTGTGCTGAGCTAACAAATATTTGGTTAATTTAACCAAATAAATTTGTTGAACCTACAAAAAAAATTTATTGTGCCTACCAAACTGTTTGTTTAGTTAACCAAATGTTGCAAGAAAATAATTTAGTTGGCTCAACAAAATTATTTTGTTGCTTCTGTAGCACCCGCATAATTTTGTTGGGACAACCAATCTATTGTTTGGTCAACGAAACATTTTTCTCAGTATATCGATGTAAAAAGTTAGTCTTTCCTTTTTTTCTGAACATAGACAATTATTGTATCCCTCTTAAAAAAATAAAATAATATAATTTAAAAATTAATTTTCGATCACTCTCATGCTACAAGGCAATAAATAATTAAATTCATCAGAGTAGTGTGAAAATGTATTATTTGAGTTTAAACCTTTGGGAGACTCACATGGATGCATTTTGCTCGCGCCTCAAATCCCTCAAAGCCCCTTAGCAACCGTTCATTGTCTTCCAATCTAACCTCCACGGGATCATAGATCACGAAAACTTCCTGAAGGGTCGGTAGATCATCAGTTGTTGGTCAGTCTTCCGTAAATCTCTCTTTTATTTTTGTTGCTACCCAATTTATCGCTGTCGTACTTTTCTGCGCGCAGTTAAATGATGGGAATCAGTTTTAAATCGCTAAAATATATATATTAAAATATGAAACTTAAATTTTTTTCTGAATAAAATTTGTTTACAATAATGTGAATGATTTATTTATAGGTTTTTAGTCACGGGAGAACTATAAAATATCCAATGGCAACAATTATATTCTAGAGAAGTTTTTTGACCATGCATCAATTTCAGATTGTTGTAATTATATTTAAAATATGTTTATAACATTTAAAGGGAAGAATGCCAAACAAAGAAATTAAAAATATTTGTGCACTCACATGAAATGATCGACTGGATATTTTAATGGAACTAAACACCGTTCAGCTTTTTCCGGTATTATCAATTAAGAAAATGCTTACCGGTAAAAGGATATCATATGTAATACATACTTTTATTCATTTTATAAATAAATAAAACTATTTAACAGAAAAACGGAACATTCATAGAACTAGTCCACGTTTTTTAATTTTTACAATAATATCTTCTATTGTCATATATTTTGAAAAATCCTATAACAACCATAGAATGGTTAAAAAATTAATCAATATTTTACAACTTTTACAACTGAAAAAGAATTTTCATGTCCGACCATATTCTTCTATTTCTACTGCCATGCCGAAAAATAGGTCATAATCAGTGAATGAAACACTATTTAATAGAAAACCGGATCATTTTTGATACTAGTACAACATTTCTGAACTTTTATAATAATATTAAATAATTATAATAATGTATAACCTAACATGAAAAATAAATATCTTTTATTATTTAAAATCTTTTAAAATCCTATAATAACCGCAGAATGGTGAAACAAATTATTAAATGTTTCAAAATCCTTTTTTACTACAAATGTGTATTCATGACTGACCATATTCTTCTATTTCTACTGTCATGTCAGAAAATAATTCATAGTCAGTGAATGAAACACTATTTAACAGAAGAATAGAACATTATAGTACTGGTATAAAATTTATTATCTTTTATAATAATATCTTTTATTGATAAATTCTTGTTAAAAATACATAATAACCGAAGAACAGTTAAAAAAAGTAAATTGTAAAGTGATTTGATGAAACAAATCAATCCTTCCTTCGACCGTTAATATTTATTGATTTCAAATCGTAGATTTCAAATTATTTATGTCTTACGGTCCAATCGTAAATCGAAAATAAATATGAGTCAAAAAAACATGTTCTTCGAAACTCAGATATTAATTTAATAGAAAAAACTCCTTTTAAACTTCCTTACTTTTCGGTACATATGCGTACCTTTTTCAAAGGTTCTTAACCTAAATAATTATATTAAAGATTAGTCTTTTGAGTCTGAACAAATATGATGGATAATTACGTAGATATAAATACATTGTTACCTGAGTTGATTATCGTTTAAAATAGTCAAACAGATCAAATTTCAGTCAAAAAAACATAACATTTAAGTCAATTGTTTAAAAAAAATTAATTAAAATTTTGTCATTTTAGAAGTCTCAAAAAATACTGAGACTTCAATCGTTAATTGTAATTGAGTTTAAATTTGAAATTTAAAAAATGTATATATGTATATATATATATATATATATATATACATACATACATATAGAGATGATTAATATTAAAAACATTATTTTATAACATTCTGATAAATTTGACTAATATTTAGAATTTCAGTCTGTACATTAACTGAAATCTTACGATATTTGTTTATAAAAATAGACCCAATAATACGTCGTTGATAAGTATTTTTCTCTGTAGCTAATATTTTAATACGTTTAAAATCAAATTCAAAGTAATGATTGAAATTCCAAGAATGTTGCGACAAACCTGTGTTAAAATTCCCAACTTCACAATCTCCTTTGTGTTGTATGTAATATGTGTGTATATATATGCATATGTACGTATGTGTACGTATACACATTTTTTAAATTTCTTATTTCAAATTTAAACTCAATTACGCGCTTCCTCATCAGTGGTTTTCAATGAAAACTTGCCTATTATAACATCGTTCA
>NC_046666.1:53557197-53573717 GCF_010883055.1 Belonocnema kinseyi
ATTTTAAATGTAGTCTAATCGATTGAAGTCTCAGTATTTTTTGAGACTTCTAAAATGAAAAAATTTTAATTAATTTTTTTTAAACAATCGACTTAAATGTTATGTTATTTTGACTGAAATTTGATCTTTTTGACTATTTTAAACGATCATCAATTCAGGTAACAATGTATTTATATCTACGTAATTATCCATCATATTTGTTCAGACTAAAATGACTAATCTTTAATATAATTATTTAGGTTAAGAACCTTTGAAAAGGGTACGCATGTGTACCGAAACGTAAGGAAGTTTAAAAGGAGCTTTTTCGTTTAAATAAATATCTGAGTTTCGAAGAACATGTTTTTTTGACTCATATTTATTTTCTATTTACGATTGTACGGTAAGACATAAATAATTTGAAATCTACGATTTGAAATAAAAAAAACTAAATATTTTATTACGCTTCATTCATTTATTTTGCAATTCTTGAAAATTTTTAAATATAGAAATACATGAAAATAATATATTTTAGAGTAGAAATTGCACAACTTACGTTCGTTTAGCTTTCCCTGCTTTGATTAAGTTAATTATAGCATTGATTATTTCTCTTCATTAGGTACATATACATTTCATTTTATCGATTTTAAATTTACACTATTCATTTTTTGCAATTAAAAAAGGTTATTTTCTCAAAAATTCCTATTTTCCACTTTTTTTCCTTACACCGTTTTTTGTAAAAATAAAAATGTTAAAATTCCGTCGAGGGGTTTCGGTAAAGTTTATTTAGCTTTGAAATAAATAGCACGAGAAATAGATCAATATAAAAATTGATGCCCTTTTCCTCCCCTTTTGCCCTTCCTTACCTCGTGAGTCGCGCTTACTTAATTTTAATGGTATAATAATAATGATTAAAAATAAAATCCGAATCGGATCAAAATTGGACCCTGTTGACTGATTGGTCCCGAAAATCAAATCTTGTCCCACGATATCTTCCGTCAAGGAAACCTTTTCTTCTGGAAAACGATTTTAATGTCTGACCATACTATTCTATTTCTACTGAAATTTCGGAAAATAATTTGTTGACAGTAATTGAAACACTATTTAACAGAAAAATAAAAAATTTATAGGGCTAAGTAAAGCATTTTTTAGTTTTTATAATAATACATATTTATAATTACAAATTGCTAATAAATTAATAAAATCATTTAATAACCGCGAGATTGTTAAAAAAATTAATCATTCGATTATAATTTATTCATTTAGTTTAAATTCTTTAAAAGTTGAAAAATATTTGAAAACATAAATAATAAATTTTAGGGAAAAACTTTGCAAAACCTTAATTTTTTAATGAAATGCGTGTAGAAAGGGGATATTCTATGATTTTGGAAGGAAGTTCAATTTTGGCTTTCCCTGACTCAATTAAGTTAAATAAAATGCTGATTGTTCTTAAATTGCATATACATTTATTCTGATCAATTGTAAGTTCATAATATTTATTTTTTGCAAGTTGAAAAATAATTTCGTTGAAAATACCTATTTTTTAATTTTTCTTCTTTACACGGTTTTTTAAATAAAAATTAACATTAAAAAATTCGCCTTGAGGGGCGTCAGCAGAGTCTATTCAGTTTTAGATTGAAAAATAATACAAAATCGGATAAAAATGGTGACCTGTAGACTAATGTCCAAAAAAATCAAATTTTTCCCTACTGTGGGTCCCATCAGAGAAACCTTTTCTATTGGAAAAATATTCTCTTGCCAGACCATATTTTTATATTTCTACTATATACCGAGTAATGTCGGAAAATAATTTATAGTCCATAAATCAATAGAATACTGACAGAATTTCATTATTTTCAGGGGTCGTTCTTTTTCAATCAAGGTAGTGAGGGGAAGTGAAGGGAGGTTATGTAGAAAAAGTTGTGGGAAAATGTAGTGAGGGGAAAAGAGGGAAGTAAATTAGGAGAAGTGATGGGAGGGAAACTATGAAAGTAAGTGGAAATGTGGGCGTTAGGGAAGGTGAGGGGAAGTGAGGAAAAATGGTGTAAGGGGAAGTTATAGGAGGAAAACTATGAAAGTGAGTGGAAAAGAGGGCGGTAGGGAAAGTGAGGGAAAGTGAGGAGAAATTATGGAAGGAGTAGTGATAGGAAGTATGGAAGGCAATCTAGTGAAGGAAAGGAAAATAGGGGTATGGATAGTGAGGAACTGGAAGAGGGAGAGTAGGAGAAGTGATGGAAGGGGAATTGATAGCAAGCATCGAAGGCAATCTAGTGAAGGTAGGGAAAATCAGGGTATTGACAGTGGGGAACTAGAGGAGCGGGAGTAGAAGAACTGATGGAAAATGATGCGAGGCAAATTATGGGAAGTGAGGTAGGCGGGGAATGCGATGGAATATGTGATGAAGAAAAATATGTGATATGAAAGTAGGGGAAATTGTGGGAGGGTAAGTAGCGGTAAATAAGGGGTATGAAAGTAGGAGAATCGATTAGAGTACTAGAATGATAGTGTAGGTGATTAGAGGAAGGGTAGTTTCAGCTTTGAAAGCAAAGTGAAGAGAGGTGGAAGTAGAGGAGGAAGAAATTAAGAAAGGGAAACAATGATTAAAGTTTAAAAAGTAAGAGTAGTAGGAGAAGGAAACTATGTCAGATAAAGTATGACAGGAGAAGGTTTGAACGAGTGAATTAACGTCTTAATAAGCAGTCACCGTAAATATTTTAATTTTTTTCAATTTTTGATTACGATCCCCTAGGTCACTTGGATTTCAGATAAAAAATCTAATAAAAAAGGTATAAGAAAAAAATAGAAGAAATCGAGTGGTCCGTTATCTTGATAAGGTGGGTTTAACCTTTTCACATCAAGGAAATTAGGAAAATCCATCTTCTTCCGGACGTTGGGTAAGGTCCTCGATTCCTCTCCTTCTCCTTCCCATCTTCGATGCTCGGCTAGCGTTAGCCGGAAGTGAGGTTAACCATCAATCTCCACACGCGAAATATCCCAAGAAGAATCGGACTTGGACGGTTTCTGATAGTCACTCCCCCCATCGTAAATCCAAGCTTTAGACGGAAGTCCTCTGTGATTCTAATCTTGGGAAAAATTGACAAACTTGACCCAGGGTAAGGGTTTCATGTAATTAAACTAATTCAAAATAATGTTAACATTTTAAAAGGTGTATTGAATTTAAAGTAGAAATTTAATTTATATCATAATCCAAAAATTTATAATTTCTTCAATTGGTGTAGTTGTAATTCAAAGAAAGTGAAGCTTATAAAACTTTCAAATCAAATAATTTATAATATCGACACTTGAAAGAATTTAAACAATTTTAGAAAAATATTTCCTGATGGAGTCAAATGTCAAAACAGTGCAACCGAATTTTTTGCATAGTATTTTCAAAAAGATGCAGTGTTCTGAATTTTGCTTACTTGCTTAAAGAATTGTGTTTACTATTCTTTATAGTTTGCCCCTTTCTTTTATCTATATTATTTAACATTTGCTTAATGTGAAAATAATAAAAAAATTTTAAGTTTTTAATATTTGAGCCCTAAAATTATTAGTTTGAAATCCCCGACTCCCTCTTTAATTAAGAACTCTTATATTCTGTCTTGTTCGATCTTATCTTATCGTCCCCTTTCATTTCCCTTTCCCTCTAAAATTTCCTCCGCCCACTTCGCCCTTTCCCCCTCACCGATACTTTTGGTTTGAAACATTTGTTATTATAAAAAATGTTCCGACATATTTCAGCCTGTATTTTCAGATCCTATGAAATGAAAAGTATTTAATCTATATGCATATGTTAATTGCTTTTGTTTACCTACTATAGGAAAAGGAAAAAAATCGCTGAAGACGATGTTCAATTTTTTAGTATTTTGATATTTTTATTTTTCCAGTAAAATTTGTAAAAGTTTAAAATAACTAGAAAGTAGATTTCAAAATTTAAATTTTTGCAATTGACAGCCTGGTGCAAATAACATTCTATGCAAATTACATTCTAATTGAAAATTATACAAATTTTCAATTTACATTTTAAAGTTACATTTTAAAGTTTCACCTGAAAAATACAATTTTAATATTACTTGAAAATTCGACATAGTCTTAAGTGGTTTGTCTTTTCTTCCTCATAGTAGGTTAACTACAACAATTCATATATGCATATAGATGAAACGCTTTCCTTTTAATTTCTTAACATTTGTATTTTTTCGAAAACTTCAGTGTTATGTTGAACGTTTATCTTTTTTGGATATGGAAATTCGTCCTTTTGAATTGCAAATTTATCTTTCGCTAGAAAAGTCATCTTGTTGGGTTGAAATTGAATTCTTTTTTATTGAAAGGTCTAACATTTTTTTTGGTTTAGAATTTACCTCGTTCAATTAAAAATCCTGCTATTAGGTAAAAAAATTATTTATTTCGTTAAACATTCAACTAGTTTGTTACAAAGTCATCATTTTTGCTAGAAAATTGAACCATTTTCTTTAAATTTCTCCTTTTTTGATAGAGAATTTGTCCTTTTGAATTGAAAATTCATCTTCTGGTAGAAAACTCATCTTTTTTCGCAAAATTCTATTTTTCTTTTTAAAAATTCGATCATTTGTTTGAAGATTCCTATATTTGATTTTAAGTCTAATTGTTTGGCTAAAAAATAATGTTTTGGTTAATAATGCAAAAATTTGGTTGAAAATTCAACTTTCTTGTTTGAAAATTTCTTTTTGAATAAAAATTCATCTGCTGATTCTTCTAAATTCGGATTAATCGAACACTTTTCAAGTTTCAAATTTTATTCTAAATGAATAAACATATTTGGTATAAATTGAAAACTCTTGCTGTCCATATGTATTAATGTATTTATTAGTTATTCTCATTCCGGTTTTATAATTTTCAAATTAGATTCTAAAGCGCGAAGCCGCTTTAAAAAAACATAAAATGTAAGGCAAGTTAGATCTCTTTGGACGTAACAGTAGTGTGTTCTTATATATTTTATTCTTCCCTAAAGTTTTAAACAAATTGCTTTACTGATTTTTAAATAATTGAAAGTAACGAGTTAGATGCAAATTAGATGCACATCTCGTTGCTTATTTATATGTAAATAATTGATTTAAAACTATAAAAGATTATCGTTAATTTATTATAATTTTTTTTTGGAAATTGTGCTTATTTTGTTAATTAAATTGCAAGTACAAACTTAATCGAGTTTTCTTAAAATTTGTTTTTATTTGTCAATTCCATTTTTTTACTGTGTTTCCATTTTTAGTAGAAAATAAACATCGAAATAGCCAAAAGTAAAAGTAAAAAAAAATCGAATTCACCATGAAAATCTATAAAATAAGATGAAAGGTTAAAAAAGAAAGAAGAGCTAAGGCGGAAAGAGAAAGGCGTGAAAAAATTAATAAAAATCCCATCAAAAAGACTAAAGCTCAAATAAAGCAACATCTAAGGTGAAATTTTTGAGAACCTCTAATTAAAAAAACATAAACTCTAAATAAAATACGTAAATTATTATTTGATTCATATTTAAAAAATATTTTTCGACTCATGTCACTTATGAAAGTTATACAAATCTTTAAATTCAGTGGATTTAAAGAATTTTTTTAAGAGAAGTGAGGTATTTTGTAGGGTTTTAAAAGCTTTAATAAATTTCAGACGATTTGGAAATGAATCAAAGGATGTGAAATATTTTAGGAAATTTAAAAGAATTCCTGGGCTTTTTTTGATTTATTTTAATAGTTTAAAGGAATTTTCAAAAATTTGAACTATTTTTGGGTATTTTAAAAGATTCCGATGAATTTTAAAGAAATTTAAAAAAGTAATTTCATTTCTACCTGATTTTCAGTCTTTAAACTCCTATTCAATTACTAAAAAGTCCCTAATGCACACACACACACACACACATCCATTCGCATCTGAGCGATTAGAGTAGCGTGTCAGTATTCGCAAAAGTGACGATGGCGATGGTGTTACCTGCAAAGTGATGCATGGGGTTTTGGTCCACTCGAGCAACCTCACGCCTGTCTCTCCAACGTCAGATTATGACAACATTCAAAGACTTCTTCTTCTGAATCTTTACATCATTTGCTTCCTTCTATTGCTCTTCATTCTTTTCTCTTATTTTACCCTCTCTAAATGTACTCAAGTATTTACCTTTGCCAAGCAGATCGATATTTTGCTTGCAGTTAAAACTTATTACAGAGCATTCCTTTTGCATGAATTATCTCGAAATCAGAAACAACAAAGAATGATAGAAGATATAAGACTAATGCTGTATTTATACGCTGAAAAAAATTTACATTAAATCAAGTAGGCTCTACTATTTGGCTGATTTTACTTGAAAGAAACAAGTATTTTCTTTTTAAAAGGGACCGATTTTCTTAGACAAGAAAATAATAGAATCACCCGAGTCGAAATTTAGGCCCTACTTTGAAGCCGTGACTTCTACATTAGTAGGTGCTGGAAGGAGTAAAGTAGGTTCTAAATAAGCAGTGATTTCAATGTAATTTATAACCTACTTTGATGCTAAAATTGTCCGAAATTGGCTGTTTTTCCACGTTTAGCGTCCTAAGTAGGGTCTGTATTTAAGGGGGTAGTGCAAGAACTTTTTTTCAAAAAATCGATTTTCCAAAAATGACGAATTCTTCTTTTTGAAAATATGTAGAAATTTCGTGGAAGTGGTAATTTTGATCGGAGAAATTTTAAGCATGTCAAAAATTCATAATATTTTCAATGTATTTTAGAAAGGAAAAAAAACTTAAACGCGTTTTTCTCGAAACAACGTTTTTCGGACCATTTTGACATGATTTGAAAAGAACTACTATGCCGACTGTGCTGAAATTTTTACAGCTTATTCTGCACATGTATGCTTATCTTCCGAACCGCCACAATTATTATTAATTAATATTTAACCCTTTTTAAACAATTTATGGTAAAAAACGTTGCAAATTTCTCAAATCTGCAATTTTGTATTTTTTTGGAGTTTAATTTCTGCGGTCCGGACTATAACTACTACTCTTCAATAATATTGCAAATTTTTTATTTCCGATGCGTAGAAATGCAGATATCATGTCAACCAGATTTGAGCAGGGCTAACTTCAGGCAGCCGTACCAGCCATATTTACGATGCAATTAAAATAAAATTTTTTAATCGTATTTGATGTCAATATTTGTGTGTACAATTTTTTAATCAATACAATAATTATTAATGTGAAAAAAATCAAAGTTCCTGTACTATATTTGAAAAAATCTGCCCGCCTCGCGGGCACATTCTCATCGCGCGATACTCGCGGGGCTCGCTTTGCCCGCAAGTTTGTGCGCGCCTAGGGTGCGCGACTGTTGGTTCCTGCGCTTTGCGCTCGACGATGTATTCATCTCGCGCTTCGCGCTCGAAGGTGTATTTGTCTCGCCCTTTGCGCTCGATCTTTGTATTTGCCCCACATTTGTTCACAGACCTATTAAGGTTAACGAACCAAACATCGACAACTGTAATTTGGTGATTGTGAATTCTCCTTTGTTAAAGATTCTTCGGCTTTAACGAACACATTCTCATCACGTATCTCGTGCTTCGCCACTCGATTTTGTCCAAAATTTTAACTTTTCCATATTATGTTTAACACTTCTGTATCAAACTTATAATACATTTATTCAGATTATTTAGCGCTAGAAAGTTTTCGCATAAAACTAATCCCTTCTCATTATGATGAGAATGTAATAATACATCATTTTTGTGCGACAAAAATTTGAATTTTCGATTTTTCAACAAAGTTCAAAAGTTGTTATGATAATCGTGTAGGTCTTTAAAAACTAATATTTTTCTTTTCTTGACTTTTTTTCATGTGGTGCGTTGAATGACATAGAATAGTCATTTTCGTTATTATTATTATTTTTTTAAAGTTTGGAAACGCTATAACTCTGGTAATTTTGTTGTTATCAAAAAAAGTCATCAAGATAAATTGTTCATATTTTTGTGCACTATCAACAGCTCTATATGAAAATTTCAAATCTTAAAAAAGTGGTCTTAAAAATTTGAAAATGCTCTAAATTATTGCATTTTTATTTAAAATGGCTGGCTAACGAAATCGTCCTTTCTTTTCATATCCTTATAAAGTGTGTCAAAGGGAAATTTAATAAAATAATTACTTAAAATGTTACTGTGTTTACAGACTACAACGACAACGACGATAATGACAAGGCCGACAGACAAACGTCATCGTAATACCGGTTTCTTTGGGAATTAGGGATTCTCGAAAAGTGAAAATTTCAAGAAATCCGCGATAGTCAGTTTTACCATAAAACAATACCTTCTTATTATGATGAGAATGTAATAATTCAGTATTTCTTGTGCGATTAAAAGATGAATTTTCGATTTTTTTTAAATTATAAAACCTGTTATGATGACCTTGTAAGTTTTTCAAAAAGTAACGTTTTCCTTTTCTTATCCTTTTTTATATCGTGCGTTGATTGGTTTAGAATTTTCATTTTCATTTTGTATTTTGAAAAAGCCATAACTGTGATAATTTTCTTGTTATCAAAAAAATCCATCAAAATAAATTGTTAACATTTTCGTGTGCTATAAATAGCCGTACGTGGAATTTTTAAATCTTTGGCCCCTAAACCTGTGTGCCAAAGCCCAATTCGATTCAATTAGTCGGTCCAAAGACATCCAGTATACATACGACAACGAGAGACATATACCAACCTGAAAACTTTTGGTTTCTTCCGAGGAAATCTCAAAACGTCGATATTTGATGGAATCTGCGAAAGTCATTTTTCGTATGAAACCAATACCTTCTCATTATAGTGTGAATGTAAAAGCGCGTTCTCTATCAAAGAAATGTGAAAATCAAAATTTTAGATCTTATTTAGGCAAACGATTTTTTTATTACACATTTTACTGTACCGAGTACCTTCTTCCACACATTTAGTTTGTTTATTTTTTCGCAACTTGTGTCAAAAAGTGATTCATTATGAATTTTTAGTTTTTTTTTGTGCATCTAATTTGAGCTTTCTTATATTTTTTTTCGTATCTTGCATAGTTTAACCAAAAAATGGAATATGTAGATTTTTTTTTTGGTAGGATTAAATTTGGAATTTTCAACTTTTCGACCGAATTAAAAAAGTTATTATCATAATCCTGTAGGGCCTTCAAAAAGCAAAGTTTTTCTGCTCTTGACTTTTTTTCATATCATGTGTTGTTTGGCTTAAAATGATCATTTTAGTTTTTTTTCATTTTGAAAATGCCCTAACTCTAATAATTTTTGATTTTTCAAAAAAAGTCATAAGGATAAATTGTTAAACTTTTTGAATATTACAAATAACCATACAGTGAATTTTGGAATTTTCAAAAAAAGTGGTCTAAAAAATATTCAAAATGTGCCCACTTTTTGAATTTTCATCCAAAGTAGCTGGCTAACGAACTTGACCTTTAGTTTAGGACACTAAACGAGTGTGCCAAAGGGCAATCTAATAGATTAATTTTTTCGAAAGTAATCGTGTTCACGGACAGGCAGACAGACAGACATACAGACATACAGACATACAGAAAGATAGATTCGTAAAAACCTGTTTTTCGGTTTCAGGGGGTCTCAAAACGTGGACCTTTGACAAAAACTGGGGGGGGGGGGATGTCAAATTTTACACAAATCTAATACCTTCTCTGATGAGAATGTAAAAATCGAATAATATCTTTGATATAAATATTAAGCATATTTGCGATTATTTCGTAGACATATTATTCATAGTATTGTTCGATTATGACGCTAAAGGATAGTGCACTGAAAAATCCGCAAGTAATAAGAAACGAATCCGAGATCGCACACACGCTCTGATTTTTTACCAAACTCCTAACGCCCCAACCGATTCTGCTAACGGATCGTAATAGGATGTCTTCAATAAAAATCATTAGCACTTGTCCAATACTCCAAAAGAACTTGAGGCTACATATTTAAATTTGATACTGTGTTATTTAATACTCAAACGAATAAAATTTTAAACTTGTCGATGTCAAAAACAATATCTTTTCATCCCTTAATTAAGCAAAGAATTTTAAAAAGTCGTCCAGCATCATAATTAATCCAATTACACTAAAAAATATAAATATTTAGTTCAAGATTCAACATAATATCAATCAGGAAATCTTTTTATATTAAAAATAACTGTACTGGTTTTATAATCAATTGTCTCTTCGTCCTAAAATTCAAGACAAGTAGCCAATTGAGCTGCCGGGTGCAAGAATATGTGCTCTGTTACTATCTACAACTATTTAACTTGCGGTTTTATTATATTCCATCGAAAATTCGCCCAAAGGTCAATCCTAACGTCGCAAAGACGCGAACTGAAATTACAAAGAATATACAAACTGAAATTTTAAACAAATTGTATTTTCGTACTTCTGTTTGAAATCAATAAAAAATATATTTATCAATTTCGAATTGAGAACGTTTAAAATCCAACAATGATATTTCTGAATAAAAGGGTTTAAGGATTGAATAATTGTAAATTGAAAGTACTTTCAGTTAAAGAATTTGTAATCAGATGATTCTCTCAATATTTGAAAAGTTTACAGTAAATAATTCAAAGCATTAAAAATTTAATATTTTTTTAAATTGAAGAATCTGGGACTGGAATAATTTCAGATTAAATTTTTTTGAAAATATAATAATTTGAGAACGGTAAAAAGTGATCAGTTTCAGATTAGTATTTTGAAAGTTGGATAATATAAAACATTTGAATTTAAATCAATTTAAATTGGAATTAATTAAAATTTGGCAATTTTAAATTCAAAAATATATTAAATTTTTCAAAGTAAAAACTTCTGAAACTCTAACAGTTTTAATTTTTTACCTAAAAAAATTATAATTTAACATTAAAATTGATTAGACAAATTTGTCTAAAATAAAAAAAAATCACCATTCAATTTAACTTGAAAAAATTCCACTGCTTGTTCGAAAATTAATTTTTTTGGTTAATAATTCATCTCTTTTTTTGAAAACTCAACTGCTTTGTTACAGCTTTTTGTATTTAAAATTCATCTTTTGGTAGAAAAAGCGTATTTTTTCTTCGAATGTGAATTTTTTCACTAAAAATTATAATATTATATTTTTGGTTCAAAATTTATCTCTTTGGGCCCACGGAATTTGCGTGGTATACAATTTAATTACTTTGTTAAAGAGTCATCGAACAATTTCATATTCTTACATTCAAATTTATAATTTAAAATTAAAATTGAATAGAATATTTTTTAAATTAAAAAATAAGTCAACCCTCATTTTCGCCATTCCAAATTAAAGAAATCTCACTTAGGAACATTCATATTTGAATTATATTTTCAAAAACGTCCAAAATGAAGTAATTTCTTATACGAAACATAAAAAATTTAAAAAATTCAACTACGGAACATTATTAATTAAACGAATATCAACTTAACTTGAAACTCAGGAAGAGTTCATTATTAAGAACTTTAATAATAAAACAGTTTATACTCACATGCATAATGCTTTTCAAAAACCAACGATTTAATTTTTAATTGAAAAATTAAAAATTTTGAAAAATAGGACTGGAAAATTCAGAACTCTAAAATTGCAACCATTTATAATTTGGAAAATTATTTAATTACTGAGATACCAATTTAAGATAGTTTAATTTGTATTTATTTTGATTTCAAAAAGCAAAATTTTTAACTTTATTATTTCAAATTGTTCAATTTTGTACGCTTTCTTCAAAATTATTATTCAATAAAAAAATGTTCCAGTATAATCTTCTTTCAATTTTAAATCGTTAATTTTTTTAATTTTCAACTAAAATTCAACAATTCTAAGATATCAAATTGATAATTACAAATTAAGACTACAAAATACAAGATCGCTATAATTCTAATCTTTGAATTTGCACAATGTGTAGAATATTTTGAACATGTTCAAACAAAACATCATTTTATCTCCAGTACCTAGTTGTAATATTGTTAAGCCTTTCAATGTAAAATGTAGAAGAATTTACTAGTTAAATTGTATGGACATTTTTAATATTTAAATTTAAAGCATAACGCTGTACTTCAACATTAAAATAAAAAAAGAAACTTTAGCTTTAAGGCTATGTCATGAGTAAGTCACGTGACCAGATTCCTACCTGACCGCCATATAGTAGGTCTGGTCCTAAATTTGTATGATTATGAAAAAAGTTTTTTTTTGTGAATATTTGTTTATGCTTTTTTCATCATTATTAAAATTTAAGACCAGACCCTCCTTCTTTAGTTCTCCTTATTTAATATCTTAAATTTTCACATCAATATGGAACTTCGTGTGAAATAAGTTAGAAAATAAGAAAAGTTTCGGTAAGTTAGAAACCTGTTCACTTGACCCACTCGTCACATGGCCTTAAGGCTCCGAAAATTTAAATTTTTTAGAATTTCGTGTTCAAAATTATAATTTAAAGTAAAATTTAAATAACTTTTGTCGGCGATCAATATTATTATATATTTGGATATATTTTTTTACTAAAATTTGTGATTTGTATGAAAAACATCTTTGTCATTTTCACTGTTCCAAATTTAAGAATTTTAAATATTGTAAACCTTTAAAGTTGAACTATTCTAATAACTTTGAAAATTGTATGCTTCCTAATTATAAACATTCAAAATTAATTTAAACTTGAAGCGTTAAAAATTAAAATAAGTCGATAAAAATGATTCATTTTCAAGTAGTGTTTCGCGCTGTTAATATTCACTCATTTTAATCTAAAGCGAGAAATCAATAAATTTAAAATCAGTGATTAGGTATTCCCATGTAGGACAACTTCATTTTAAAGATATTTGTATAAGATGTTAAACTGAATTATGTATTATGATAAGAAACTGTCACATTCACATTCGAAATGAATGAGTACATGAATTAATTAATGAACTGATTATTATACATCATTGCTAAGGTTTTAATTTTGCTGGAAGAACTATTCGAATAATCCAATATGGAAATACTTGGAATTTTCTGTGCTGAATAAAATTGGCTGAAAATGTTGGAAAAAGAACTTTACGACATGTCTATTGTACAAATTCTTTTGAAGGTGAAACCATCTCGGTGGTAAGACGAGAAGATAAAAGTATTTCTGAAAATCCGAAAGTTGATGTTAGAAGAGATCTTGTAAACGTGTAGGGAAGCTAGTTCTCATGAGCTCCTGTTTAGAATTCAAAAATGAGACTGAGAATTCTTTCTCATTTTTTTAAGGTCTTAAATATATATACTTCTTATTTCTATATTACAATGTGTTCCCAGAAAACTATCTTCAAGAATTAGCACCATCCCTCAAAAATAAACATATTTCAGGTTTTGATGATCCTCAATTTAACTCTAATATTGAACGTTTTAGAAAATTTTAATTTTAATTTAAATGAAAAAAATATATTAAGAAAAAAACATTTTTAATTTTTCAAAAAATTATTAATTGAAATTTTTTTTTCTTTTTTTTTTGTCAAAATATGTTTTACACACGTTCGAATTTCTTTTCTGATATTATCTTGCAGATTAAATTCTTGGAAAAACGGAACAAATATGTCTCTGTCGTTTCTGTCCATTAAGCTTATTGCACTCTTCTAGAACAAAAGCTTCAATATTTTGCGATGAAAAATTTATTATACATTGAAAAAAATTATTTTTAGTTTAGTAAAAGATTTTAAGAACTATTTCTGCCTTTATTTTGAATAGAACTTTATCAGGAGAGAACTCTGTGGTTTACAATTTTACCCTCCATAGTTGAGAAAAAGTAGAAAAATCGAAGATAAAAAGTAATGAGCCAGTCCCCGATGCTGGAAACGCGTTTTAATTGCAAGAGACGACATTCTTCGTACCGCATAATCGCCACGACTGCAGCACCATAATCCTTTCTAGCATACGCCTAGCATAATGTTCATTTCATCTCCTCATTGAATTAAAAATGAAAAAATTCATAAACTCTAGTGAGTCTCATGTCTCGAAATTATCCATTTTTTAAATTGGAAATCAAGGTTAAAAATTAAACACCAATTCTGAATTTCCTTTATTTCTTCTCGAATCATTTAGTGTATTTTAAAAGATTCCGAGACGTTTTTGAGGATTTCAATTATTTCAAGGGATTTGAAAGATTTTTAAATATATTGTAATAATTTGAAGGTATTTCAATGGATTCTAAAGGTTTTTAGAATCCACATTTTTTTATTTATTTGAATAAATTTAAGGGATATTCAAAAGGCTTTAAATGATTTTGAGGTATTTTTAAAACTTTCAAGGAATTTCTAATAGAATTCAATAATTTCAAAGAATTTCCAAATATTTTAAAGGATCTGAAATATTTTCGAGTAGTTTTGAAGATTCCAACAGATTTTAGAGATTTTAGGGTTAAATATTTTAGGGTATTTACAAAAATTCCAGGATATTCATCATGGATGTTAGTAATTACAAAGGATTTCTAAACATTTTTACAGTTTTTTGCGAATCTGCAAGGACTGTAAAAAGTTTCAAGAAATTTAAAAACATTTCAAAGTATCTGAAATATTTTAGGATATTTCTAAAAATTTTTAATGCATTTGTAATAGATTACGAAAATTTAAAGGCATTCTAAAGGATTCGTAAGATTTTCGAGTATCTTTAAAACCTTTAAGGAATTTCTAGTCAATTTTAAAATTTCAAGCAATATTTTAGGGTATTTATAAATATATCAACGCATTTGTAATCGATTTTAATAATTTTAAAGTGTTCCAAATGTTTTGAAAGATTTGTGGATGTTTTTAAAAGCTTTTCACAATTTTTGAAAAGATTTTAATAATTTTAAGAGATTTCGAAGGATTTTAAGATTTAATTTTAATTTTAAGGGATTTTAAGGACTTTAAAAAGTTTCAAGAAATTTCAAAATATTTTCAATATTTTACGGCAATTTTGAAGATTCTAAGACATTTTAAAGAATTTAAAACAATTTCAAGGGATTTCAACAAACTTTAAATTGTTTGTGATAGGTATTTTATGTTACTTAAAAAATACTTATGTTGCTTTTTTTAAAGTTCCAGGAATTTTAAAGGAACTTTAAAAGTTTCAAAAATTTAAAAAGATTTCAAGAGATCTGAAATGTTTCAGGATATTTTTAGAGATTCAAAAGATTGTTTTATAAATTTCAATCATTTGAAGGCACTCCAAAGGATTTTATATATTTTAGAGTATTTTAAAAACTTACAATAAATGTCAAAGAGCTTTGAAAAGTATTGAGTAAAAATATTTCAAATAATAAAGGTAATTTTAAAGGTATTAAGGTATTTTAAAATATAACAAGGAACCCTTAACTTTATGTAATAATTTGAACGGGTCTCCAACAATTCAAATGATTTTAGAACATTTTTTATGAATTCAAAGGAATTTGCAAAAGCTTTAAAAATTTGAAGGTATTTCAAAAGATTTCAGAAGATTTTAAACATTTTAGGGTACTTCAAAATTTTTTCTATAAACTTTTAATTTATTTCAGTAATTTAATAGCATATACGGAAATAATAAATTGTATGTTATTGCACGCGGTTATTTAATGGGGTTTCAACAATTTCAAAGATTTTAGATGACTTTCAAAAATTCCAAGACATTCTGAAGAGCTTCAATGAATTTCACGGTATTTCAAATCATTTTAAATGTTTAAAAATGTTTTAGGATATTTTAAAAGATTCCAAGGCATTTGCAAGAACTTTAAAAAGTTTCAAGGGATGTCAAAAGATTTTAAAGGATTTTAAATATCTTAAGGTAGTTTAAAATATTCAAAGGCATTTTCAGGGAACTCTAAAAATTTCAAGGGATTTCGAAGAATTTTCAACATTTTTAATGTATTTCATTATTTTAATAGGATTTCAAAGGATTAAAAATATTTTTGGTTACTTTAAAGACATTTTTAGGATTTTTAAAAAACTTTAATAGATACCTACAGATTTGAGAGGATTTACGAAATTTTAGAAAGTTTCTGAATAATTTTAAGAATTTAAAGCGATTTCAAAGGATTGGCAACTTTTAAACATGTGGAAGGTATGAAACAATTTTAAAGGACCTTAAAGGTTTCAAGATATTTTTAAAGATTCCCGGGTGTTTTATAAGATTTCTGAGTATTTGAATGATATCAAAGGATCTTAAAAGCTTTCAATGTATTTTAGTTAATTTTTCAGGGTATCAGGAATTATATTTCACAGGATTTGCAGAGATTTTATAATATTTTATTGGAATTTGAAGAATTTATTCAAACGTAGTGTGAAACTTCGCAGAGTTTCTAAAATTTAAAGAGATTTTCAGATATTTTTGCAATTTATTCAAATTTATTTGGAATTTACCCTAAACTCTTTTTATAGTATATGAATTCCTTGAAATTCTTTTGAATACCTCAGAATTCTCTAAAATTTCTCTTATTTACTTGAATTCTTTTATATTCACCTAATTATATTCAATTTCATGCTCTCTAAATTTGAATTCGTAAAATATAACTGATTGTCAGTTAAATTCTACTAAT
The DNA here is from genome assembly GCF_010883055.1 of Belonocnema kinseyi. Taxonomy (NCBI): domain Eukaryota; kingdom Metazoa; phylum Arthropoda; class Insecta; order Hymenoptera; family Cynipidae; genus Belonocnema; species Belonocnema kinseyi. The sequence goes on from NC_046666.1 coordinate 53,573,650, forward strand.
TTCTGTAGCTAAAATTGAGTCACTGAAAATTAGTAGAATTGTATTGATTGATTGATATTGATATATTG
>NC_046666.1:53573817-53609363 GCF_010883055.1 Belonocnema kinseyi
ATTATAATCGTATGGAAGAAATCAGTTAATTTGAAAAGGTTACGTTCTAAATATATTTGGGAGCTATTTTGAAATGTGAAATTGTTTAAAATTTGGAATTACTTAGCACGTGTAAATAATGAAATAAATAAATAATAATCGAATAATTGCTTATTCATTTATTGAAATAAACATTTGAAAACTCAAGTCATTATGAATCAAACAATATTACTTATATATAAAATATTATTTAAATAATGTACATATTTCTGGTTAATACATATTACAGTGATATTAATGATTAAGCGAACTTATTAATCTGGAACATTTTCAATCTGTGTCCATTTGAAAAATTTCATCAAGATAATTTGTAAACCTGGTTCAAATACACTAAAAATAACAAAACAAATTTTAAATGTCGTTGGGATAATTTGCAAGTATTTTTGTCGTGCACCAAGAACTTTGACGAAAATATTTAAAACGAGTAAAACTTTTTGTTTCAAATTTCAAAAAAATGTAGCTTTTTATATTTTAGTCTAATTGAAAAATTTCACTCAGTTTCTAAATATATTTGACATACAGTGAATACTTTTAATAAAATTTCCTAATCTGTCAGACAAATATTTTTAAAAATTATATAAAATTACATATGTTGCAAGTCTTCAACCCATGTATAAGAAACGTTAACAAACATTTCTGAAATTAAAAAAGAAATTTTTTTAAATTCTTAAAATGCTTGAAATTTTTTATTTTGGTTAGATATATATCTGGTCCCTAAGGACCAGGATTCAATTAAAAATGACTATCTTTCAATTTTTCGATGACTTCATCATCGACGATTCCTAATGATAGCAATTCCTCGCATAATTCTTTGAAGCTGAATTTCTCAAAATTTTTCATTTTTCTATTCTCTAGTTTCCGTCGTCTGCTGCCAGTCAGGTATTTTCACTTCAAATTAAGAGGCTAACTTCACTTCGTAGATAGCTGAGGGTAAAACAAGGGACCAAATGCATAGAATTTAGTTAAATCTTGCCCTATTTTGCTAATATCTTCACAAATGATCATTTTTTCTATATAAGTGTATTTGAAAAATAGTTTATATTTTTTTAATTTCTATTTAATTAAATGATAAAATTATTATAATTATTATAAATTACAACGATATTACAGAAATAAAGTTTTGTACCATGCATTTGATCCATTGTTTTCTCTCAGCTTTAAACGAAGTGAAGTGAGCTAATGGTTAAAGTGAAAATACCTTATTTGGGCGGCTTGTATTACTGCGCTCGCGTGGAATTAGTTTGCGGAATTCAATGAAAATAAACTGTTAATCAGAAAATACGCGTGTTATACATTTTTCTCTCAACTGAAACTCTGCAAGTTTCAAACAAAAATATTGTTTGTTATACGCATGATAGTAATAGCTTCAAATATTTTATAATTTTTAAAGTAAACTTATCATTCATGAAATTGTATTCACACACAGATATACACATCCTAATCACCTTTAAAAAAATGTTTGACGTTCAGTGACAATATGTTATCAATGAGATACAGATGTAATAAGTTTTCTTCACTCTCAAACAGAGACACGAATATATGTGAAAAATTAAAATGCAATGGAAAGAATAAAATATTTTCAAATAAAACGTGTATAACAGTACACGGGTAAAATTTATTTGTTAATTACTCTTAGTACTTGACAACATTTACACCCGTGTATTGTCATACACTAAGTTTATATATTCAGAGGAAAAAATTATAATTAAACTTTTAGTTAAACCTCAATATTACAAATAATATTGGAGGATAAATTAAATCCTAATTAGACATTTTTCCTCTCTCAATTTATTCTAAGTCTATTATTGATTCACTACACCTACGGTATAAGTGATTAACTTCAGCTACCGTTTTTTTACCGTTAAAATGAGTAAACTTCTAAAAATAACTGATTCATCAAGTAAAATGCAGTGTACTGAATGAATTAGTGAAATTTTTACTAATTCAAATTTAGAGCGTGGATTTAAAAAATCGTAGTTTTCGTGTAATCCACCTTGAAGTCCTTTAAATGCACCTTTTATTCTTAGAAGTTTTATTAAATTGTTTTAAATGTCCTTGGATTTTTCTAAACTCATTCCAAACTTACTAAATATAATTAAGTTTTTTTCGTGGTTTGCAGTTCTCTTGAATTTTTATAAATTTCATTGAATAATTCTCATTTCCTTTATTTTCATCTTGATTGACTCCAGTTTGACTTAAATCAATGATTAAAACATTGTTTTCCAATTAATTTGAATTCGAATTTGTATTTTTTATTTTAAAAAGAACATTAGTGAAAGATTCTATATTTAAAATGTTACAATACTTGCAGTTTATTCTTTGAATAATTTATAATTTATAACTATTTTATAAATAATATAATCATTGCATTTTTTCTTCTAGGTTAGTCTAACTTAGGCATACTCTTCAGATCTTTGTGAGTATAACAAAAGTACCTATAAAAATACAAAGTTTACAGAATTTCATTTTGTTAGTATATGTATGGATAGAAACTTCCGAACAACTGGCAGGATTCTGTTTCAACAGTTTCTCAGAAAAGTAATATTCCTTCATTACGTGAAATTATGAATGAAACTTTAGAACATTTGCAGACGAAATCAGAGGACCAATAAGGCTTCTCACTAAAGTTCGTTTTCGCCCAACGCTCCTTCTGCTACCAGAAATTCGTAAGAAATTTAATTACTATTAAATTTCAGTTCCTCGGCTTGAGCCAGCTTTATGAATTTTGTATGACTCTAGAAATGAAGTATGAGCATTTCACGTAAAAGTGAGTATAGATACTTAAATGTTCAAATTTTTAGCAAAATCAAATTATATTTTGGTGTTCCCAAATCAACTTGAAATTTTTAAATATTTGTAAAATATATTCCAAAAATATTTAGGTTAAATCGAGGCGGCGTAATCCCAGGATAACCTGGATATCAGGGAAAAGTCAGGGAAATTTATTGGTCAGGGAAAGTCAGGGAGAAGTCAGGGGTTTACAAAAAATCTTGAGAAAGTCAGAAAAATTCTATATGATGCTCTTTATAAATCTCTGAAGGATAATAAACTTAAAATTTAAAAATTAAGATTCTGTTCTTTACATTTGAATGGTCAAGAAAAATCGAAAACAGGACGAAATTGAGTTTCATTCCCAAATCATACTTTAACCCTTTCGTATATCTATTTTAGTGAAAAAATTAAGGTTTTCAAATTATCTACCCTGAAATTTATCATACTGAGATGTACTAAAATATTCTAAATTTATTAAAATTGATTCCAAATGAATTAACTCTTGTAAAATATTCTATTTTTTAAAACAATTATGTGGTCTTTATAGGATTTTTAAAAAGTACTCAACAATTGGAGATGTTATTGTTAACATTAAAAAATGTTGTTTTCATACTAAAAATATTCCCTTTTTCTGTCTGAATTTTTATTTACTTTTTTTATTTTTTCTGTTTTGACATAAATTTCATATTTTTCGGGTAAAAATGCATCTGTTTAGTTAAAAATGAATCCTCGAATTAATTTTCTTCGGTCGCAAGTTAAAAATATTGTTGAAAATTCATATTTAAATGTTGAAATTTTAACTTAAATCTTTCTTGATTGAAAATCCAATCTTTTCTTCAAATTCGACTTTTTGTTTTAAGAATTTATCTGTATTAGTAGAAATTTGGTCTTTTTGGTATAAAAATGGTACTATTTGTCTGAATTCTAATCCACGAATTAATCATCGTTGAATGAGATTTTAACTATTTTGTTGAAAATTCATCTTTTTCTTTATTAATACTTCAATTTGTTGAAAATTAATTTTTTCCCTAGGTTCATCTCTTTCATTGAAAATTTAGGTATTTTTTTGTAAGTTTCTTCATAACTTAATGTTTTCAACCTGCAATGTATCTTTTACAATTTTGGTCAAAAATTGATCTTTTTTAGTGGGAAATTCGTCCTTTTCGGTAGAAAGCTAATGATAATTGTTTGAAATTTCCTCTTTTGTGGTTGAAAATACAACTTTTTGGTGGAAATTAAAATTTTTTGTTGAAAATTAATATTTTCAGGTCGAAAATTTTAATAATTTATTTGAAAAGTTTCATTTGGCTCTGAAGCTTAACATTTTAAATCATTTTTTTTTCTTTCTTGACTGAAAAATCCTTATCTCCAAAAAATCGTCTTTTTGATGGAAAAGTTTATCTCTTTCGTTGAACGTTTGACTATTATGTTAAAAATTTACCCCTTTTTCTTAAAACTTAATTTTTTCTACTGAAAATTCAACCTTTGTTTTCAAAATTTATCTGTTTCAGTAAAAATTTCAAGCCTTTTTGAATTTAACTTTTTGGTTGAAAATGTAACATTTTTTGGTTAAATTTTAATCTTCTTCATTCACAAAAATTCCACAATTTCGTTGACAATTCATCTTTGTATGTAGAAAATTCGAGTATTTGTTAAAAAATTAAGTATTTGGTAGAAAATTTCATTATTTTGTTGAAAGTTCAAGTATATTTTCAAAAAGTTATGCTGGTTGAAAATATAAGTTTTGCTGAAAATTCGTCAATCTGGATTGAAATGTTAAGCATCTTCAAAAAAATGCAATTATTTGGTTCAAAATGCAAAGGTTTTCAGTTGCAGTTTTATATTTTTAGTTTGAAAATTTAACCACGTGTTGAAAATTTAGCAACTTAAAATTAACTTTCCTCTTGAAAATTTAACTATTTTGTAGACAATTGATCCTTCATGGTAGAAAAGTCACCTTTTTTTGGTTAAAGTAAATAATTCAATTTTGTATTTTTAATAAAAATTGTTTTCTTTCATTTATAAAAGATTATAATTTGAAAATTTTACAAGTTTAAAATACTGCTTCTTGAATATTGGTGGTCAGGGGAATTGAAAAATTGGTTGTTATATTTAGTATAACTAGGAGTTCATACGCGCGCTTCGCGCGCGACCCTCTGGGAGGCTTGCAATTATTTTATATGTAAATGTATTTTAATATGATACCGCGATATTTATTTTTGCTTTAAAAACTTTTATTTGTAAACGGCTACCCTCTCAAGATGCAGAATTAATTATTGCGCAACACTAAACATTTTTGTGCAAGTTTAGAAAAAACATATGAAGGTCGTTTTCTGCAGTTTTCCTCTCATCTGGCCAAATGCTTAGGCAACTGCGAGTAATTCGAGAAAACTCATTTGTAGCCGCATTGTAATTAAATTATACTAAAACGCATACAGACTATTATGAAATTACTGTGGAAGAAATTAATAAAAAGAAATAATTACTGAAACTAATGCAAATGAAAGTTTTTACCATTATACAGTTTTAATTTCTTTTTTAATTCTTATTAAATATATAGTGCATACATTTTCTTATAAAAACTAATTTGTTTAAAATATTTAAATAGTTAAAACCTAAAAAACAATTAAGTTCTGAATTTGTTTATGGAATTCATTTTAATAATAAATCATTAGTGTAAATTTGCAAAGTGTTATAGTGAAAAGTGATTGGAAATACAATCTTTGTTGATTCCGTAAACAAATTAGGCCTATTTTTTTTTAAATGTTCAAACTCTTAATTTGCTCATGAAAGTAGTTTAAATAGTAAATCATGAAAATTTTATTATTATAATTAATCGGAAAGACGTTTCTAGTCAAATTTGTAAAAAAAACTGAGCCTTTTCGTTGAAAAATAGAAAAATTCTGAATTTTTCATGAAAGTTCTTTAAATAATTAATAATTCTTGTAAATTTAACAAACAACTTAGAAAAGATTCATCGAAAAGATATTCTTAGTTAATTATGTTTAAAAATGTAGCCCACTCGTAGAAAGTAAATCAAATTCTTAATTTTTTAATTGAAATTGTTTCAATAATTAATATTTCTTGTAAATTTAAAAAGCAACATAGAAAAGACTCATCCGATAGACATTTTTAGTTGACTCTGTAAACAAATTCACTTGGAGAAAAAAGGTTAAGCTCTTAATTTTTACATTTAATTCTTTGAATAATTAATAAGTCTTGTAAATTTGCAAAGCGACATAGAAAGGAGTCATCGGAAGACATTCTTAGTTGACTCCGAAAACACATTGAATCCTAAAAAAGGCACTTTTAGTTTTTTAATTGAAAATGATTAAATAATTAATAGTTCTTGTAAATTTGAAAAGCAGCATAAAAAGAGTCATTGTATAGAAACTCTTACTTTATTTCATAAAAAAATTAACTCGTAGAAAAAAGGTCAAACACTTATTTTTAAATTGAAATTTTAAAAATAATTAATAGATTATGTAAATTTGTATAGCAAAATAGAAAGGAGTCATCGGATAGACATTCTTAGTTGACTTTGAAAACAAATTGACTCGTAGGATAAAGGCCAAACTTTTAATTTTTTAATTAAAATTGTTTAATTAATTAATAGTTCTTGTAAATTAAAAAAGCAGCATAAAAAAAGAGTCATTGTATAGACATTCTTACTTGACTTCGTAAAAAAATTAACTCGTAGAAAAAAGGTTAAACTCTCTTTTCGAATTGAAATTCTTTAAATAAATAGCAGTTCTTGTAAATTTACAAAGCAAAATAGAAAAGTCATCGGAAAGACATTCTTAGTTAACTCCGTTAAAAAATTGAGTCGTATCAAAACGGTGAAACTCTTAGTTTTTAAATTGAAATTATTTCAATGAATAATAGTTCTTGTAAATTTTCATAGCAACATAGAAAAGAGTTATCGTATAGACATTCTTACTTAAATCCGTGAAAAAAATTCACTTGTATAAAAAAGGGCAAACTGCTAATTTTTCAATTAAAATTGTTTAAATAATTAATAGTTCTTGTAAATTTAAAAAGAAATATAGAAAAGATTCATCGAATAGACACTCTTAGTTGGACTCCGCAAACAAACTGGCTCTTCCAAAAAAGGTAACTTTAAGTTTTTTAATTAAAATTGTTTAAATAATTAATAGTTTATGTTAATTTGCATAGCAAAATAGAAAAGAATCATCGGGTAGTCATTCTTAGCTAACTTCGTAAACAAATTTACTTGTAGAAAAAGGCACACTCTTAATTTTGTAATTAAAATTGTTTCAATAATTATCAGTTCTTGTAGGTTTACAAAGCAACATAGGAAAGAGTGATCGAAAATACATTCTTAGTCTTAAATTTTAAATTAAAATTGTTTAAATAATTAATATTTCTTGTAAATCTACAAAGCAACATGATAAATTGAATGTATTCTTTAAAAAATAGCCATTTATGAAAATTGTTTAAATAATTACAATGTTTGAAGATTAAATAAATGTTTGAAAAAACATTTATGTGCTTCACTCCAATTCGACACGATCGCTAGGAATGTTTACATCCATATGTAAACAGATTCCTCGAATGTGCCTTAATGCCTTAGAACCAGCTTTGAATGCAATTCAAGTCAAAATTGTACAATTCAAACTCCAGAATCGACTTTCATCCCTAGCATTTACCGCCGCCAAAGGGCTAGAGCGCACTTCGGTGGAAACGTTTTGGTTTCATAATACGCAGCTCTGTTCCTAACCTAAAAATTATTCTAGATCGCATTTCGGTGCGCATGCATTGCCTTCATAATAGATTCCGCTAATCTCGATTCTGATCTCGATTCTAAAGAATAGGCGGCGCATTTAAATCCAACCAATAGTTGAAGAGATAATATGGCTTCAGACTTCGAGATTATATCGCAACCTCTTTTTTATGATAGGTTTATTTTTATCATCATCATTATTTTTAGTTATATTACTATAAATAGAACTTTTTCATCTTCAGTAATTATTTCGTAAAAAGAAATTTCATCTCATCCTTTAAGACACAACATCATTATTCCTATGCATCTAGCTTTAACCCTACCATTTTATTTTTACATTTTGATTTTTTACGACTCTCATTTATTTTATGGTATGCAAAAGTCACAAAGTCACAAGAAATAGCAAACTACTTTGAAAAAGTGAGAAACATAGATTTCTGTAAATGCTGTTTCATATTTCATGTTAAGTGACGTCGTAAGATACGGAATGTCTGCTTTTAATGTTAAGCTTCACTGCGTGGCATCTTCAATTGCTTATAACAGTGAATGCCCCAGTTGCTAAGAATAAACGTTCTTTGTCAAAGAACCGCAGATTAAATTTACATTAAATACAAAATAGACTAAGTACCGTATTTTGACAAATATTTTGCTTAATTTCTTGTAGATTATTATTTGGAACAAAGAAGATTAATTTTCCATAAAAAATATGAATTTTACGTAAATACATCAATTTCTAACCAAATAATTAAATTGTTAACTAAGAAGAATAATATAATACCAAAAAGATGAATTTTCAACAAATTACATAAATTTTTAAGTAAGTAGTTTGAGCAATGAATGTGATGTTGGTTAAAATTTTATTTTATTAGGTTCAAGTTTATATTTTTGTGATTTTTAAAAATTGCTTAACTTTATAAATAAATTTTTACCTAAGGAGGATCTACTTAAACAAAAGTGGAGTAGTTCAATTTTTAATTCAGGAAAATTAATTTTCATTTAAAAAAAGTTATTTTTTACAAAATAGTTTCATTTTGTACCAAATAATTAACATTTCAATAATAAATTAGATTTTCAGTTAAAAACTTTTTTTTTAGAAAAAACGAATTTTAACTGAAATTATGAGTCTTTAACACAAAAAATGTATATATTAATTTTCAACCAAACAGTCGTAGTTCTTAATAAAAAAATTTTATTTTCTACCAAAAAGACGAATTTGTATTAAAAATACATAGTTTTTCAAACAAATAGCTCAATTTTTAATCAAATTTTTTAACCTTCGAGCCAAAGTACAATTTTTTTACTATATATTAAAATTTTAAAAACAATTTTATGTTTAACCGAAATAGATTAATTTTTAAGTAGATATTTATGATTGGAGATTTTTAAAAAATTGCAGTTTTGTACACGATTGGAACCTGAAATGTTTCTTTTTATCAAAATAAATCATCAGGAACGCATTGAATCTATTGAAAACGGAAACATTTCTACAGAAAGAGATGATTTTTCAAAGCAAAAAGATGTATGTTCAAGAAAATAGTTTAATTAAAAAAAGTATGTTAATCAAGAAAGAAAAATTGCAATTAAACGCATTAGTTAAATTTTAAAATAGGAAAATTAAATTTAAGTAAAAAAACCAGTTTAATTTTGTATCAAATCGTTAAATTTTTAACACTTAAATGTCGATTCTTGAAAAAAAGTATCATTTTAAATGTACCTGAAGTTCCGAACGTTCAAATGAATGAAATGAAAAAAAAAAATATTTTTTTTTCTGAAATTAGTATTGTACGAAAAAAACTAAAAAAAAACATTTTTTCAAAGGTAAAACACCCTAAAATGTAATGCAGATAGAGGCAATACAGAATGTGCCGAATGACCGCCTTTTAAAATTTTTTTATCCAATAAAAGATAGTGTTAATTTACCTTGTTATAGCACAAGTTTTTTCAAGGGGGTAAGAGTCGCCGGAAAGAATATTTAAAACCACTCCTAGTGTATCAAAATCAGAAAATCGTCAAAATGAACGCCTTTATACAGTTTTTTTTCGAGTTAAAAAAGCTTTTAATTTACCTTGTTATAGAACAAGTTTTTTCAGGGGGTAAGAGCCGCCGAAAAGAGGTAAATTAAAAGTATTTTTAACTCGAAAAAAAATGTATAAAGGCGTTCATTTTGACGATTTTCTGATTTTGTTACACTAGGGGTGGTTTTAAATATTCTTTCCGGCGGCTCTTACCCCCCTGAAAAACTTGTTCTATAACAAGGTGAATTAAAAGTGTTTTCAACTCCTAAAAAAAACTGTATAAAGGCGATCATTTCGACGATTTTCTGATTTTCATACACTAGGGGTGGTTTTAAATATTTTTTGCGGCGGCTCTTACCCCCCTGAAAAAAACTTGTTGTATGACAAGGTAAATTAAAATTATTTTAACTCGAAAAAAACTGTATAAAGGCGTTCATTTTGACGATTTTCTGATTTTGATACACTAGGTGTGGTTTTAAATATTCTTTTCGGCGGCTCCTACCCACCTGAAAAAACTTGTTCTATAACAAGGTAAATTAACAGTATTTTTAACTCGAAAAAACTGTATAAAGGCGTTTATTTTGACGATTTTCTGATTTTCATACACTAGGGGTGGTTTTAAATATTCTTTACGGCGGCTCTTACCCCCCTGAAAAACTTGTTCTATAACAAGGTAAATTAAAAGTGTTTTTAACTCCTAAAACAACTGTATAAAGGCGGTCATTTCGACGATTTTCTGATTTTCATACACTAGGGGTGGTTTTAAATATTTTTTGCGGCGGCTCTTACCCCCTGAAAAAACTTGTTGTATGACAAGGTAAATTAAAATTATTTTAACTCGAAAAAAACTGTATAAAGGCGTTCATTTTGACGATTTTTTTATTTTCATACACTAGGGGTGGTTTTAAATATTCTTTTCGACGGCTCCTACCCACCTGAAAAAACTTGCTCTATAACAAGGTAAATTAAAAGTATTTTTAACTCGAAAAAATACTGTATAAAGGCGTTTATTTTGACGATTTTCTGATTTTCATACACTAGGGGTGGTTTTAAATATTCTTTCCGGCGGCTCTTACCCCCCTGAAGAAACTTGTGCTATAACAAGGTCAATTAACACTATCTTTTATTGGATAAAAAAGTGTATAAAGGCAGTCATTCGGCATATTCTGTGTTGCCCCTATCTGCATAACATTTTACGGTGTTTTACCCTTGAACAAATTTTTTTGGAGAGTTTTTCTTATAATACTCATTTTTAAGCTTAGTTGAACTAATCCCGTTAGGCTAACCTCAGAAAAAAAAAATTTTCATTTCGTTCATTTGAACGTTCGGAACTTCAGGTAAACGAGTTATTTTAATTTTGAACAAAATAGGTACGTTTCAGCTAAAAAAATAATTTGCCATTTTAAAAAACACGAATTTTTAACTAAATTTATGAATTGTGATGGGTTTGATTAAGAATTAATCCTTATTTTGCTTACGGGCGATATCCGTAGATATCGCAACTTTATTTGCTGAGTTACACAGTGGTACAAGTCCGTAAACCGATACACATCTAGCATAGAGCTATGTCTGTCGAAAACTGAAGGGATGCTGAAAAGGCAGATCAATTTGCGGTCCCAACTATTTGGAACCTGGAGTAGGGGTGACTACGAACTCGTCACAGAATCTTAAATAAAAAAGTTAACTTTTGGGAAAGGTGTTCACCTTTTAACTAAGGAGTTAAATTTTCAGTTTAAACATGTGAATTTTCAACGAATCTTGTAATAGTTGATAAAAGACATAAACATAGTCATACAATTTTATTTTTTTTACTCAAAAAGACGAATGTTCGGAAAAATACATTAATTTTTAAAGAAGTAACTTAATTTTTTATCAAATTGCTGAATTTTTTATTAATTTAAAATCAGACAGTTGAATTTTAAACAAAAAAGGTAAATTTGTACAGAAAGTGATACATTTTTCACACCAATATGATGAATGATCAAGAAAATAGTTAAATTGAAAAAATATTAATGTATTTGCAAAAAAAAAATAATAATTGCCTTTAAATTGCTGAATGTTCAAACATACACATAATCAAAAAAATTTATTTCTTTTTACCAAAAAAGACGAATTTGCAAAAAAATACAAACATTTTCAAAGAGATGGTGTAATGTTTTCACCAAATTGCTGAATTTTCGAGCCGAACACGTGTTTTTTAAAAAATAGTTTAGCTTAAAAAAACGTAATTTCAACTAAAACAGATTATTCTTTAATCAGACAGTTTCATTTTTAACTAAAATCTTAAATTTCTACAAAAAGAGATGAATTTTTCAAACCAAAAAGATGAATGTTCGAGAAAATAGGCAAATTAAAAAAATAATAAATAAATAAAAATGTATGAGTCTAGAAACAAAAAAATTGCAATCAAATTGTTAAATGTTTCAACCAAAAAGCCCAATTTCCAGAAATAAATTTGAACTTTTAATGAAAAACTATGACTTTTTAATAAAATTATTGAATTTTTAACAAAATAATTCAATTCTGAAGCAAATAAGTTGAATTCTTTCAAAAATTAAATAGTAAACTTTAACAAAAGGTGCTTCATGGAAGAAAGCTTGAAGTCAAAAGTCTACTTTAAAAAGAATTGATTAAGGAATTAACTTAAGACAGCTACATTTTTCTTATAACTAGTAAAACATAGAATCAATATTAGCAAATACAAAATGTTAATAACTATAATAATTTCTATTCTAATTTTTCGCCTCATCAACCCGAGTAAAAATGCTGCTACTTGAGGTCGACTTAAATTTCCACCAATCAAGACATGCTAATCTTTGTTAATAAACTCATTTACTGATGGTCATTTGTATTATACTTGTTTGAAGATGATACCAAAAATGTTGTTCGTTTTTGCGTATTTCTAATGGCTTAGGGGCCATCCATATACCACATGGACAATTTTTCATCACTTTTGCCCCCCCCCCTCGTGGACAGCCATGGAATTTGAAAAAACACCCCCCCCCCCCTGTACTTTGTCCACGTGGCCTATTTTATGAAAATATAAATATTATTAGTCTTTAAAATGTTCGGGAGTTCGCGACAATTCCATGGACGTCATTTAGTACTCTTCAAACCCACGGGGAATGATTGTTTGGATGCTAAAAATTAACAATAAGTTTGACTGACAGCTCCCTAGTGGTGCCAAAGTTAACTAGCAGACTGTGAAACTTGTCAAAAATTCGAGTGGAAAAACGTAATTTTAGTACTCTTGAAACCCATTGGGGATGATTTTTTAGGTGCAAACAACTACCAAGAAGTTTAACTGGCAGCTCCTGAGTGGTGCCAAAGTTGACTGGCAGGCTGTCAAACATGCCAAAAATTCAAGTCAAGAAACGTGATTTTAGTACTCTTGAAAGACATTGTTGCGAGCTGTGAATTTACGGAAAAAGTGAAATTTTCGTAGTTTCTTTTTTTATTTACATATTAGTTTTATAGAAGTATCCTACATATGAAAATTTTAGTTAATGAAAAGGACAAAACTTTCATTCGGTTGCTGATTAAAATGTCAGTCAACCTTGGCACTAGTCAGGAGCTGCCAGTCAAATTCTTTGTTAGTTGTTTGCACCAAAAAAATTAATCCTTAATGGGTTTGAAGAGTACTAAAATTACATTTTTTCACTCGCATTTTTGGCATGTTTGACAGCCTGCCAGACAACTTTGGCACCACCGATAAGCTGCCAGTCAAACTTCTTGGTAGTTGTTTGAACCAAAAAAATAATCCTTAATGGGTTTGAAGAGTACTAAAATGACGTTTTATCACTCGAATTTTTGACATGTTTGACAGTTTCCCAGTTAAATTTGGCACCACTCAAGAGCTGCCATTCAAACTAATTGTTAGTTTTTAGCATCTAAACAATCATTCCCCGTGGGTTTGAAGAGTACTAAAATGACGTTTTTTCACTCGAATTTTTGACGAGTTTAACGAGAAATTGTTGAAAAATACACCAACAACTGTTAGTCACGCGAGCTCCCGGACTATAATAAGTCCAAAAGGAGCGATGAATTGGCTGAAAAAATACGAATTAGCTTAGGAACGTGAGCTTAAACATAATTTGAATTTCAAAGAAAAAGTCGTGAAAAAAATTGAAATAAAAATAAAAATAAAACTTATATTGTGCGCGAGCGCAATATAAAAGTTGAAGTATACCTAGAGTATACCTTGTCTCATTTCAGTATATTTTCCACAGATTTGGGGAAATGTGTGTCCACGTGGATTCTAACTCGACCCGCTCGGCCCCCCTCGTGAACAAGCGTGGTATTTTTCCATACCTCCCCTACCACAGATTCTAATTTTTTAAATTAAAAATAACTAATTTAATAATCACAAAATTTTCATTCATTAATTTTAATCTCACTTACGAGCTGAAAAAGGTTCGACCATTTCAGCCAAGACAAGGGTTGACTTGAGAACCATTTCGCTGGCCCGACCACCCACGCAAATTTAACTTTTTTTCGGCTAAATATTTAGTGTAGAATGTGTTCAAATTCGTACAACCAAAATTAGAATGTGTGCATCACTGGAAGTAACTGATGTTTCAGAAAAACACTGGCGGGGCCAGTATTATTTTCCTCTTAATTTGTTCAAATTTTTGCAACAAACTTCAACTCCTAAAAAACAACCCCCTCTTGTGCAAACGTCATATCGGATCCAGCGAAACGTACCGCTAGTCCCGTCATTATCCAAAATCAACTTTGAATGGGTGGCTTACATTCGTCTTAATTTGTTCAAATTTGTGCAACCACCTTCTACCCCTAAAAATTACCCTCTGTACCAAAAACATTATGGCGGGGCCAGAGAAACGTTTTGCTGGCCCCGATATTATACAACATTCTAGATGGATGTATTATTTTTGTCTTTATTTGTTCAAATTCGTGCAACAAACTTCAAACCCTGAAAAACAACCCCCAGTTAGGTAAACGTCATACCGGATCCAGCGAAACGTACGCTAGCCCCGACATTATCTAAAATTTACTTTAGATGGGTGTATTATTTTCATCTTAATTTGTTCAAATTTGTTTCGGTGGCGCCGCCATTGTGTTTCTGTACAGGGGGCAGTTTTTATGGGTTGAAATTGGTTGCATAAATTTCAACAAATTGAGATGAAAATAGTACATCCATTTAAAGTTGATTTTGGATAATGTCGGGACTAACGGTACGTTTCGCTGGATCCGATATGACGTTTGCCCAACAGGAGGTTGTTTTTTAGGGGTTGAACTTTGTTGCACAAATTTGAAAAAATTAGGACAAAAATAATACATACACCCATTTAAAGTTAATTTTGGATAATGTCGGGGCCAGCGAAACATTTCGCTGACCCCGCCATGGTGTTTTCCGTATAGGGGGTAGTTTTTAGGGGTTAAAGTTTTTTGCAAAAATTTGAACAAATTTGGACGAAAATAATGTACCCATATAAAGTTGATTTTGGATAATGTCCGTGCCAACGAAACGTTTCGCTGGCCCACCAGTGTTTTTCTGAGAAATCAGGCACTTACGGTGATGCACAAATTCTAATTTTGGTTGTACAAATTTGCACAAATCGTGCACTAAATGTTGGGCCGAAAAAATTTTAATTCGCGTGGGTGGCATGGCCAGCGAAATGGTCTTCTTGACTTGAGATAAGTAAACGTCGGCTTATCAAAGACGAGGCTCAACTTGAGACAAGTAAACGCCGCTTTACTCAAGACATAATCAAGTCAAACTCAAGTCGAAGCATTTTTACTCAGAAATGCACACCTACTGACCCTGAAATATAAAAACAGCTGAATTTCCAAGGGTTAGTTTCAGCCCCTTATAATCAATTTTGAAGACAAAAACAGAAGAAGTGTGTGCAGGGAAAGTGAGTGCAGGTGAAGTTATTACTGCAGAAGTGAGTGCAGGGGAAGGGATTGCTGATAAAGTGGTTACAGGGGAAGTAAGCACAGGGAAACTATGTGGAGATGATGTGAGTGCAGGTAAATTAATGAAATCAAGAGAAACATAGGATTAGAGCAGAAGGGGAACTGTGGGAGAATGAGGGGAAATTAAGGACAAAGGAAGAAGGAGGCGTGAAGTAAATAAGAGAAGGGACAGTAGATAAAGTTTGGGAAATCAGAGAGAATTGGGGAAGTAAAGAGAAATGAGGATGGTGAATTTGAGGGGGTAGACGGTATGGAGAATGAGGGGGGAGTAGGGTAGTTTTGTAAGGGAAAGTAGATGGCGCGAGGAGAAATTATGACAGGAAAGTGAGGGAAGGGGTAGTGGGAAATGAGGAATAGTAGGGAAAATGATTGTGAGGCAAGGGGACGTATGGGAGGGTAACGTTTAAACGACCTAATTAACTTCTTATTAGGCTACGAAACCATTTTTGTATACGCGCGGCCCCTACTTTGACTAGTTTTTAAAATGTCTGTATGTCAAGGCATAACTTGCTTTTTAAAAAAGATATATAAACTGGTATCGTATAAACGAGATTAAAAGTACGTGTGGGATGCAATGTACTTGGATGAAGGACGTAACCCGTGGAGGTCTTATGGGTGGAACAGGGCATGAATTAATCTGAGCCAAGGAGGCATTCCTTGGTACTTGCACGCTCCCGGCTATAAAGAAATGCTCTGATTAACTTCCTCTGCTTCATGCATAGAGTTTTCGGTCTCCAGGCCTTGCAATAACCTAAATGAGAATGAACAGCAACTCCGGAAGTATTCGCGTTTTCGTTATTCTGTTATAAAGAACACAAATTTTCTCCTTCTTTGTCAGGCAGGGAATAAGGAAAGTTTAATTTTTAAAAGCCTTCAGAAAATGAAAGAAGTACTTTGAAAAAATGGTCTAAAATAATATAGCTGCAAGATTATAATTTAAGATAGTTTGTATTGTTTTGCTGTGGCTATGTCTATGATTCTCAATTTATTTGAGTAATACCATGGTTTATTTTTTTTGTATTCAGGGTTGCTACAATTCAGGGAATTTTCTATAAACTGAAGTTAAAGCTTAGGGATTATCTATAAATTATTCAAAGCGTTTTTATTCAAATTGGATCCCCGCCCCTTCACCTTATACAAAATAATTTTAACCAAATAACCGTAGAGTCTTAATGAAAATCTTACAAATGTGTAATTTTATTTTATTTTTTTATTTTTCGTTAAGAATTAATCTTATCGTTAAAAATATTATTATGTTGTTAGAAACTCTAATAATTTTTTTTTAAAAGGACATTCTTTAATAATTACAATTCAATTTTTTTGTTGGGAAATCGTCTTTTCTCATCCGTTATCATAGAAATATGATTTTTTGCTGCAAATGCAACTTTTTGCTAGGAAATTAATCTGATTTGGTTAAGGCTTGAAATATTTTGTGACAAATTGATCTCTTTTAATTGAAATAAACCGTTTTTTGATTTATAAATAAAATATTTTGGGGTTGGAAAATCAACTATTGCATTTCTTTAGAATTTATTTATTTTGTAAATTGAATTACTCAGTTGAAATTGTAACAGCTTTGATGAAAATTCTTTTTTTCTGTTAATAATTAATCGTTTTACTTTAAAAACATTTTTTATTATTTATTACAAATTTAGTTATTTTGTGGAGTAGTTTTGTAATCGAAAATTTAGCTATTCGATGTTTGGTTAAAAATTTATCTTCCTTAGTTGAAAATTAAATTGTTTCGTTCAAAATTCATATATTTTGTTGAAAATTTGTTTTCATAGTTACAAATTAATTTTTCAGGTAAAAATGTCACTACTCCTCTTTTGGTTAAATATTTATATTTTTTGCAAAAATGTGTCATTTTTCATTGGAAAATTATAATTTATTTTTTAATTTATTTGGTTGAAGATTTAACTATGTTGTTTATAATGGTTTTTTTCGTTAGAAATTAATTTTTTTAACTGATAATTTAACTCTTCCATGTTAGGTTGAACATTTATCCTCTTTAGTTGAATATTATATTATTTCGTTAAAAATAAATGTATTTTGTTGAAATTTCTCCTTTGTTGAGGAATATTAATCTTCTTTTTTATTATTCATTTATTTATATGATAATTTAACTATTTTTTTGAATTCATTTTCATGGTTTAAAAATAACTTTTTTTCTTTAAAAATAGAAATATTTTATTTTTCCTTAGAAAGTAATATCATGTAGTTTAAAACGCGTAATTTCTGGTCGAAAATTAATTTTCATGGTTGAAAAATGATCTTTTTCGTTTAAAATTTTTTTTAAATTAAACGATTTTGTTGATAGTTCGTTTTTTTTTGCATTGAAAATTAATTTTTTATTGCAAACTTAACTTCAATTTTGTCTTGAAATTTCTTTAGTTTAATTCTTACTTCTTTCATTTTAAGCTCGTATTTCCTGGTTTAAAAATAAATGTTTTGAACTAAAATGTAATTATACTAATTTTTCGAAAATTTATCTTTTCTAGTTGAATTTTTATTCATTTAATTTAAAACACATATTTTTTAGCTTGAAAAATCAATTTATTTGATATAAAATTCATATTTTTGGGTTAAAAATTCTAACATTTTGTAGATAATTAGCCTTTTTGCTTGATAATTAATATTTTCGGGTTGAAAATTCAATTATTTTAAAGCACAATTCATATTTTTGGATTAAAAATTAAAACTTTCTTTAGAAAATTAACTAGTTGGCATAAAATTTCATATTTTTGGTTTGAAAATGCCACCAATTTGGATCAAATTTTCCTCTTTTTTTTATTTTAAGCATTCAATTAGTTTTTGCAACATTCGTATTTTTGGTTGAGTCCAACTGTTTTTGCTTAAAAATTAAAATATTTTTTGGCGCAAATGTCAACGATTACAATATTTTGTTAAGAATTAATTTTCATCGGTTGAAAATTGATTGTTTTAACTGAAAACGTAATCATTTCATTTTTGGTTCAAATCTCTAAAAAAAAATTAATATCTCTACTATGTGATGGAAAATTCGTCCATTTTTTTGAAAGTTAGTCTTGTTTCATAGAGAATTCATATTTTTTGTTGGAAATTCATGCTTTTTGTTGAAATGTTATCATTTTTATCGTAATTTAAACCATTTTGTTGAAAATTTGTTTTTTTTCGGTTTAAAATAATCTTTTTAACCTAAAATTTATCTTATCTTTTTATTGTTTATGACTGTTGTCACTTCTCAGAAAATCTTTAAAATAAATTTAGAGAGGAGGGGAAATGAAAGTGAAAAATTAGTCAGAAAAAGGCAGAGAATTTTGAAATTGGAAATTCTGCGTTTTAGAAAAAAATATCAGGCAAAAAGTGAATGGTAGTGTAACATTTCTCCATTAGGGTCGACGTCTGCGACTAGAACTTAGATTCTCGAGACCAGGAATTAAGATTAACATGGACCACGGGGGGATCTCCTCCATCATTGTCTTTATTAGCGAAGAAAAATTGTTCCGTGGAAATCCCTGTGATTTGCGCTTTCAAGAAAACCATCACTTAAATCCTCGACTCACTCTCCTCACAATGATTAAGAAAAATCACGATCACTTTCTTGCACACTAAAATAAAAACTTAGATTAAATCGGACTTTCTTTCCTCAATCCCTGTTTTTTATTTTTTTATTTTAATTATTTCTCTAAAAACTTACTTATATTTTTCAAAATTGAACTATTTTGTTAAGATGCCATCATTTGTAGTAGAAAATCCAACGGTTTTATTGCACGATCGTCTTCCTAAATAGAAATTTCATCCTGTTCGTTTAAAAATGTAACTACATGTTTAAAAGTCCAACTATTATAAGATAAAAAGTCTCCTATTATATCTTTTGCTAATGACTCATCTTTCTTATTTTACTTAACAATTTCATTGAAAATTTTATTATTTTGTTAAAAATTCAACTATTTTGTTGAAAATTCGTTATTTTAGATAGAAAATTGATCTTTTGATAGAAAAGTTTTATTTTTTGGATTATAAGTTAATTTCTTTTTACTTTAAAATTAGTTTAGAATTCATCTCTTTTGGCTAAATATTCTACTAATTGGTTCAAAATTCAACTATTTTGTTAAAAAGTCAGCTTCTTTAGTCAAAAATTTAACTGTTTTGTTGAATATTCCTCTTTTCATATAGAAAATATGTTTTTTGGGATTTAAAATGCATCTTTTTGTTTGAAGATCAATTCATTTTAATTGAAAAGTCTACTATAATATTTTTGGTTCAGAATTCACTTTTTTTAAATTAAAAATTTCACTTTTTTATTGAACATTCTCCTTTTTTATTAGCAATTTAATTTCTCTTTAGTTGAAAGGCTTATTATTTTTAATTGAAATGTCTGTGATTATATTTTTGGCATAAAGTTTGGAAACTCAACTATTTTGTGAAAAATGTAATATATTTCGACTGAAAACTTCAAACATATTGTATAATTGATTTTTCTAATATGACAATTCAATCGTAAACTTAAGATATTTATTCCTACCACTTCTTATTCCTAACTAAATTGATGAGTAAATTATACTGAACCAGAAAAACTTTAGTTTTTTGATAAATTCTTTTCATACCAATTTTTTAAGATATTTGTTTATTAATATTCGAAAAAGTCTAAAGTCTATATTTTCTACGGTAAAATATATATCTTCTGTCTCTAGTACATATGTAAATGATGAAATGTTTTTAATAAAAGTACATAATTTGATACAATTTCGTCAGAATAAGAAGAACTGAAAAAAAACTTCTTAGACTTAAAAACATCTGACGAATAATTTCTCCAATAAATAATATTCTTCAAAAAGACCCACTTAGCTCTGAACAGAAAAAATATATATATATTCTCAATTACTGGCAATCACTGGTTATCCTAATTGAAAAACTGAAAAAATTTGTTTCCCAACAACCAATAATTAGATACCCATTCTTTTACTCTTGACCGAGCACGCAATACTTCTTCGAACCTCCTTGGTAAACTCTAAGTAAAGGCGTCAGTTTGAAGAATTTATTAAAACGTGGCTAAAATCGATTTATGTTGTCCAAGAATCGAATTTCCGTTCCTGAGAAACTTATCGCGTTCTCAAATTTCGTATTCCACCTTATCGACCAAACGTCAAAGGTTAAGGAAACTCATTGATTTATGTGAGTTGAGAACTTTATTAACTGCCAGTTAAAAGGCGCATTTAGTAGTTGAGGTAAAAATAGAATGAAAGAAAAAGTAGAAACGTCGATTTATAAATGAGCATTGAGAACTACCAGTAGCTTGGAAAGGCAAAAAGGGTTAGAGGGTTGAACTTCTAATTAGTTGTGGAAGTTTCTCTCCTCTTCTAAAATATTACTTTAGCGCGTTTCTTACGATGGTGGCTGTGACAAGGTATGCATGGCTTGAATCGTTCGGGTTTTTCAAATTTTCGAGAATATGTGGCTTTTTGAAGAAAAAATTAGTCAAAGTAGGTTATCATCTCCTCCACTCCCCTCTTACTTCCCCCTCTTAATTCCCCTTCACATACTTCCCCTACCCTCATTTTCCATAATTTTCCACTACTTCCGCTCCTTTCACCTTCCCCTCAACGCCCCTAATTTTCGTCTTAACACTTTTCCTCCTTCCGCTTCTCACACTTTCCTATCCCTCACTTCCCACGCCTTTTCTCTTTTAATTTCTATCCTCTCACTTTCCCAACTTTTTCTTCCGTACTTTTCCTTGCCTCACTTTCTCTTCCTTCACTTTCTCTCCGTTCATCTGCCCTTCTCCTCCGGGGGGGAGGAGAAGGGCAGATGAACGGAGAGAGGGGGGTCACGTCATTTACTTTTACACCCTCATTTCCGCCTATATCACACCCACTATTTATCCTTTCCTTATTCACCCCCCTCTCACTTCCCCTAATTTTCCGACCCCTCACCTCTCCTACATTTCATACCCATCAGTTCCCATACATTTTCCCATCGCCACCCATACGTTCCCTACAATCACTTCCCATAATTTTGATTTTTTTATAAACTTGATATGAAATGGATTTTTCATTAAATAAATGGTTAATGTGACTATGTTCATCTTCTAATTTTCCGATATCATGTTTGTTCTACTCATAAAAATGCAAATTAAAATTGTTTTGACAATTTCACATTACTGGTCAAAATTCTGCGTCCATTTAGAAAAATCGAATATAAAACAGGCTTGTCTTACAAAGTTATCAACTGTGAAAAATTAAGTTAAAAAGACCGATGTGTATTCAATTTCTGAACGATCTTCGATTCTTAACTTCTACTTTCGGCGTGATTTAGGGAACTGACTGCAAAAATTAAAGCTTCTTAGAATTAAAGTTTGAAATCATTTCTTCAAATTAAGACCAAGCACATAATCAAATATATATTCGTTCTCGAATTATATTTGGAACCTTTTCCCCAGTAGAATCATTTAATTTTGTTTTGAAAATTTTATATGAATTACATTCGGGAATAAATAAATTGTTCATTTCTAATCTCCCATATCTCCCTATCGCTTCTCTCGCTCCCACTCTTCTATCCTATACCGACCTATTAGATTCTATCCTATCCGATCATATCTTATCATCCCCTCTATTCTCCTCTTACTTTCATTCCCCCTCCAGCTGCTTCATTATCCCTTTCCTGCTATACATTCCCTCGCATCACTTTCCATAATTTTTATCCCATCACCACAAGAACTTTCCATTTCCTCACTTCTCATACTTTTTTTCCATCACTACCCCTACGTTTAATCCCTACACTCACCCTACTTTTTTCTCCCCTAATTCGCTACCTTTCCTTCCCTACTAAGATTCGTTAAATAAAAGTTTGTAATCTGATCTTTAAAATGATACCAAGAACATAATCTATTTACTCGTTCTCAAATTATATTTAAAACCATTTGTCCTAGAGAATCTTTTGATTTTATTTTCAAGAATCTTATGCGAATTAAATTTGGAGTAACTAAATTGTCTGTTTTAAATCTCCCATTTTCTCATATAACTTCACCCTTTTTATACTCTTCTATCCTATACTGTCCTATTAGATCCTAGCGTATCTGATCTTATCTTATCATACCCTCCATTCGCTCCCTTTTTTCCTCCGACTTTCCCTAATTGTCCTTTCCTTGCCTCGCCTAATACTGTCCCAGTTCTCCTCCTTTCACTAGTCAAATTTTCTTTTACATCGCGTGCTCTGCCTTTACTCTCTCACTTATGATTTCCTCACTTTCCATACTTTTCCTTCCCTCACCTCTCTTACTTTCTCTTCCATTACTATCCATACTTTTCGTCCATCGCCATACACGTATTTCCTTTCCTAACTTTTAATATTTTTTCTCCCCTTTCTTCCCCTTCTTTTTATTTTCCTTTTTTCTTCTGTATTTACTTCTTCACTTTCGATAGCTTTACTCACATACATTTCTTCCACGAACTTCCCTTACCTTTTCTCTCTTTACTTCCCCTATGAAACTTCGTTAAATTACAGTTTGAGATCTCCTCTTTAAAATGACGCCACAAAGATAATCAAAATGTAGTATTTCTGTTTACTCATTACTTAATTTTTTTCAAGAATTTAATATGAATTACAGTAGCGCTCAAAAATATTTTATATGCTTTTATTGAAGATTAATTAAGTTCTTTTAATTTTAATTATGTCAGAGCTAAAAAACTTTCTCTTTAAAGGATGTACACTACTTACAATCAATCTTAAAAGTTATAAAATAATAGATTTATTTCTTTAAACTTTCTAGATCATTAAACAAATTTTCGACTTTTCTGATTGATTATACGTAGTATAAGTCCTTAAATGTTCAGTAACTTCCGAAATAATCAAAAATTGTCATTGTTCTTGAGCTCCTTTTAAAGTTATTTTTTCATAGTATCACAGTAGCTTATATGTATATCGTAGATAGTAAAATTTTCTTATCAAATTGCAAAAACTTGAAGGTGTAACAGAAAATGTGGAAAATTATTTTAAATCTTATCTAGAGGAAAATAATTATATAAAAATTAAATAAATATATATTTTGAAGAAATTTTATAGAAACTTAACAGTTATATGTTTTATACATGCTACAAAAATATTTTCTTTTACCACAAAGAATATTGAAATTCTTCCAACTTTTTTTTACAACTTCAAGTTCTCGTAATTCGATAATAAAATGTTTACAATGTATACCAATAAGCTGTTGTGATACTATGTTAAAATATCTTCAAAATGAGCCCAATTACATTGAAAAATGTTGCTTATTTCGGAATTTATTGAACATTTAAAAAAACATTAAAATTTACACTATGTTCAGAATATCTACGTTTGGATTGTTTAGATTTATGTTGAAGACCACTGCAAGCCATGCCTAAAAACGGTCTTAAATCCAAGTTTCAGTGAATATACGTGCCTCATCTAATTTTGTAATATGGTTTTTACTTTTTATAACGAATTTTCAACGAAAATCCTGAATTTTCAACTAAAAAAGGTAACTTTCATATCAAAAATCGAATAGTTAAATTTTTAGTTAAAATATTTAATGTTTTCAAACAGCAAACAAATCTTAAAACTGGTAAGATACATTTTCAAGAAAAAACTCAACTTACCATTAAAATGATGAATCATTACAAAAAAATTAGTTTTGACAAAGTAGGTGAGTTTTCAAAAAATAAAATTATTTTTTTTTTACTATCAAGGACGATTTTTTAACAAAATACATAAATTTTTAACTCAAAAAAATTATTTTTAACAAAAATGGAATAGTTAATTTTTCGTGAAGAAAATAAATTTTTTCCTAAAATGATGAATCTTCAACCGAAAATATTCATTTTCTACCAAAAATGTCGAATTTTTGAGTTAAAATGTCAATTTTATATTTTAATCTAAGGGTGAGGTAGTACATTTTCTATAGAAAAAATTATTTTTTAACCGATAATGACGAATTTCGAACAAAATAGTTCAATTTTAAACTAAAAAATATAAATTAAAAAATTGTTTACTGAAATGGTAAATCTTTAAGCAAAAAGATTAATTCTTAACCCATTACATGATTTATCAACTAAAAATATGAATTTTCGACCAAAAAGATGAATCTGAACGAAAATTATGATTTTTTTTTACAAAAAGATGAATGTTTAAACAAATGGTTGAACATGTAACAAAAAAAGTGAAGTTACAATAAAAGAAATTCACTTTCTAGCAAAACAGTCGAATCTTCAACGAAATACATAAATTTTCAACCAAAAAGATTAATTTTCAACGAAAATGATTAAGCTTTTCCGACAAACTAAAATTTTTACTAATTATTTGAATTTATAACCATAAACAAGAATTTCCAACACAGAAGATTACTATTCTGCCAAATAGACGAATTTTCAACAAAATTAATACATTTTCAGTCACAAAAATAAATTTTGAGCGCAAATGATGAATGCTTCCCGGAATGAAGTCAAATTTCAACCAAAATATTTAACTTCAAATTAAAAAGTTGAATTTCTGAACAAAGAGAAGAAACTTCAGCCATCAAGATTAATTTTCTACCCAGAAAAAACGTATTTGCAAGCAAAAAGATGAATTTTCAACTACGAAGATTATTTTCTACCAAAAATTAACAATTGACAATATACATTAATTTTGAATCAAATAGTTAAATTGCCAGTTAAAAAAACAATTTCTAAACCAAAAATCGACTAGTTGAATTTTCAGTTTAAAAATAATTTTTACCCAAAAACAAATGAAATTTTAAAAAAATTTAGTTTTGAACCAAAGAAATAGACTAAGAAAATTCATTTTACACCAAAAAGACGAATTTTCAACCAGGAACAATAATTTTATACAAAATACATTAATTTTGAACCAAATAGTTGAATTTTCATCTAACAAAAGATTAGTTTTCAATCAAAAATTTGTATTCAAGAACATTAATGTTTCACCAAAAAAGACGCATTTTTATATAAATATGTATATGAATTTTCAACAAAGTGTTGAATTTTCAAAATTTAAATCTAAAATCAAACATAAAGCAGTTAAACATTAACTTAAAAAAAAATTCAAACAAAGAAGATAAATTTTCAACTGAACATAAAAATTTGCAACTACATAAATACAATTTTAACAAAAATTATTAATCTTTCACCAAAGTAAATAAATATTCAACCACGAACATTAATAACGCTGGCCCAAAAAAAAACCAAAGTGGTTTCAACTTTACATGTGACAAGGCTATCCTCTGATAATAGATTTTATGCGTTCACATCTTCAGGGCTGACCTGAAACTGAGATATCAGCCCTGAAGATGTGACCGCATATTGTTTGACCATTCCCAACGGATTAAAGAGCTTTCCACCCAAAAACAAAAAACAAAATTTGACAAATTACTTCCCGTAAAGCAAACTAAACTAACAAATACATTAAAAAACATCTCTGACCACCCTCTCAACAATGAAATGATTTCAGCCTTATCTAAAGGACATAATTTTGCTGTAGCTCCATCGAAAATCCCAAAAGAAGAAATAAGCAGCAATTTAGAATCCACAATATATACCCTTTCACCCGAAAAAGCAAATGAAATACGACGAAGGACAGCCAACATTTTACGCCAAGCTCAAGTTCCATCCTCAAACTTAACAAAACAGGAAAAAACCGCAATTAAAGAACTCAATCAAAATAAAGATATTATAATATTACCCGCAGACAAAGGCAACACAACAGTAATAATGAATAAAGAAGACTATAACAACAAAATCATGGACCTTCTAACTGACGATACATACAAGAAACTTAAAAAGGACCCCACAAAAACAATAGTCAGTAAAACAAAGACTCTTCTCAAAGACTCTACACTTGACAGCCAAACAATATCCAACTTAATTCCTACTAATCCCATCTCTCCAAAACTTTACGGGTTCCCAAAAATCCACAAGGAAGACATTCCACTCAGACCGATCGTTAGCGCAATAAACTCACCAACTTACAACCTAGCACGTTTTCTCACTGCAAAACTAAACCCTTTTACAGGAAAATCCATCACTCACGACTAAAACTCATTTGACTTTATTAAAAAGATACAACAGATTCATATTCAACCCCAAGACATCATAGTGAGTTTCGACATAGTATATCTTTTTACGAAAGTGCCAATCTCGGATACAATTAATATTATTAAATCTTTCACAAACTTCCCTTCTGAGCTTATACCTTTGATAGAACAATGTCTCAATAATACTTACTTCTCGTTCAATAACCAATTCTACGAACAAACCTCAGGGGCAGCAATGGGATCCCCTATCTCATCTGTAATAGCCAATGTTGTTATGGAACATCTAGAAACTAAAATCTTTAACCAAGCCAAACTTAAACCAGAATTCTGGTTCCGTTACGTTGATCACACATTTGTCATCTGGCGACATGGACGAGATGAACTAAATAAGTTTTTCGATTTTATCAATCAATTACATCCTAATATCCAGTTCACTATGGAAATAGAACAAAACGGAAAATTGCCTTTCTTGGACGTATTAGTTTACAAAAAATCTGATAACACATTAGGACATGAAGTTTACAGAAAACCCAAGCATACAAACAGATACTTACATGCCTCCTCCCACCATTATACATCTCAAAAACAATCGGTCATCAACTCCCTTGTATACAGAGCTGTCTCCATAACAGACAAAGATAACTTACAAAAAGAATTACAAACCGTTAAACAAATCCTGATACAGAACGATTACACAAACAAATTGATAAATCAATAAGAAAATACACTCAAAAAAGCAAGTCAACACAACCTACGAAAGAAAGACAGAGAAAAATGGCCACCACTCTACCCTACATCCAAGGTGTCACAGAACAATTAGGAAGAATTCTCAACAAACACAACATACCAACCATATTTGTACCACCTGCAAAAATAGGACAACTACTAAATAACCCTAAAGATAAAAAGGCACCCTTCAGTGGTCCAGGAGGATATAAGATCCCTTGTTCTTGTGGCAAAGTCTATATTGGAGAAACCGGGAGAGCGGTGAGCCAACGTGTGAAGGAACATGAAAGTAAAGTCAGGCTAAAACACTTCACGCAATCAGCACTAGCTGAACATCATATCGAAGCAGGTCATAACATTTTATTTGATGAAACAGCAGTCATTGCAAAAACACACAACAAATTTCCAAGAAAACATAGAGAAGCAATCGAAATCTTAAAACACCCTAATAACATCAATAGGGACAATGGATATAATACCAATCCGATTTGGCTTTCCGTTCTCCCGGATTTTTAAAAAAAGACTTGATTGTCCAATCAAGTTCGACCAATCCCCACGGTGGGGCGCTCTGGCCAATCACAGGCATCGTAGACAGTATACCTAAGAACATCATGACCTGATACCTCAGTTTCAGGTCAGCCCTGAAGATGTGAACTGCAATGTTCACGAAACGTCGGTAAACAATTCGTAGTTTTCTACACGAGTGAAACCCGAAATATCTCTTTTTATCAACGCTATCCTCTATGAATTAGAATTTCCCCTAGTACGAAAAGTTTTCCCCTAACCTAGAAAAAAAGTGTAAAATGTTTGATATTTCAGGTTCCGTTAAAGTTACATTTATTGACGGAAAAGTTAATAAAACAACGTCGTTTTTACGTACTTCGATTCACTAAATTCGAATCCAACATTATAATTCTTCTACAGAACCTGATAATTCCCCTCGCCTAGGGTAAATGTGTAAAACTCAGCAAAACTTGAGGTTTCCTGGAGTTCTTTTCTTTGCACAAAAAAGTTCAAATTTTTTCGTATTTTAAGATGCTGAGTTTGTATCTGACATAAGAATTTTTCTGAAGTGCCTCAGAATTCCCCTAGCCTAGGGGAAAAAGTTAAAAGATGAGAAAACCTAGAGTTTATACGGAGATATTATTTTTGCTCGGGAAGGCTGGTATCTCCCCTTATTTTAAATAGTTGAGTTAAAAACTAGCATCAGAATTATTCTACATTTTCTCAGAATTCCCCCAGCCTAGGGGATAGAGCGGGCCATTGTGAAGTGGAACTTTGAAGTGGAGGAACATTGGAACAAGGAAGAATAAGTAAAGAAAAATGTGTAAGAACGCTGAAAAGTGAAACTTTTAAAGTGGAAATTAATGTTTCACTTTTTCCCCTGGGCTAGGGGAATTCTGAAGCAATATAGAATAATTCTGATACCAGATTTTTATTCAACTACTTAAAATACGGATAGATACCAGCTTTTCCGTGCAAAAATAAAACCGCGCTAAAACCTCTAGTTTTTTTTCACAATTTTACTTTTTCCCCATAGGCTAGGGGAATTCTGAGGTACTGTAGAAAAATTCTATTATCAGATATAAACTCAACAACTCAAAATACGAAAATATATTAACTTTTCCGTTCAGTAATAAAACCTTTGTGAAACTTTAAGATTTGCTCAGTTTTCCAGTTTTTCCCCTAGGCTAGGGGAATTGTGAGGCAATATAGAAAAATTCTTATATCAGATATAAATTCAGCAACTCAAAATACGGAAAGATATCAGCTTTTTCATGCAAAAATAAAACCTCCGAGAAACCTCGAGTTTTGCTAAGCTTTACACTTTTTACCCTAGGCTAGGGGAATTATCAGATACTAGAGACAAATTCTAATATTGGATTCGAATTTAGCGACTCGAAATACATAGAAAACACATTTTTGTTTTGAGTTTCCCGTTGATAAATATTACTTTAACTGAGCCTGAAACTTCCAAGATTTTACACTATTTCTCTGGGTCAGGGGAAAGTGTGGGGTCTCTGTAAGAAATTTTAAGGCCGTATTTGGGTTCAACGGCTCAAAATCCATAAGAATAGCGTAGTCTAATGTAAAATTCAGACTACTTTTAGTTTGTTGTGGGCCTGTGTAATTCTCTACCAAAAAAATTGGCTTTGGACAAAATAGATCAATTTTTAATCTAATCGTTGAATTTTTAAATATAAAATATTACTTCTCAACCAAATGTCGAATGATTGAATTGACATTTAAAAAATAATTTTCAATCAAACAAAGAACCAGTTTTTAACAAATTATTGTTTGCACTTGAAAAAATTAATTTTTATCCTGAAAAAAAAGATTTTTTAACAAAATAGTTAAAATTTCAACTAAAGAATATGAATTATATGCAATACAGAGAAATTTAATTTTATCCTAAAAAAAAAACGAATTTTCATAAATGTACCTGAATTCGCAACTAAAAAAGTAACTTTTAGACAAAACAGAATAGTTTTGTTTTTTCTAAATATTTATAATTTCATAAATTTTATATGCGTTTAATAGTAGCCAATCAAAACTGTGGGAAGTTGTGACAAAACTCTAGTAGAGGATCTCTCAGTGCTCCCAATTTTGTGAATTTTTTGAAAAGCGCTTCTGTCTGCATCTTGATTGGTTACTGTTAGGGCGCGCATTTTAAATTACATAAATATTCATCTTTAATATTTATGATAAATAATGATTCGAAAATGCATCAAAAGTAATTTTTAAATCCTCAAATAGTTTTTGAGTGATAGATAAAAAAATTAGGTTTCAATGAAAAAGACGTTATGAATTCTGAGATCAGAGAAAGGAAACATTTTCTTTTATCATAATGATTAATCTTGTCTCTTCCGAGGTTCTCCATTTGTTTTTATTCCCAACAATACGTCTTTAAAGAAAATCACTAAAATTACCAAAACTAAATTAAGAATATTGTTATTACTGAAGTCAGAATCAATAACCAATCATTATTTATCATAAATATTACATTTAAATATTCAGACAATTTAAAATGCGCGCTCTGATAATAACCAAACAGGTTACCGGCGCGACGCAAGTGCAGTTCAAAATGTCAGCAACTGTCGCACCCGGTAGGTTGCAGTAACGATGCATCGTTGGCGAGAGGAGGCCTGTCATTGATTATATCGCTAGGGTATTAATTAATCAAGATGCGCCCTGGCCAACCTGTTCGTTAATGGACAATATTGACAACGTTTCATGATAAAGCTTTCTCGGTAGTACAAAACGTAAATGATTTATCGTAACTTTCAAGTTTATAACATTGTAGGAGGAGAGCCTTCTCAAATACCTAATAATCTCTATTGATAGTCAGTTCCGTTGAACTTTCAGAAACACAGGGTGGACAATATTTCCCCTATTCCTCTACGTTTCCCCCTTTTTAAATTCCCTTTTTCCCTATTGTAGACAAAATTTACTCTTTTCTCTTTAAATATTCGAGACACCATTCAGACACAGGTCGCTAATCAATCTCTGTAGCAATAACCTCAGGCGAACAGCTTTACAAAGTCATAGGTGGCGGTGGGGGGGTATGCTTTCACGGCCCTGGCCGATTAGAGTTCTGAGCCGCTTATATCACTGTGAGAACGGCAACGAAAATAAGAATATTGCCGAGAATATAACCCAAAATAAATTTTCTGAGAACTTATGAGAATCTCAAAATTTCTTTTAATTAATAAAAAATTGCATTTTTTCGTTAAATTTTCGGTCGAAAATTCAACTCTTTTGTTTAAAAATTGTCTTTTTTATTTTAAAGTTTACCTGCTTTAGCAGAAATTAAATCTTTTTCGATAAAAATGCAACTGTTTGGTTAGAAATTAAGCTGTTATACTATATTTTCTTTAAAACTTAACTATTTGGTTGAAAATTTACTTTTTGTTTAAAATTTATATTTTGGTGTTGAAAAATGAACTGAAATATTTTCTTGATGAAAGTTCTACTTATAAAAAAAAATTTATCATAAATTCATCTGTTTAAGTACAAAATGGATCTTTTTTGGATAAAAATGCAACTATTTGGTAGAGAATTTAACTATTTTGTTAAAAATTCATCCTTTTTGGTTAAAAAAATTCGTGTTTTTGGATTGAAAATTTTATTTGTTTGTAGAAAATCATTTTTTGTTAAAAAATTAATAATTTTTAATTGAAAATTCAACTACTTGGGTGAAAGTTAAACTAAATTGTGAAATTTTTTTATTGAAGGCTTATGTTTGGTTGAAAATTTAACCGTTTCGTGGAAAATACTTCTTTTCTTTTTAGAATTTATTTTTTAACAGAAAATGGAACTGTTCCATTTTGTATGAGTTATATTTTTTAGTTAAAAATTCGCGTCTTTCTGCAACAAAATTCTTTTTTTAGTTTGAAATTTTCTTTTTTGGCGTAAAAGTGAACAGTTTCGTTCAAAATTAATTTTTTTGTTGGACAGGCATATTTTTAAATTAAAATTAAAATTATTTCTTGAAAAAAAGATCCTACTCCATCTTCACTCCATTGGGAATCGAACCACAAAACTTCTGACTTCCAGTCAGGTGCTTTTCCAATTAAGCTATTAGAAAAATTTTAAAGTCATATTTTTTGTTTGGAAATTGAATTTTTGTAAAGAAAATTTGTCTTCTTGTTTGAAGGTTCAATAATTTAGACAAACTTTTATTTTATTTTGGAGTCAAAAATCTTTATTTGTTGGAAATTCGTCTTTTTGGTTTTAAAATTCTTTTCTTTTGTTGTATAAATTTCATTCTTTTTTCATTAAAATATAGACTATGACACTTTAAAATCGTTTTTAATAATCTCTTCAAATTAATTTTTCAAAATAAAAAATATTTTAATTTTTTCTAGGAACCTGAAAAAACGTCTTTCATTACCGTGAAACTTTACAAAAATTCTTTAAAAACGTTATCAAGTTTTAATTATTTTTTAATCGTTTTAAAACTTCTAAATATCTCTTAGAGTTACTAAAAAATTTTCTCAAATTATGTAATATGGCAAAATTGCCAAATTTTACTTTCAAATCTTTCACGCTTTTTAAAAATTTTAGAAAAAAATTCAAAATGTTCTGTGATCTTTTTTTCGATTTTCTCTTTTGAAAATAATATGAAAATAATGAAAATAAATGAAATTTTTGATGATTTTGGAAATCAAAAGCAAAGTTTTTGAGAATTTAAATAATGAAAATTACAGACACTTTTCATAGTTAATTGTCAAAATTAAAAACTCCTAATTTTGGGAGATTTTAAATTTAAAGTTGAAAATTGTTGAACTCTAAAAATGAAATTCACAAATTATGCAATTTTGAAGACTCATATTTTAAACGTATATAATTTTGCACGATTTGCAATCTAAAATTCTTCAATTTTAAAGATTTACAATTTAAAACTTTTTAATTTTATAAATGTATAGATAAAAATATTTACGATGTTGCAAATTATAAGTCAAGTTTTCTTTTCTAGATCTTTCGAATTGAAAAAAATGGTAATGTAAACTATTTGGAAGATTTTTTAGCATTAATTTTAATAACGATTGTTATTATGTTAAATATTTTACAAGAATTATTGTTTGATGCGAGGCCAAAATTCAAACATGAGTCCCGAGATTAAAAATACAGGTTCGAACACAAGAAATACAAGTTTTAACATAATTTTAATAAGTTATAGAATTAGAGCAGTTTGCAAAAACCAATATAAAACCAAGAAATGGTATTTTTTATTAGAAGTGTTTGCATGTACCGCCAAAAAATTCAACTATTTGTAATAAAATTTCGTTACACGTAGCCACGGCCTTTTTAATTTTACGATTTTCCAATTTAAACCATTTTTGTATTTAAAACTGTTTAATCCCTCAGTGCGTAATTTTAGTTAAGTTTTTGTACTACTTAAACAATTAAAAAAATGCGTTTCAAATTGAGCAATTTTCACTTTTTAATATTATGCAATTTCTAGACGTTTTAAAATCTACAATTTGGGAATTATTAATTGTACATTTAAATTTTTATAATACCAACAATTTTCAATTAAAGATTTTAAACATATTCCTATTCAAAGTTTCAATACATAAGACAAATAATATTTATGAGATAAAGAGTTTTTAAAATATGTCTTACTCGCTAAAATGAATCATTTTTCAAATTATTTAAATCGTTTTCCAGAATTATATAAGTTTTAATGTTAAAAATATGATTTTATGCATTTATCGATTTTCCAGGGAACTTTAAGGAATAAAATAAATTTTATTTTGAGGGATTTCTATGGATTTTAACAATTTCAAGGCATATGAAGAACACTAACAAATTTAAGGAATTTGACTGATTCTGTGAAAATTATATAATTTTTTGTAGGTACGCAATTTTACAATTAAAAGTGTTATTCTTTGGTTGATATATCAGTTGATAAATTATACGAAATTCTTTAATGTAAATTTTTAATTCATTTATATTTTATTTAATATATGTTATTAATAATTATTAATATATCAAAAAATATTCGACAAACATTTTTCATAGCGATGTACATTTTATGAAACAAACAATAAAAAAGTTGTAAACAAAATTTCGAAGTTGTCAACAAACATTGTAGTAAATGAACTATCTTAAAATTATTTTTCTGGGACATAAATTTGATGGATGTTTTTTGTAGACAATATTTCAGTATAAAAGAAAAACTTTTAAGTAATAAATTTTCTGTTATCATAAGGAATTACGTTTTTAAAAGTAAACTGTTTTTCCTTTTAAAATCCCAGCGCAATAAAAATACAAAATTATCAAAATCATCTTAGTTAAATAAGTATTTAAATTTTCCTTAAAAATATTTTTTGTTTTCTTATCGACGAGAATTTGATGGAAAATTTTTCACTTCACTTAAACAATTTTTTCTGTAAAGATATTTTAGAGCGAAGTACTTTTAAAAAAAAACTTTTTAATTCCTTGTGTATAATTTTTTTTCAGTTAAACATTTTTTGTTTTGGAAATTTTTTCATTCCTGTATGTGAAATGTACTAAATTTTCTGTTCTGATTTTAACTTACATTTGTGAAAGTAAAATCATTGTAAAAAATCACACTGTAGTAATAATATAAATTTTCTAAAAAACCTTGTAGGTGTATAAGTCTTTGATTATGCTTTTAAAAAATTTAATCATTTTAGTTACAGTATTCACTAAAATGTTAAGTGAATTTCCTATCATCATTAGGAATTATTTCTTTCAAAGTTAAAAATGATTTCTTAAAAATCACATTATAGTAAAAATACGAAATTATCAAACACATTTTATTTAAACATTTATTTAGATATTCAATGAAAGAATTCACCGAAGAACATTTGATGAAAACATACATTTCATTTTTGAATAACAATGAACTAAATTTCTTTTAATCGTGAGAAACTATTTTTGTAAAAGTAATTCTTCATTTTTAATAAAATTTTATTAGAAATCATTAAAACATTGCAGTTGAGTAATTCTTCCAGTATTCTTGAAACTCCAAGTATTCTTCAAACATTGTTTGTCTACATGTTTAGGTCAGAAGATCAATATTTGTGTAATTGAAGGGCAGCCAAGTACTAATTAACGCTGTAGTAAAATTACCAAACTAAAAAAAGTTGTTGAAGAATTATTTTAAAAAATTATTTTGTGATTGAATTTTAAATATTTTATGTTTTTAATATCAGGAAATCAAAATCCAGGGAAACTTGTGTTGCTTTTATCATACAATACCGTCATTATTCCAAAAAAAGGTTTTTGTTTTATTAAAATTCTGATGCAATGTAGAATTATTGATGGTAAAATTTTCAATGTTATGAATCCAGTTTAATATCTGATTCTTAAACCTAGTTTGATTTATGTTGTGTTGAACAAAAGATATTAATTTTGAGATGGGTATTTTTTCTTTTACATGTTAGAGCCAAATTTCTTTAAAATTTTTTTAATCTTTTGAAATCTCATAAAATTTTTGAGAATCTTTGAAAATCATTCAAATCTTCTACATTGCCTAAGACAAAGCCGATAAATGACAAAATTGAGAAAAGTTTTTGTTCGAAAAAAAGTCTAGAATACTCTCTGTTTGAATTTAAAAAAAACATACTAGTATTTAACAAATTATGTTTCAAATAGAAAATTTTAAATTTTGTATATATGCACTTTCTTGAAATTGTGCTTCGATATGCAGTTACTAGGAAATCCGGAAACGTACTTAAAGATAAGTAATTCATAGCAATTCATTATAAATTTACGATAAAAAAAAAGAACTTCTAAACCTACAAACTAA
>NC_046666.1:53609463-53648766 GCF_010883055.1 Belonocnema kinseyi
AAATTCGACAATTTTGTCAACATTCATCTTTTTCGTTTAAAAATTCTTTTTTTTCGGTAGAAAATCAATTCTTTTGATTAAAAATGCAAATGTTTGGTTGAAAATTAATCTGTTTTAGTTGGTTGACATTTTCTTTTCAAATGAAAATTTATCTATATTGTTGAAAATTCAACTCTTTTATCGAAAATTCCTGTTTTTGGCTTAAATTCAAATTTAAATATTTCTTGAAAATTTGTATTTTTTGGTTTTTTATTTTTTTTTGGATCTACATTTTATATTTCTTCAATTTTGCACATTTGGAATTGAAATTTCTTGACTGTCAATATATGCATGCGCATGTGTGTGTGTGTGTGTGTGAACATGGGGAAAGAATAATTCTACTAGAAGACATGACGGAGATAAATTAGTTGGTCTATGCTTAGAAATGGGTTTGTTTATTACAAATACTTGGTTTAGGCATAAAATGATCCACATGTACACCTGGTCTAAAGGAAATAGCCGCAGTATAATTGACTTTTTTGTTGTGGATGAAAGGCTTAGAGAGTTAGTCAAAGATACAAGGGTCATGAGGGGTCCTGAATGCAATACTGATCATTACCTTCTGATCTCAAAAATTAAATTAGGCCGGGGATGGAGAAAAAAGAGAACCAAGAAAGCGAAACAAACGCGAATCAAAATTGAGAACCTATAGAAACCAGATGTGCTAGTAGATTTCCAAAATAAGATAATCGAAAGCATAGATAGGGCAACATGGGAGGAACGTATAAAAAACAATGATATAGAGGGCGCCTTGACAATGTTACGGGATATCCTTGTTAGATGTACGATTGAAGTGTGTGGTACCGCAGTTGTAGGAAGAATGTCTGGTGACGCGTCGTGGAATGATGAAATTCAGGCTGCCCGAAAAGCAAAGAGATAAGCGTACAAGAGAACTTTGAACATTTCAGGTCTTAGCAATGGGGAAAGAAATAGACGTAGAAATGATTATAGACGCGAAAACAGGATACTCAAACGATTAGTTAAATAATTTAAAGATACAATTAGAGCAGAAGAAGAGATAAAAATACAAAACGACTTTGAAGGAAGCAGGAAACTACTTTAAAAAGAAAATGAAAGGAAACAAAAGTACAGAAATTGTCAACATGAGAAATAGTAGGGGGGAAATGGTATATAATGCAGACGGAATACTAGAGGCTTTCAGATACTATTTTAGGAGACAATTTGGAGATAAAGCTATAGGACACCACAACTGCGATGTTGAACACGATGCGATGGAAAACTCAATTGAAAAAGTCTGTGTCACTGAGGTTAGGGATATAATTAAGAACTTGAAAAACTTTAAGACTGCCGGGGGTAAGAACGCTGAAATGCTTAAACACGGTGGCGCGTGCATACCACATAGATCGTGCGAATTGATAAATTTATGTTTCGTGATGGGAGACGTCCCAGACGATTGGAAAAAAGCGATTATCGAACCAATATACAAGAGAAAGGGAGATAAAAGCGAGTGCAATAATGACAGAGGGATTAGCTTATTAAGCACCGTAAGTAAAATATATTCAAAAATACTTATTCGTAGGGTAAGGAAAATAACAGAAGCAAAGATTTGGGAAGTCCAAAGTGAGCTTATGCCAGGAAGGTCATGTACGGATCAAATATTTAGCTTAAGGCAAATAACAGGAAAAAGTTTGAGAGTAGGAAAAAAAGTTTTGTGTGCATTTATTGACCTAGAAAAAGCTTTTGACAAGGTAGATAGAAGTAAACTTTGGGAAGTCCTGAAAGAGTATGGAGTCAATGGATGGATCCTACAAGCTATAAAAACAGTATATACAAGTAGCAAGGCGATTGTAAGAGTGAATGGGAAACTGAGTGACTGTTTCTATATTATTTAAGAAGTTAGACCAGGATGCGTTATGTCTTTATGGTTATTTATATTATTTATGGACAAATGTTTAAGAATGGCTCTTTTCGACGAAGAGGGTGTGGATCTCGAAACAGTAAGGGCACGTGGGTTAGCGTTCGTAGATGATAAGGATGTTATGGCAGAGTCTATCGAAGACTTACAAAAAATGTTAAATAAACTAGATGCAAGCATGAAGATCATGGGCCTCAAAATTAACGCAAATAAAACAAAAACTATGGTGTTCGAAGGAAAGAGTGAGAAAACACTATGCAATATTTTATTAAATGATGAGAGAATTGAACAAGTTGATAAGTTCTTATACCTTGATAGCTTATTCACTAGGGACGGAAAGATAGATGAGGAATTAGATAAACACATAAACGAAGGTAAGAAGGTTATTGGTAGAGCAGGTCCCTTTATCAGAAGTAAAAATATATCAAATAAAGCTAAAATGGCAATACATAATTCTATATTTTTACCGACTGTACTAAACGGTAGCGAAACATGGACGTATCAAGAAAAAGATAAGAGTAAAATTAACGCAATTGACATGAGATTCATGCGCATAATTTGCGGGAAAACCTTGATGGACAATGTAAGTTACGAGATAATTCTAAAAGAATGTGGTGCAGAAGAGACGCTATTAGACACATCGGAAAGAAATCGGTTAAGATGGTTCGGACATGCTGAGAGAATGTCAAATGAACGACTAACGAAACAAGTGTATCAAGGTAAAGTAAATGGCAGCTTGCCCAGAGGTAGACCGCGGAAAGAATGGTTAGAATGTGTGAATGAGAACCTAGTTAGAAGAGACATAAGAAGTCACAGAAACACGAGAGCCTGCATGAAAAAATGCATGGACATAAAAGAAGCTAGAGAAGTATGCCAGGAAAGGAAAGTATGGCGGCAAATAGTTAATAAAAAGAGTGTCAATAGAGTGAATGACGCCTGAAATAAAAGACCTTGGCCACTAATGGACCCGAGTGGGGAACCTTACATAACGATTTCGTGAGGTTCTTCGCTTGGGGTGATTGTTAGAGAGATTGATCAGCAACCTGGGTCGGAGCAGTGTTGCGGAACGAACGTGTTATTTACTTAAATAGCACGAGAATTCCGGATCAATCTGAAAAATCTCTATCCCTTCCACACACTTCTCCCTACCCCTACCGAGTGAGTCACGCCTACCCCGAAAGGGAAATGGCTTAATGGTGTAATAATTTTCTTTGATACTGGGTCAAAGAAATATTTGTTTATTTAAAACATAGTTATTCTTAATTTTTAAAATTCTTATTTTGAAACAAATACAACTTGTATTAAGTTTATTCAATTCAAATAAAAATGTCTTGAAATCAAATAAAATACATTTGAAAAAAATTGTTTGTTTAACTCAAAGAAACATTTTTCTCAGTAAATGAAGCCGTAAAATCTTTTCCTCTCTTCTACAGTGGATGATGAGAGTTAATTCTGAAAACCGATAAAACTTTTTTAAAGCTATGAACATTGTGCTCAAAGCCGCAGTTATTTTTGCTGTGAGTGAATTCCATTTTCCCCTCATCCTATTCGCTGGTTTACTGATGCTGAGCTCGTTATATTTAACGACGAAATTGCACTTTCCGTGAAAATTAAAGTTCACCCAGTGTCGTGACCAAGAACGCTGTAATATTTTCTGCAATATCCGCTCTTTGTTAACATTTTTCCCTCCCCTTTTTTCTGATAAAAGAAGGAAGAATGATGAAAAATATTTCAGAAAAAGAAACTAGATTTTGTTGGTTCAGTGTTTAATTTCGGTGGTGAAACTCATTCGAGAAGAGTAAATTTGTTTTTCTCGAAAAGAAAGAATTGAATTTCAAATTGAATTTTATCATACTGAAAGACGATATTCTTTCATTAAAATAAACTATTTCTCTGAACGAAAATAGGTTTTAAAATTATTTTTCTTAATTAAAACCATAGAAAGCTCGCCATGTAGAGTTTTTCAATTAACTTTTTTTTCATTGGAACATATTCCTGGACGGAAGGACTCTTTAAAATGTTGTTAATAACTTTCGTTGATTTCTGTAGTGAAAAGCCGGACATTAAATTTCAATATCGCTAATGAAATCGCTCTCGAGCTGCTACGATCGTATGTTCGTTTCGTTATGAACGAGAGTCGTTTAGTTTCATATAGAGCGATTTAATAGAATATCTTCGGGGAAAATACGGGTTGCCTAAACTCAATTATGATTATACATTGAGATTAAATTAAACAATTAAAATAGGCTATAGACACCCTTGGATAATCGTTCAGATAAAAAATTTAATTATTTGAAAATTAAGTTCAATTATTAATATGCCTTATTTCCCTCGTTTCTACTTACACTGGAACCTTTATTTTATGACAGTAAATAGTCAGGGTCGTGTGAACAATTTTTGTTGGATTTGGACGTATGACGCAACCTGATGCAACTAACGCGCGGAGCCTGTAGCCCTTGAACTGTTTTTGGTTGAAAGTTTATTCTTATTGTAAAAAGTCTGCAATTACATTTTTGTTTCGCAATTTATCTCGTTTTAAAAAAAATTTCTTTTTCTTTAAAAATGTAATAATTTTGTTAAAAATGCGAATATTTGGTCAAAGAGTCATATTTTTTTAAATAAAAATTTCCTTTTTTAGATTTATCATTTTGGTTGGATATTTAGCTGAAAATTATACTATTTCATGTTTGGTTATAAATTTATCATTTATAGTGAACATTTGATCTATTTGGTTGAAAAGTATCTTCTTTATTTTAAAATTGAACTACTTGTTTGAAAGTTCATGTATGTTGCTGAAAATTTATCTTCTTTTGTAGAAAATTGATCTTCTTGTTTAAAAAAATTTTTTTTTGTTTAAAAATGAAACTATTTGGTTAAATACTTAACTCTTTTTTTGAGAATTTATTGTTTTTTGTAAGGTTCAATACTTTAGTTGAAAATCAATCTTCGTTTCAGAAAATTGAATTATTTTGATCAAAATTTGCTTTTTTTGTTTGGGAATTAATTTTTTTATCTTAAATTCTAACTGTTTTGTTCTTGATTCAAGATTAAAGTTTTTTAGTCAAAATAGTAAGTATTTGGTTTGAAAATTCATATAATATAGTCAAGATTCAAAAAATTTCATCTTTATGGTTCAAAACTAATTTTTTTTTTTGAAAATTGAACTATTTTGTTGAAATTTCGTTTTTTTTATTTTTAAATTTTCTTAGAGTACTGTTTAACTGTTACATTTTTGCTTGAAGATTGAAATTTTCTATTTAAAAATTCATGTATGTGTTTTAAAAGTGTATTATTGTAAAAATGTGTGTTTTTGATGAAAAATGAATTTTTTATGCAGGGAAATTAATATTTTTGTTTAAAAAGGAATCTATTTGGTTGCAAATAAACATTTTTGATTGAAAATTCATATATTTCTGAGTGTAAAGTCAACTACTTAAAAGTTAATCTACTTTAGGATTCTGGTTTTTTGTTAGAAAATTTAAATATTCGGTAGAAAATTTACTTATTTTGTTAAAATTCACATTTTTGGCTACAAAACTAATCTTATTTATTGAAAATGCATCTTTTTCATTGATTGTTCAACTAGGTTGTTGTTATTTTATCATTCAGAATTGAAAAATATATTATACATCCAAGAATAAACTTCCAATCAACTACTTTTTAAATCCTCGTAATCCTAAAATTAGCAATATTTCAAATGTCATGGACTTTTTTTACATTATTTCTGTCAATTTTGGTAAATCTAAAATAATATAATTAGATTACCTTCAAATTTGATCAGTGAATTGTAAGTTATTTTACCAAATTGTATTTTAAATGTTTTGAATGTATTTTTCCTGTCTAATACAAAATGGATAAAATAATATTTTAACGGTTAGGAAAAAATGAAAAAAATAAGTGCTCTTCGATATTTAGGGCAAAATTCAAGGGGTTTCTCGCCATAAGAAAAATATTCATTGAAGTATTGAAATATACGTAAACTCGATGAATAATTAATGCAACGTTACGACGGACCTTTGAGTTTTCTTAATGTTTATTCAGTCGTCTTCGCCTTGTGCAGTATCTTTTGATTTGATTTCTTCTTTGCTCCAGTATTTGATATATTTATTTATGGAAGTTATATTTGTTTAGAAGTATTTTTTCTATAAAATTGAATTAAATATTTTAATCAAATAATGTGTTATTTTTTTATATTTTTGAAAATTCTTAAATCGGAAATTTCTTTCTTTTTGTTAAAAAATAATCCTCAGTTTTTCTTTCTAAACACGAATATTTCGTGCTCGCTGTAGAAGTTCTTGATCCGAAAAATCGATTAAAAATTTTTTTTAAATGATCGCTTTTACAATTTTAAATATAAACCCTTGTCCAGTGCAGAAAATTCTCTATTAAGGTGCCATGTGAAACTGAAAATTTCCCCTAAAAAAATGTTTACGGAGGGTATTAACACTTTCAAAGATGCGATATGATGATAAAATTGAGATTAAGAAGTCAAATTAAGCCCTAAACACTTTTTTTTAATTATTAAACTTTCAAAAAATACGACTTACCTTACTCGAAATAATTTTTACTATTTGAAAAAATGAAGCAATACTTGTCCTGAACAAAAAATATTTTGTTTTAAACAATTGATAAACTGTTGTTAGAGGAAAGTCTGTGTTACCTTATTGCTTATTTATTAGGATCCTAACCATTTATTTCTTAGGTTTATTTGTTGATCTGTTTTTGAGGATACAGAAATATAATTTTCTTCAGATTCTTGAGAAAATTCAAAAATGCTTTGGAAGAATTCAGATATCTCAAATAAAAATGTGAACAGAAAAGTAAATTTTCAAAAAAGTAGTTCAATTTTCCATCGAAAAAGATTTTTTAGTTAAGAAAGGAAAAAATTTCAACTAATATAATTATACTTTCGAAAATCCATTTATTTCTTGAGTTTTTTTCCTTATTTGTTATCAAGGTTATATGAATATAATTTTCCAAGCCTTCTTGCGAAACTTCAAAGATATTTTTAAAGCTTCAGATATGCCGCAAAAGTATCCAGAAAATTTATTTATTTTACATGGTTGTTCCAAATTTTCTGAAAAATTGGATTCCCTTTAAAAGATATTGAGGACTTTTACAAATGTTTTGAAAAGGGTTTTTTTTTTTAATTTTTGTTGAAAACAATTAAAATTAATTGTTTAATCTAAAGGATCATTAAAGATATTTCCAGGAATCATAAGAATTTTTAATATTGTCTCAAAACCTTTCGAAATTCATAAAAAATTTAAAAAATTTATATCAAAATCATCCAAAATTTACATATTTATTTAAATTTCTTAAAATCTTTTCAAGTTTAAAATTATTTTATCAATTTTTTTAAATTTTCTAAATATCCTCTGATTTAAATCAAATTATCCCTTGAATTTTGAACACTTTTTAAAAACTAAAAATATTGCCTACAAAATATTTCTAAAAATTGATAACAAAATTTTTTTAATCTTCTCAAATTCGAAACTATTTTTGAAATTCTTTCAAACCTTTTTCAATATGTTTTAAGTCAATTCCAAATCATCTCTTAAGTTTTGAAAAATGTTTAGAAATTTAAAGAATTGCCCTTAAACCTTTCTGGTTCTTTTTGGAAATTTTGGAAATTTTGGAAATGCTTTTTTTTTAATTTTGAGTAAATTATGTTAGAATAGATAAATATATAAAAACTTCGTTATACGTTAGTAATTATCTCGAAAATGTTTAATCTTTGAAGTGAATACAAAAAAAAGGTACCACAGAATTTCTTTTTACAAAACTCTATCGACCCTGATAATAGAAAAAAATCCAAATTTTGAGTTATCACGGAATGGTTAG
This sequence comes from Belonocnema kinseyi, assembly GCF_010883055.1. Classification (NCBI taxonomy): domain Eukaryota; kingdom Metazoa; phylum Arthropoda; class Insecta; order Hymenoptera; family Cynipidae; genus Belonocnema; species Belonocnema kinseyi. Next base: position 53,617,223 of record NC_046666.1, read on the forward strand.
GGATATGTTAAGACTGATCAAATGTTATGGATTTTATGAAGTAATCAAGTAAAAAGATTTCGAAATTTGAAAAAATAAAAATATTGAGTCATCTAAAAAAATGTAAGAGGCACGTCGAAAATGAAACTTGCCGAAAGTGGGAGTATCATTCAAAAATTTTTAAAGTTAAAACAGTTAGTATGAAAATAGTTATTAGTAATTACCGAAGACTCATTTTGGTTATTATGAAAAATATGACCGCAAGGTGTCATTGGCAAGACATTTCAAGTTGATTACGCAAAAAATCAATCCTATTCATAAAAAACTGAGTGAAATGTGTATTTGTTTATGAAGATTGTTTAAAAAATTAAAATTTGTTGGTTAATATGAAAAATATGATAGCAAGTGTTTGGCGAACCATTTTAAGATGATTCCGTAAAAATAATCAAGTCTTTTCATCAAAAAATGGTCAAAATGTGAATTTGTTTATAAAACTTGTTTAAATAATTGGCAATAATTAGCTATTCTTATTTCATTGTAAGCGTTCATTATTATCTGTGATACTTTATACAAAAGCTGTGAGTTAAATTCAGGTAATCATTGCGAATCACGAAAAAATTAATGTTGTTAATTAATTTATTTATAATATTATTACCAATTTTTGTTGTTACTCTTAACCACTGAAAATTATTTTTAATTAGTTACTAAATTTATTCATAACCTTTTTTAAAGAATTTAAATGTCTTAGAGGAAATTATATCACGGAGAAAGTTAGCAACAAGTAGTTTTAACTTTGTTTTTAAATAACAAATTTCTGTTGACTCAAAATAAAATGTCTTCAGTTACTCGTTATATCTAGAAGCCATACCGTAATTTATTTTTAAAAAATCTGCCAGCTACGCCCGCGCATTCTTATAGCGAGCAACGCGCGCGGCTCGCTTCGCTCGCAAGCTTGAGCGCGCCTAGGGCGGAAGACTGTTGGTTCTCGCGCTTCGCGCTCGATGATGTATTTGCCCCGCGCTTCGCAATCGGTCTTAATATTTTCGAACATTTTTGCGCAAACCTTTTAAAATTAAGACTTAAAACATTCACCAGTGTAATTTTGTGATTGTGAATTCTCTTTTGTTGAAAGAGCTTAGCTCGAGAGTTTGAGCGAACCTACGGCACGCGACTAATGGCTATCGCAGTCTGCGCTCGGTCTTTGCATTTCTCCCGCATTTTTGCACACACCTTTTAAAATCAAAGGTCAACGGACCGACAACTGTAATTTTCTTATTGTGCACTCTCTTTTGTTAAAGCTCTTTCGGCTTTAATGAACACATTCTCATCACGTATCTCGCGCTTCGCACTCGATTCGGTCTAAAATGTCAACTTTTCTGCATTATACACTATACTTTTATATCAAATATAATACATTTTTTATGTAACTCTGCCTGGGAATGCTTATTTAAATATTGCAAAAAAGAGCACAAATTGTATTTATCATGATTATTTTAACAATTGTTTCGAATTTTGTATTAAATTGCATTATCTGCTGTCCTGAAACATGTATCATTTCTATAAATTTATGTCATTATAATTCATCATATGCATAAAAATTGAATCTTAAAATTGAATCTTATCTCCTTGTTTTTATTTTTTTTCAATTATGTTTTGTACGATTAAAGGAAAACTATTGTGCATCTGCGTATGGTCCAATACAGGAACCTATATAGGATCCTACATAGGATCCTTTGTCCTCTTTCTTTCGAAAGAAAATCTACTCGTCCTGTTGAAAAATGATTAATAATAAATTTATAGATATTTTTAGGCGAACAACTTTTGTCTGTTAATTTTAGTTCGTATACTAATGTCGTTTTTTCAAAAAAAATTTATCTTTTTATTTTTAATGTTATTTCTTACGGCTAAAGCAAAAACTAGGTGTCCTATTAAAAATTGAAGTTCTTTTTTGTATAAATTAGTTTTGTCTAATTTTTTCGTAGCTTGTGTCATTAGTCCACAATTTTTTTATTATTTTATTTTTAATGTTGTTTTTTACGACTAAACACAAAAACTACGCGACCTATCGAAAAGTGATTCATTACGAAGTAGGTCTTTCCAGGGCGCGCCATTTTAGCTTTTTCATTTTTTTTTGTATCTTCCATAGTTTGACCAAAAAATTGAATTTTTGTTTTCCTCATTATCTTTGGTACGATCAAATGTGGAATTTTCAACCATTCGACCAAATTAAAAAATGTTATGATAATCTTGTAGGTCTTTCAAAAATCAACGTTTTTCTTTGACTTAAAATGTTCATTTTAATTTGTTTTATTTTTTTTTTTATTTTGAAAGTGCTCTAACTCTGATAATTTTCTTTTTATAGAAAAAAGTCATAAGGATAAATTGTTTGAATTTCTGATTTCTATGAATAGCCGAACATAGAATTTTGTAATCATGAAAAAATGCAGGATCAAAAAGTTTTAGTACGATCAAATTTTGAATTTTCAACTTTACGACCAAATCAAAAAATGTTATGATAACCTTGTAAGTCTTTTAAAAATCAACGTTTTTTTTTGGCTTAAAATGTTCATTTTAATTTGTTTTCTCGGATTTTGAAAATGCTCTAACTTTGATCATTTTCTTTTTATACAAAAAAGTCATAGGGATAAATTGTTTGAGTTTCTGTGTAGTATAAGTAACCGTACATAGAATTTTAAAATATTGAAAAAATGTGGGGTCTAAAATTTCTGGTTCGATCAAATTTAGAACTTTCAACTTTTCGACCAATTTGAAAAAGTTGTTACAATAATTTTGTAGGGCTTTTAAAAATCAACGTTTTTCTTCTCCTGGCCTTTTTTTATATCATGCGTTGTTTGACTTAAAATGTTAATTATAGTTTTTTTTATTTTGAAAATTCTCTAGCTCTGATAATTTTCTTTTATAGAGAAAAGTTATAATGATAAATTGTTTCAGTTTCTGAGTACTATGAATAACTGTGAATAGAATTTTGAAATCTTGAAAAAATGTGGTTTCAAAATGTTTGAAAATGTGCTCACTTTTTGAATTTCGACCCAAAATAGTTGATTTACGAACTTGTTCTTTCTTCGTAAAAATTGTTTTTTTTTTACTTAGTGGGTCTCAAAACGTGGAGATTTGAAGAAAACCGAAAAGTGAAATTTTACGCAAAACCAAAACCTTCTCATTAGAATGAGCATGTAAAAACATCAAAATCCGTTAACAATTGCACTGTCGGTCGATTTTTGTCCACAAATGGCGTAGGCGATTTCAAATGAATCAAGGGGCGTCCTAACATTAACAGGTCGCTCTTTTAAATAAACATTCATTAGAAAAATGTTTTCTCTTTATAGTAGTAAGTACTTTAAAGGGGATATCATCGTCATTGACCAGAATTAACAGAATAAAATAATGATAAAATTTTTAGCAGGAAATTTTTTAAAGTGATAAAGTTTTATTCAGACAACTTCGCGTTTTTCAAAACACATGTGTTGTCATAGAAAAACAAAAGAAAATTTAACCGATATTTCGTTAAAGTTTATCCTGTAAAGTTAATTTTTGTTGCAGCGAATCTTTTGTCGGAAATCGCTGTAAAGTTTATTTTCTGTTTTTTTTTTCCTGTGAACTCTTACTCCTGGTCCATTACAAGGTCGAATACTTTCTGGACAATCCTCGTATTGATTTTCAAGGACGAAAACACAAGGTCTTGTATTATGATAATTCGTCAATGTTATGTTGATTTCGATGTCGAATGTGCCTCAAGGGTTGTTAAGACGACTTTAATAGATGGAGGATAATATATTAGAGAATAAAGTCTATGGTCACACGACCTTTTACGAGTTTCCGCTTAGTTTCGAACACCGAAAGCCAAAGTCATTACGCCAAACTGCCATGGAACAATTTCTCCAGGGAAAATTACACAGAGCGAGTCCACACCTTGTAGTCGCCGTATTTAACAAGAATAACTTTCAGGGTCACGACACCATCGATTAATTATATTCGAGAAACTCTATACTGCGATCCCTATCCATTTTCTCTCTGCTCTAGTTGCTTTTGAATTCATTCAGAATGGCAGTTTAGATTCAGATATTTAATTATTCCCTGAAGAGGAGGATGCACTTTTCGCAAGACTGGTCGTGGAAGAAATAATTAATACAATAAATAGTTTAGAAAATGCAAAACTTAACAAAAATAAAAAAATTTATATTGATAAGTGTCAAATACTATTAGATTTGTTTTGTTACTCAAGAAGTTTTTATCAATTTCTGTTATTAATTACAAACATATCAGGATTGCTACAGGTCAGGGGATTTGAAATTGTTTAGAAACAGATTATTTTAAACTGCTCGGAAAAATATATTTTCACATCAAAGTTTAATATGAAGTACTATATTCAATATACCAGGAATCTGTTTTTAATTTCCATTAAAACTTTTGGTAGGAGAAAGTATGTTAAAAGGGCTGATATAATCACAGATTTTTAGACAAAATAAACGTGTTCCCGTCAAAAATTCCTGGTTCGTAACATACTTTGAAGTCATTCCAAGCCAAGGGCCTTTCCAAGAGTTCTGTTTTCTATTTTCAAAAATTGTTTTAGTTGTGTATTTTTTAAATTTCCAATAGAAAATTGCAATAATTCAGGAAAATTTGTTAAAATGATTTACCTTGACCAAGGATGAATTTGAGCGTCTGAAGAAGTTTATATTTATTTAATATTTTTTTCTCAATCAAAAGATACGTTCTTGCCTTAATGAATCAATATTTTTAAAACCTAAATAATTAATCGTGAAATTTTACAGATTGGATTAGCATAAAGTTTATCACTAAAAAACAGCTTCAGAAAATATCCCTATATTTGGACATGTGGACAGTTGGTCAAATAGACCTCAAACGACTTTTTGCACACACACGGTCATAACATCCACAGGTCGCTCATTTAAATAAACATTAATTTTTTATAATTATTTATCATAAACAGCTATTCAAATACATCAAAATTTTTACAGGATTTAAGAGTCGCTCTTTCTGATCAAATAGAATTTGTATTTAGGTTTCGATATTTAGTTACTCCCTGAGGAGGACAATGTTCTTTTCACACGATTGTTCATGGAGAAAAGAATTAAAAAGGAAATTTTTTATAAAACGTGTATCTCTATTAGAAATTAAAATTTGTATATCTAGAAACAGAAACTATTACTAAAATTATTTTGTATCTTGAGGAGGTTTTATAAACTTTAAAGATTAATTACAATAATATTAGGGTTACTACAGGTTTTGGAATTGTGGAATGACAGAGAAAATCCAGAAATATGAGACCATTCAGAAGAAGTCAGCACATTTAAGACTATGCAGGGAATTTTAAGGAAAATCTGAAAGAGTCAGGGAATTTTGGACTTCCGCCACCGCTTGCCGCAAAATCTGACTAAGATTTTATGAACTTCGGAAAAAATGTACATACGAATTGTTTTAATAAAATAAACTTGGAACCTTATTTAAATTAGATAGAGAAAATAAAATGCGTCCACAACAAGGAAGTTTTAAAACTTTATAATTTTTATTTTATTTTATAATTTTGTGTTAAATATTAAACTATTTTGGTAAAAATTAAACTATTCGGTTGAAAATTAACTTTCTTGTTTAAGGTTTATAATTCCGGTTTTAAAATTCAACTTGTCTGGAAAAATTCATGTTTTTAGCCTAAAATTCCCAAATGTGGATGAAATGTTTTTTTCTGTATTGACTTAAAAATATTCTTTTGAATAAACATTCATCTCTTATTGTAGACATTTAATATTTCTTGCATCAAAATGCAACTGTTTGGTTAAAAATTATTCTATTTTGGTTAAATATTCAACTATTTTGCCATAGTATCGTCTTATTTTATTGACTTTAACTGTTTTTGTTGCAAAATGGAAATAATTTTTTATTCGAAAAGTAACTATTTTGTTGAATTTTCTTTGTTTGTTTATGATTTAGAATTTTATTTGAAAACCCTTTTTTGTTGATGATTTAATTATGTTGTTGAAAATTCATCTTTTTTTTGCTAATTTATCATTTCAGTTTTAATAAAACCTTTTTTCTTGTTCAGCATTAACTTTTTTAACAAAAAATTGATCTAGTCCATCTCGTGATGTAGAATATCAATATTCTTTGTGAAAAATTAATAGCTTAGGTTGAAACTTAATTTGTGTTGTCCTTGCAAATAAAGCTATTTAGTTAAGTCGCTTTTTTCTTGAAAATTTATTTTTTAACTGAAAATATAAATATCCCATATTTTGTTGAAAATAATTTTTTTTGTAATAAAAATTAATTCTTTAAACTGAAAAATGAAATATTCCCTACTTTGTTGAAAATTTATCCTTTTTATGTGAAATTTTGCTATTTGGTTGAAAATTAGTTATTTTTAACCTGACAGGTGAACAATTCTATTTTAAGTTCATTTTTTTAGTTCTTTATTCTATTGTTTAGCGTAAAATTAATATTTTTGGTGGAAATTTAATCTTCTTGGTTTAAAACTCATCTGCTTGTTTGAAAGTTTCAATATTTTGTTGAAAATTCATTTGATTATTTTGTCCACTCTTTGTATGTGTTGTCATCAAAAGTCTCACGATTAATTTAGAAACACATATTTTTTTCATTATCATTATTGTTGTCATAGGTTTACAGTTGTTTTTACCCGTGTGACAATAGCCTGGGTTAGCCCTGGTAAAACAAGGTTTCTGGTCGGGGACTGACCGGGTTATGTTTGTTTTTTAAAAGCCTAGCCGTGCGCTGGTCGGATACTCGCTAGGCAAAATTAGTGCAAAACCCCAGTCGGGGGCTGACTGGGCTTTGATCGGACAAATCTTATGATGGAATGCTCAGACGGTGCCTGGCCGGGCATTGATTGGCAATAATAAAATTGTTCAACTTTGTTTAAAACTTAATTACTTTTTCTGATTTCATTAAAAAATGGATGCGCATACCCGCATGGATGTTCCACGCGTGAAAATATATTGGGTGAATATATTTTTGACACAACAAATTTTAACAACCAAACCTTATACGAAAGTTAAGAAAATTTTATTATTAAGAAAATTTCAACATTCACGATTAAATTTCTGATATCCTTCGTTAAAAATTTTTAATTTTCATAAAAAATTACATTTCCTGTCATTGTAAAAAGTTGTAAAATAGTCTAAAACTGAAAAAATAGCACGCGACGTAAAATTTTAATCGATTTTAATTATTTATTTAAAAAGTATTTTATTGATATTCCTGTTAAAAGTTCGTGTATTTTTAATTTACATAACGTCACATAATGATAAATAATTATAAAAATAGAACTTAAAATTTGGTACTTTAACTTTTCTGAACTGTAGCTTATGAGGATGGCTTTTTCAACGAGTTTCAACTTGTCGGTTTAGCGCTGTGGCTAGCACTCCTGACTGCTAGGCGTTAGATTTAGGTATAGATATGTAGGTTCGATACACTGTAGCGTTAGAAATTTTATTTGTAATATAATGTTTAGAAATGTAATATATGGATTTATTCTAAACAGGACTATTAATATTTAAAGTCAAAATACTCGCAATCATTGAATATTTATTTTTTACAAAAATACTAATATTTCTTACAAAATAGTGTGCTGGGCGTGTGGAATTTTATATATTAATATGCTCCAATTCTACAGTAAAAAAGAATTAAATTGATCCCCTAATTCAGTGACTGATGCTCTTTATACAATTGATACCCGAATCATTTAAATTTAGTAAAGCACCAATTGATCTTTTCCGGGCTACGGTCGGGCTCCCCGGCCAGCTCCTGGCCATGCTCAATGGCTGGCCGCTGGCCAGCGCAACGTGACGATTCTAGTCGGATTCCGACCAGAAACCCCGGCCACAGCCCGACTTAAAATCGGGCTCCTCGGCCAGCTCCCGACTTAAGCCGGGCTCTCCAGCGATAGATTGCCCAGCCCCCGACTTAAATTTCCACCCGGGTATACCCTAAAGAAAATTTTTAACGCCACAGCGGAAATTTCAATATTTCCTAAACTAATGATTGATGGAAAATTTTGAGATGATTTAAATTAAAGCATTTCTTTTTATAATTCTTTCAGAACTAGCCATTTTTAATAAAACTTTCAAACTTTAATCATTTAAATGTGATAATTAGTACTAAGTGTAATAATTAAGTAACTTTTTATTATTATCCTTTGTTTCCTTGTGAATTAAAAAACGATTTATTTAATTTTAATATAATATTTCTCTAAGTTACAGCTGAACCATAGAAACCGTTTAATATTGTTGAAAGAAATCTAAGTTCTTGTAAGATAACAAAAAAACAACTTGTCACTTTTGTACCTTATTTTTTTCCCTGAAATTCAATTCAGTTTCACTCTACGTTAGATTTTCGACCTTTTTATTTACAAAGACGGAAAGCTGAAAGTTTGGCAATAATTCTGTTTACGAGCTGTCGTGACAGCTTTTCGCAATTTTCATTGTTGTTCGTCGAGACCATAAAGTCATTAAGTGGGACGACACGCGAGCATCATTCTCTCTGAAATATCCTTCTCTCATTTGGCTGGGTTTTACGAACCTTTTTACGACCATTCTCTGAAAACGTGCTACCACGATGCAGATTCGCGACTGCAATAATCATCTTTCGAAGGCTTTTGATTGCAATTTTTTTAATAATTTTCAAATAAATTTGTCGTATTTCTCACTCGTAAAATAACGCCGGTTGTTTAAAAATCCTTATTCACCTTATGTGGGTAGATCAGCGCCCTCTCCAAGTCTATAACATCAGACTCGTTGACTTTTAGAGCCTGATCTTTTTAGTTTGCTACAAATCATAATGAAATTTTGATTTTTGCATACTAAAGTGATCTAATCCATTTTAAATCAGGCAGGTTCTACACTTGAAGTTGCAGAATAGGGTGTCTCAAAAAAGCTTTTTTTTAGAGGGCAACGATCCCCCCTATTTTGTTCTAAATCCGAAAAAAGAAATTCCATAATTTTTATATTTTTTTTATTTTAACAGGTGCCGGTTTTGACTTGAAGTTTCCCATGTAAAATGCATGGGGAAAAATCACTTTTTCAGTTTTTGGAATAATCTTTTAGGGTTTGAAAAAGTGCGACAGGAAAGTATGGGGGTCTGTAGAGTATTATCCAACGAAGAATTTCATGTATTAGACATATGGGTTTAAGACCGCTACACACTCCTGCGAGTACCTGAAAACTACCCTCAATACAAAAAATGTTAATTCCTCATAAAATCTAGCTTTTGAGCACAGTAAACTGGTCTTTTCTTTACTAAAAATTATTAATATTGGTTTATTGGAATATTTATTATCATTGGTTATTAATTTTTAATTATTTATTAAATAAACGGAATATGTTAAAATAATTTTTTTTCGAAAATTTGTTGTTTTTTTTCTTAAAATTATTACTATTAGTCCACTGTAATATTTAATAACATTAGTTCATTAATTTTTAATTATTTAAACTAATGGAATATGTTTAAATATTTTTTGTTTAAATTCGTGTTTTCTCTAATAATTATGACTATTGGTCTAGTAGAATATTTATTAAAATTATTTAATTAATTTTCAATTATTTAAACAAAAGTAGTTTGTTTAGTTTCCTTTCGAATTTTTTTGTAAATAAAAATTATTACTATGGATCTAGTGGAATATGTAACAGTAATAATTAATAACTGAATAACTGAATTAAACTATTTTGCTAAAAATGTATCCTTTTTGGTTGAAAAGTTCGTCTTTTTAGATTAAAAATTTAATTTTTTCTCAGAAACTTCTAAAAATTTCATATTTTGGACTTGAAAAGTCAACTGGAATCTGTTTTTAACAAAAATCCAACTATTCCAAAAATTAAAAAAAAAAAACAAATTGATCTGTTTTTCTTTTTGGATTTAAAATTCAATTTCTTTCGTAGAAACTTATTTCTGATTTAGAAATTTATATTTTGATAGTGAAAGATAAACTGAAGTCTTTTTAATTAGAAAAATTAACTATTTTCCGGGAAATGGTGTAAGATATCATAAATGAGTACAAGAACTTTTTCCTGAACTTTCGAAAATGAAAAAAATATTTTCTTAACATTTTTTCGCATCTATTGTTGTTTGCAAGAAAATTGCGAGAATTCAATTTTATGAAAAAAATTCTCCTGGACACAAAAGTTATTCGGCCCGCATAAAACGGACAAGGTAAAACAAAGGCAAAAAATTCAAATACGCATAACTCCGCAAAACTATTTTTTTCACAAATCTCAAAAATACGTATCGCCTAATTTGCTCTAAAAAAACAACATATTTCGTCCCCGAGTAATTCTGAAACTTCAAGTGTAGAACCTGCTTGAATTGAAATGGATTCCATAAAGTATTATTTTTTTAGGAAATGACTTTTTATTATTAAATAAGAGATAAAAATATCACACTGAGAGCCTAGCTTGATAAAATCATGTTTTCGGTCAGTCAGCACTACCTGAAGGTGCGGAACCAACGCAAACAATCTCGCGAGAACCGCAAGTAGAGAAACACAAATGAAGCTTGCATTTGCAACTCACTTATGCTGTTCGTTAGTTATGTATAACCACTTTCTTTGTGTCACTGTACATTGTGCAAATCATGCTGCATAGCTAAGTTGATATGATTGCTAAGAAAGAAGCAAAAGTTAATAATAACGATGACGAAACGATTTGAGAATTTCTTACCTTTAGGAGAGAAAACTACTTGCAATGCAGAGTCGAGTAGTTTTCTTTTACATATATGGTTGTATACTTTTTCTCTTATTTAGAGAGTTGCATACCGAGACGAGAAATTCTCGTTTTTCGTTAAATTTTAGCCATTAGCGAGAAAATTTTCCAAACGAGACCATCGAATGTCATTTGTCCATACTTGATTGTTTCAGTCTCGATTTAAGAGAAATGTTCTCGTTGGCTGTCGAACGTGTCCGTCAATTTAATTTTCAAATAAAATATTCAATAAACGGAAAGTTTTTAAAATTTTACATAGTAGGAATTAGGTGGATGAAACACAGAAGCAGCAGGAGAATTAATTTTCTACAAAAAAGAAAGAATTTTTAACAAATTATATGCATTTTTAACGACATTTTTTAATTTTCATTTAAAATAGGTACAATTTTCGCCAGAAGTTGCGAAATTAAATTTTCAATTGTAAGAATTAATTTTCAATACAAAAATAAACGAATTTTCTTCAATATAATTTTAATTCCAAAAATGAATTTTCAACAAATTAAAACTACTTTATAACAATTGTTTGAATCTTGATATTTTAAAATTTTGAAACTAAAAAATATAAATTCCAACCAAAAACATAATAGTAGACTTTTCATTTTAAAAATCCTCAAACATCAATTTTCAACTGAAATTATGAATCTTTAAAAAAGAAAGAAGAATTTTTGATCAAATAGTTCAACTTTCAACCAACGAGTTGAATTGTCACTTCAAAAAGATGATTTTTTATAAAAAAATGTCACGTTTGACATTTCATCCAAAAATTATTTTTAAATTCAGAATTCAAAAAAGTTTAGTAAAACCCTAAAGTTGAATTATGAAATGAAAAAACATTTAAATTTAATTCTTAAATATTTTATTTTCTTACTGAAGTAAAACCCAATCAAACGTCCGTATTCCAAATAGTCATGAATGAAAGCGACTTAATATAACTTTTTATTTAGGAGGTGCGTGAGAGCTCGAAAAAAGGCATTGTCGACTATTGGAGATTTTGTTTAAATTTATATTTTTAATTACCATGTTCCTAAGGCTAAATTACAATGAAATAATTATAAAAAATTTTTAGTAAAATTTTCATGTAAACTAGAGGAATTTCCCTTTAAAACGTCTTTTACACTAGGATTGCGAATCATTTTGTAAATCCTGCAGATTTAATATTTCGAAAGTTGTGATATTCACGTTGCTTAAAAGCATATGGATTCTTTAGGCCAAGTGGATATACTTTAATTTTTGCTCATAAATTTGCATTCATCTTGCTGTTTTTGAATGATTATCAGCATTATTTTTCTTCCATAAATGAAATATTAAAATAATTGTATATAGTTTAGTTCTCGATCTTTCTCGCTTTTACTGCTATCATCTCGTTTAATCATGTCGAGACGAGAATTGGAACATTAAAACGAGATTTATTCTCGTTCTTGTCCATTTCTCGTTTGTCTTAACTAGATTTCAAAATGAACAACAGTTCACTAACAGTAAAATAAATCATGAATATATTTGTATATTTAAGTTTAATATGAGGCACTATTTTCGCGCTGATCAATTGATTTCAAATCAATCAGGCGCATCACAGAATTCACAGGGCGCTCCTTCTGATAAACATTAATTCAAAAAGTGATCCCTGATAAGCAGACCGAATGTTAGCAATTTAAAAAAATATTTTCATTTCGCAAGGACATACAAATTTTTTTTCATACTATCACTTGGAAAATTGACCAACCGCGGTATTAGATTTCAATGCTACTGGCACTTGGAAAATGTATTTAAAGAGTAAGGATGTACGACTGTCTCCATATGATTTTTAAATTCGAATTTATATACACATGTGAGTATTGTTTTATAAGCTAGTTTACACTTCAACTTTCATTCAATAACAAACTTGAAAATATATAGTCTTTCATTCAATAAAATGGAATGGCTAAGAGTGAAAAACATTTATAGATTTTTTCGAGTTTTTGCCAAGGATGACCAATCAAATTTTTAAATTTTTAAATAAATTGAGATCAAGTTTAAACCAAAACTGTCTGCATATCCAGTCTGCAATTTAAGTAAAAATCTCATTTCTCTCAAAAACAACGCAAAATATAAATATTCAGTTCATAATACAAAACTGACCCCCTTCAATAAATGTATGAAATAATATCCTTACTAATTGTTTATTTTGTATACTTTGACACATTTTTTAAAAAATAGAATAAATTGATGCCAATGGATACAGTATGAGAATAAAATATTCTTTTCTTATCAGATATTTAAATATTGTATTTCAACAAATTAAAAAAAAAATGAAAATTGATTTCGTAAAATAGCCCTTGCTTTGATATTGTTCCTGAATTTTAAACAAACGTTTTTAAAAATAAGATTGGTAAAGTTCGTTAAACTGAAGCTCTTTCAATCGATTTGTATCAACGTTTACTATTTTGTTTGGTAATTTTTTTAAATATACAATATCAAAATCTGGTAAATATATATTTTTTCAGGTTTCAGGAGGTAAAGAAATTTTTTAAACTATGATGCGCTTTTAAAGTTTGAATCGCTTTAGACAAAAATGAGATTTTCAATCATTAAAAATTATGATTCTATAATTTTAGAGATAAAACCCAATTTTTGTTCACTCTGAACATTAGGAACCTCAATAATTTTATGCCGCATGTTCTTCAAAATGTTATTGAACTAAAAACAAAACGTCTCTAGGGATAAAATGTTAAATTTGGTTAAACTAAATGCTATTTTCGTTGATTTTTATCGATTTTGTTTTGATTTATTTAGAAAAATTTGTTAAAAGATACAAAAAATGTAGTGAGAGTAAATTTTTTTAAATTTTAAAAGGGGAAAACATTTTAAACTTTTGAGAAAAGTGAGATGTCTAATCGTTTCTAATCGTTACAATCATTTTTCGCTAAATTTCGTGATACGATTTTTTTCTGGAATCCAGATTAGTAAAGAAAGCAATGAATGAAAAACAAAGGCTTGAATTACAGAAAGAAGAGAAAGCCAAAAAAACTGAATAGTTGCACAGAAAAAAATATTAAGAACAAAAAAAAACATTTAGCTCAAAAGCAATTTAATGAACGATTATTCGAGTCGTTTCAGACGAAAATTGCAGTCGTTTAATGCTAAGTTGTAAAACTGAGTTGTAAAAGTTTTTTGAACATAATGCATATTTTCGATAGTTTGTATTATTTTCTTTGTATCTAATATTAATTCACCCAATGCTAACATATTTTTTAAATACCACATTATAATTTCCTACCTTTCAAATTACCTTTATGACCAAAACGGGTAAAAAATTTTGCTAAAAGTAGCACATAAATGGCCAAAACTATAGAAGTTCAATTTTCTTCAATATTCTCATTTTTCGAATTGTTTAAATTTCTTAATACATTTTTTTTTATTAATGATGGCTTAATAAAAGCTGAAATTTTTTCAAACTTGCGAGGTTAGTGTCGTTTTAACAATTCTTTTCAATGTTTTTATTAGGTTTTCAGTAATTATCCATGTTCAGACAATGGTTGATTTCGGGAATCAAATTTTTTCTCTGTTTAGAGAGATGTGTCGGTTTATAGCTTAGAAGACAAAAAACACGTTTTCCTGAAATCGACGGGTGCTCCTTTTCATAGTGTGAGTGTATCAATGTATCCATATAGGATTACTCTTCGAAGCTCGTTTCGGGGGTGTTAATACACCAATCTCATTTTTACTTTGGGTCAAGAGCCCCTGCAATACTACAAAGTGCCTCACGAATTCGGAATTTCTTCCAAGAAACTTTAGTCCTATCAAAGATAAAGTACTTTCAAGTCCTAGAAATTTTCTTTGTCCTTAAAACTACCTTGCATTTCTAGATCTAACCAAAAAAATATGCTCGCTGCGCTGGCATATTATTATCGCGCGCTGTGCACGTGGCTCGTTCGTTTAAGCGTGCCTAGGGCGCGCGACTCTTGGTTCTCGCGCTTCGCGCTCGATGATGCATTCACCTCGCACTACGCGTTCAATCTTTGTATTTGCCCCACATTTGTGCGCAAGCCTTTTAAAATTAGAGGTCAAACCAACGTTAACTGTCATTTTGTGATTGTGAATTCTCCTTTGTTAAAGCTCCTTCGGCTTTAATGAACACATTCTCATCACGTATTTCATGCTTCGCACTTGATTATGTCGAAAATGCAAACTTTTCTACCTTATGTTCCACTCTATTGTATCAAACGTATATTATTTTTATTTATGTACTTATTCTGGGGCTGCTTATTCACATATTACAAAATAAAGTACAAATCTCATTTTTAATGATTAATTTAAGGTTTGTGTCTTATTTTGCATTTAATTTTATTTTTAGTCTCCCCGAAAAATATATATCGCTTCAAAAAAATTATATTATTACCATTCATAATATGCATTGGTATTGGCACGAAAGTATTTTCATTGCCTTATTTTTCATCTATTAAAATAAAAATTTTTATTAAACATTTTATTGCAACTTGTTTTGCTAAAGTTTATTTTTTTTAAATATATTTTTATAACCAGAGTCTATAACATACTTGCATATATTTTTTGGTTAAAAAACTTTGTCTGTTCATTTGAGTTTTTACCTTATGTCGTTTTTCAAAAAATTTAATTTTTTTATTTTGAGTGTTGTCTTTTACGAATAAAACAAAAAATATGTCTTCTATCAAAAATTACTCATGAGAAATTTGAATGAGTTTCCGCTATTTTTTGAAAGAACAACTTTTGTTTACTTATTTTTTATAGCTTGTGTCGTTTGTACAAAATTTTAATTTTTTAATTTTTAATTTTTTATGCCGAAGCAGAATTCAATCTGATCAATCTTTCGAAACCTATTATGCCTAAACGATAAAACTACAGGCTACCGACTACATACTACAGACTACAAACAAACATACAGACACCTTCGTAAAAATCGTTTTTTCTGACTCAGTGGGTCTCAAAACGTGAAGACTTGATGAAAACCGAGAAAATAAAATTTTAGATAAAACCAATCACTTCGCATTAGGTTGAGTAATTGACTATGTAATGAGATAATTTAATAAATTATTATTTATCTGTAGAATCCTACACAGTTAAATTGTATGCAGTAAAAAGTGAAACGTAGAAAAAATGATAATACCTCAAATAAAAGAAGGAATGAGTAAGTTTGAAAAAAGATAACATTACCTTAGATCAATAAAAGGCGTTGAAAATGTTTAAAAGGTTTCTCGTCAGATGCCATGCAGGGGTTTGTCATGGTTCCCATGGTGGAATAAAAATAAAACGTTAAAGCTCGAGGCGCGCTACTGTAAACTCCAGAATTACAAGTTCATTGTAGTTGATTTTTTGGCGCTGTAAAAAAACGGTTTTTATGACGTCTTGTCGTTTATCAACTGTTCCGTGCAATTGAGCCTGGAAGCTGCTGAAATTCTTCTTGTTCTGACAGAAATAGGTCAAAGTAAAAATGAACCTTATTCGTGGAACGGAGTTTCTTTTCATGAAATTCGCGTAATAATAAGACTCGCATTTTTCCATTAAAAATCACATTGAGAACAATTTTACATTTATTTATTGTGTGCAGAATTTACAAAAGAGAATATATGATTGAATATATTATTACCAGATCTTAGACTGTTTCCTTTTATCTCCTCTTTTCCCCTTATTTTGAAGATTTTTCCTTGTTTTCTCGTTCTTCGATTAAATTTCGAACTAAATTAATAGAAATCAAGAAGAAAATTCATCTATTTTTGATTGAAGATTATTTCCTTTGATTAAAAATTATACTATCATACCTGTGGTTCAGAATTCATATCTTTCAGTTGGAAGTTCAACTGTTTTGTTAAACATTCCTTTATTGGTTAGATAATTTGTTCCTTTAAATTGAAAATTTTTTATTTGCTGGAAAATTTACTTTTTTCTTTTAAAGTTAATCCTTTTTTATTTAAAAGTCTGAAATTGTATTTTTGGTTCAGAATTCATCTTCCTTGGCTTCAAATTCATTTTTTGTCGTTGTTGAAGAATTTTCTATTTTGTGAAAAATTCAACTATTTTATTAAAAATTAAGTTTTTTTTAAGTTCATTTATTTTGTAAAAAAAATTTTAGACACTAATAAGAACAAATAGATAATTCGCTCTTTTGTATTGAAAATTCTTTATTTGGTAGAACAGTTACTATCTTTTTTGGTCGAAAGTTAATTATTTTTTATTTAAAAATCTGATATTTTATTCTAGGTTCAGAACTTTTTTTTTGCTGTAGATTTAATTATTTTGTTTAAAATGCAAATGCTTGGGCAATATTTGAACTACTTTAGAAAAAAATTCATTTTTTGTTGTTGTTGAAGACTTATCTCTTTTTTGTGAAAATCTTATTTAAAATTAAATTTTTTGCTCAAAATTCAACTGCTTTGTAGAAAGATTTCATTTCTGAATTGAAAACTCCACAATTTAGTTGAAACTTTTTTTCTTGACTGAAAAATCTTTTTGATTTGAAAGTTCATCTTTTTGGTTTGGTTAAAATTTTTTGTTTTATTTTGAATATTCATCTACCTGGCTTAGAATTAAAGTACTTTGTGCAGAGGTAATTTTTGTTGTAGAAAATTGATCTTTTTATCGATTTTTAAAATTAATTCTTTTACTACAAATTAAATTCTTTTATTTTTATTGAAAATTTATATATTTGGGTTCAAAATTCAACTACTTTGGTAGAAAATTCTACTTTTTGGTTGAAAATATACGTTTTTTTTTAAATTCTTATCTTTGGGTTGAAATTTCAAAACTAACTTTTTTTGTAATTCGAATGTTTGATTGAAAACTAACATTTTTGTTGAAAATTCATATTTTTCAGTTGAAAAATCAACTTTTTCGTAGGAAAGTCGTCTTTATGGCTTGAAAATTCGATCATTCTATAGAAAATATAATTATTTCGTCGAAAATTATTTTTTTGGTTAAACATTTGACTATTTTTTTCTGCTTGAAAATTCATTCATCAGGTTAAAATTTTTGTATTTCTTGGTTGAAAAATCTTTCTAGCTTAAAAATTCAACTGTTTCGCTAAAAAATTCTAGTTTTTTCTTCGAAATTCCTCTTTCTGGCTTGAAGGTTCAACTGTTTGGTTTTAATTGTAACCGCTTCGTTGAAATTTTATTTTTGGTGTGATTGCATTAATTTTATTAAAAAGAAATTATGCCCCTATTTTTAGAAGAAAAAAAACATATTTCCATTGCTTTGAGAGTATTTTAGACTGTAAAGTCTATAGTACTAATTGAATCTGTAACTTCCAGTTCTCTTCTAATAAATTAAGAATTTTCGGAATACGTGAGTATTTTTTTTAGTGAAACATAAATAGAATTTTCTGAAAAAATAAAATTATCACTCTATGCTCAAAATCTAGATAACAAGCGACTGCAGACCCATATTAGGTTTCTTTTTCTTCTGCATATTGAATTATTCTGTCTGCTCCACGTACTGTCGCGAACGCCTCTCAAGGGAAGTCGAGTTCCGCGCCAAGGGTGCAGGGTTATTCAATTTGAACCACGACTCATGAGTCAGGAAACGAGAAGTCACGTGACTTTTCGACTAAGTAGATAAAAGCTTCCTAGAGCCTTTAGGAGAAGATTCACCTTTTGCATTTTCTCTATTATAAATTATTCAGAAAAAGAAGGCTGATTTTTGTATTCTCATTCATGAGTGTGTAATATAATCGTCCACATTTTTTCTATCACTGATTTTTAACGGATCTTAACGTTTCGGCACTCACAGATTTAAAAAATGATTAAATTTTCTCAGCTTCTGTCTGTCTGTATGTCTGTTTGTCTGTTTTGTCTGTATGTCTGTTTTAAAAGATTTGTCCAATTAGAAAGATTGTATACTTTCGAAAATTTTGTAGAAATTGTTGGTGTAAGTTTACTAAAGGAATAAATAAATACTACACTTCAGGAAAATTGGTCTACAAGAAGTTCCCTTCAAATTTTATTTCTGTCCCTTCCTGTTCAGGAAAAAACCTTACTCCACTGACGCCTAAACTTTAGGGCCTGCAGGCTCTAAGTTTAGGCGACAGTGGAGTAAGGGTTATTTATTCTAGCTGTAACATAAACTATAGGGAAAAACATGTCCTCCCACTATCCCATCGAATATGAGACACTTTAATCGCTGACCAACTCCATAGTCTTCACTCAGTTTTTTGTGAAAATCGACGTTACAATCTTGCTTTTCTCTTCTGAGAGGCATAAAACGCGTCATTATGCCACATACTCGGCACAAATTCTTATAAGGTTAGTAACAACATTATTATACTATTTCCGATTAATTAAAAATAAGATTTTTTCGGTGTCTGCCTGTCTGTCTGTATGTATGACTGTATGTCTGTATGTACGTCCATATGTATGGTTACCTGAATTTTGTAGCCACGCTAACTTTTGAAGGATTTGGCCAATCGAATCCGTATTTCATACACTTCTGAAGGTCCCCAAAATGAAGGTTAAGTTCGTTAATCAGACATTTCCCACCAAAATTTAAAAATTTAGAGCATTTTCAAAATTACATGTTTTTTAAATTTTATAAGTATTTGTCAAAGTTTCTTATAGATGGGTAAAAGACTTGCAAATTATCTATATAAAATTGTTTATTTTGATGAAAATTTGAAAAGTTATGTACTTTTACAAAATTTGAAAATGTTCAAAAAATAGAAAAAAAAAATTTGTCATAGATCCAAAGATTTCATTCAAAATTTTCACAAGATACCAAATGTCAAATTAAACCAAAATGTTTAGCTTGACTTTATGATTGTAATTTATGAGGGCAGGGTTCTATTAGGACCAGGAAAAATAAAATGTGAACATTATTTTGAAATATCTGAATAAGCAGTACCAGACCAAGGTACGCACCAAAAAAATTGTAATAGACATTTGATACAATAGTTTTTAACAAACAATGTAGAAAATTTCGGATTGTGGTCACGCACCATAGGTGCGCTTAAACTACTACTGCAACAATTTCAAATTAACAAGAATTAAATTTCATAGAAATAATTCCTCAGGATGACTGAAAAATTCCTTACTTACATTATTTCTCTACTACAAACAATTAGGTTAAAAGTTATTTTTTCGTACAAACAAAAATAACAAAAACATTTTTTTGAAATTTTTTTGAAAACGAAAATATAACAAAAAAATACAAATCAAGTTGTTTTTAAAATGACATATAAAAACAAAATAAAAAAATCTGCCCGCCACGCGGACACAGTCTCGACGCGCGCTGTGCGTGCGGCTCTCTTCGCTCGCAAGTTTGAGCGCGCAACTGTTGGTTTTCGCGCTTCACGCTCGATGTTGTATTTATCTCGCGCTCGATCTTTATATTTTCACACATTCTTACGCAAACATTTTAAAATTAATACTCAAAACAACCACCTCTGTAATTTTGTAATTGTGAATTCTCTTTCGTTAAAAAAGAGTTTGAGCGCAAATACGGCATGCGACTGATGGCAATCGCACTCCGCACTTTGTCTTTGCATTTCTTCCACATTCGGGCACAGACCATTTAAAATCAAAGGTGAAGGAACCGACAACTGTAATGTTGTAATTGTGAACTCTGTTTTTGTTTCTTATTTTTCTTTAAATTGTATTCTAAGCTTCTCTGAAACATGCATCATTTCAATAAATGTATATCATTACAATTCATAATATGCATAAAAATTGAATCATACTAATTCTTATTTCCTTGTTCTTATAATTTTTTATTTTCAATATTGTTTTTTACGATTGAATAAAAACTACTGCGCATCTGCATAGGGTCTAATACAGGAACCTATACAGGGTCCTATATAGGAGCCTATGTCCTCTTTCGTCCTTTCTGGGCTTTTTCCAAAAATTTCATTTTTGCATTTTTTATCTTATGCTTTACGATTAAAAGAAGATATCCTCAATCAAAAAATGATTAATAATAAATTTATAGATCTTTTTAGGCGAACAACTTTTGTCTGGTAATTTAAGTTCGTACCTTGTGCCGTTTTTTCAAAAAATTGTAATATTTTTATTTTGAATGATATTTTTTACGACTAAAGCAAAAACTACGTGTCCTATCAAAAATTATAGCTCTTTTTTGGATGAACAATTTTTGTCTAATTTTTTTTTGGTAGCTTATATCGAAAAGTGATTCATTATAAATTTGTAGTTCTTCCCAGGGCGCGCAATTTGAGCTTTTTCATTTTTTTCGTATCTTGCATAGTTTGACCAAAAAATGGAATTTTTTAATTTTTCACTATTTTTGGTACGATTAAATTTTGAATGTTCAACTTTTCAACCAAATTAAAAAAGTTGTTATCGTAGTCCTGTAGGGATTTCAAAAAGGCAAGTTTTTCTTCTCTTGGTTTCTTTTCATAGCATGTGTTGTTTGGCTTAAAATGTTCATTTCAGTTTGTTTTTTTTTTATTTTTAAAATGCTCTAACTTTGATAATTTTCTTTTTATAGAAAAAAGTCATGGGGATAAATTGTTTGAGATTCTGAGTACTATGAACAACCGTACATATAATTTTTAAATCTTGAAAAAACGTGGTTTCAAAATTTTCTTGTACGATCAAATTAGGAATTTTTTACTTTTTGACCAAATTGAAAATGTTGTTATTATAATCTTTTAGGGCTTTCAAAAATCAAAGTTTCTCTCCTTTTGGATTTTTTCATATCATGCGTTGTTTGGCTTAAAATGTTTATTTCAGTTTGTTTTTTTGGATTTTGAAAATGCTTTTTGAATTTTTATCCAAAATGGTTGGCTAATGAACTTGACCTTTAGTTTAGGATACTAAACGAGTGTGCCAAAGGGCAATCTAATAGATTAATTTTTTCGAAAGTTATCGTGTTCACAGACAGACATACAGACAGACAGATAGACAAACATACAGACAATAGGCATACAGACATACAGACAGACACATTCGTAAAAACCTGTTTTTCAGTTTCAGAGGGTCTCAAAACGTGGACATTTGACAAAAACTGGGGGGGGGGGTCAAATTTTACACAAATCTAATACCTTCTCTGACCAGAATGTAAAAATCCTTTGATAGGGAAATTTTATTTAAATTCTTGAATGGATATCAAATATATTCAGATAATATCTCAAATTTTTCAGTTAGATCATTTTTCGAAATATGCAATTTTTGTTTTTAAGAGATCCGAAAATTTAAAGCTTTATTTTTAGTACGTTTTATTGATACTTAAAAATTATCATGATGACCTTTTTCAATTGGACAAGAATTATCGAGCGTCAAAGTCGTAGGTGCTTTGAGAACCTGCATTGAAGAAAAAAATTGAAAAAATCTTCTGTTCCTATTTATAGCTGTCATCCTTAGAAGTTTAAATCAGAATTTTTGATTTGAGTTATAATATTTATGACATTTCAAAAAATGTAGTTAAAGTGTACGCATTAAATGTACGAAAATGAACGCGAAACGCGAGAGTGTATCCGCGTGCAGCGCGCCAGGAGAATGTGCCCGCGCAGCAAGCATATTTTTTATTATTATTTATACGCTGCTATAATAGTCTGGGAAAAAAGTGATTTATTTAGAATATTAAATTGAATTAAGAAACCAAATTCAATCCGTGTATGTCCTATTCTGCAATATCTTTTTTTTTCAACGAAGAAACTGGACTTCTTTGAACTTGAATTACATTTATTTATAGGCTGTGTCTAGCCGCCCCGAAAATTCAGGACAACTAGACGAGCCTATGAAAAATATTGGCCTAATCATCCCGAATTTTGGGACGGCGAGACATTTCGTTATGTATATTTGTATTTTTCACTTTAATTTTTTTGATATTTTGAACGTTCAAATTAACGGACTTCTTGATTAAACACTTTATAAACTAGAAACAGTGCAAAAGCACTGATTGCTTTTATAGAAAGTAATACAATTAAAAAAGAAACTTTAAATGCATATTTTTATTTACAGTCGGAAACATATTTCTAGATAAAATAAAAATTTTAAATATATTTCATTCTTTTGAATGTTCAGAACTTCAAGATCATTACTTCTTACTTTTTCCCAGAATGTCTTGCACATTCTAGTGAATCAAATGTGTTTTTCTTTTAGTTTATTTAAATTTATTGTCAAAATTTTTAACAATGTTAGGTTGGATGACAACAGTTCTCCATTTTCATTCTTGTGAAGTTTGTTGACGAGAAATCTATTTTTTTAAATAATATTTATTGGAAAAAGCAATCTGTGAATATTATGACGGCCCTGCTTTATTTAAAATTGATTGGTCGACTCTACGGGACATACTGGCCGTTGCGGCGACCTCGACACAACATGCAGTGGGAAAAAAATGACTTTTTTGGTTCAAAATAAAGTTCAGCCCACAAATATCGAGCGATTTGGACGAAAAAAATCCTTTAAGATTTCTAAGAGAGTTTTCAAGCCTAATTTTTAATTTAGGCTTTCAATTTTTTTTATAAATAAATAAATATGACGAAAATAATACCTTCTCTGTTGAGAATGTAAAAATGGCCATTTTATCTATTTGACGTTCCCCGTTCTCGTCAATAACATGAAAATTGTTGGATTAGTCTAAGTTTTATGGAGTAACATTGGTTAAAGATATTCCAATATTATATAAAAAACAACCAACAAATTTATAAACGAATTATTTGTTGGCAGAATGCTTTTTGTGATTTTCCATAATTTTACGTTTGAAATCTTACGTTTTCATATAAACAAATCCATTAATCAGGCATTTTTCGACAGAAACATTTTTTTTCTTTCTATTTTATTTCTTAAATTAGGAACTTCATGCTAATTTTAGAAAATTTCATAATTTGTTGATTAATCTCATGATTTCTGTAAACAAATTTAATAAAGAAATGCATTATTGGAGCATTTTTCGGCAAAAAAAATAGTTTTTTTTTTCAATGCCAGTCCTTTCAGTCGGAACTTCGTGAAAACTTTTTTCATTTGGAACCTCAGGATAATTTGAGAAAAAATTCCTAATTCATCGATCAATTTGATGATTTTTTGAAACAATTTTCATTTAAAAATTGCATTATTCCCAAATGCGAATTGCCCGGAGCTGAATACACGGTCCAGTGTTGCTCCAATTTTGGCAGCCAACAGTCGGCTAAAGTTATTAGGCCAATATCGGCATTTTAATCGGCCCAGTGTTGAGCCAGTGCTGGCAGCCTATATTGGCTATTTATATTTGCCGATCCTCCACCGATGCTTGGCTCAGTATCGGCACTTTTTGCGCCAAGTATCACTTTTAGTATGGGGAACCATGTTTCACGAGGATCAGCCAAAGTCTAGCCCAGTGACGGCACATTACTGGGCCAAGTGTCACTTTTATCACGACAAACCATGTTTTATTTAAATCGGCCCAATTTTGACCAGTACTGGCAGGCTATATTGGCTTTTTATATTTGCCGATTCTCCACCGATGCTTGACCCAGGATTGGTACTTTGTTTCGCCAAGTCTCAGTTTTAGCACCTAATAAATAAATCTTACTTATTTACTTATTTAAAAATTATTGTAATGACATTCCTGTTAACATTTCGTCGCATAATAATAAATAATTAGAAAAAGAGAGCTTAAAATTGGGTTCTTTAAGTTTTCTGAACTGCAGCTTATGAGGATGACTTTTTCACAGAGTTTCAACTTGTCGGTTTAGCTGAGTGGTTAGCACGTCCAACTGCTAGGCAATAGATTTAGGTATATAGATGTAGGTTCGATACCCCGTAGCGTTAGAAATTTTGCTTGTAATATAATGTTCAAAATTAAATATGTGTATTCAATCTAAACAGATCCATTAATATTTATATTCAAAGTACTCGAAATCAATTAATATTTATTTTTTAAATATCTTCTTTGTCATATCCTTAGACCGTAGCCAGTATTGGGCCGACAATGGCAGCCAAGCCCTGGCTGCCAAGTCTAGGCCACAGTTATCAATCCGGCAATGGCGGGACAATGGCAGCCAGGTTTGGTCCAATACTGGCACCCAGTGTTGGGCCGACAATGGCAGCCAAACTTTGCCTGCCAAGTGCAGGCTATAGCTATCATTCCGTCATTGGCGCGATAATGGCAGCCGAGCTTTGGCAATATTTTTGCCGACTATGGGCCAATGTTGGGCCGTATGTCACTTCGTACTTGAGTTGGGGCATCTCTCGACGGAAAAATTCTTTTTTTTTATATCAGTCTTTTTAATAGGAAAATTCATGATAATTTCAGCAAAATTCATAATTAGTTGATAAATTTTATATTATTTTAAAAATAATTTTAATATACAATTGCGTTATCCTGCAAATCTGCAGCCTTATTAAAAGAATGAAATTAATGAGAAACTTAAACTGAAAGGACTGAGTTGGAAAAAAAATTTCTCGTCGAAAAATGCCCAAATAATGCATATGCTTATTCAATTTGTTCCGAACATCTCAGAATCTATCAAATAAGTATGAGTTTTAATGAAATTATCATTAATTTTCCAATTGAAAATACTGACATAAAAAAATGATCATTTTGATATTTGCCCGAATAATGCATTTGTTTATTAAAATTCATGAAAAAAATATAATTAAGCAATAATATATGATTTTTTTTAAATTATCATGAAGTTTCTAATTTCAAAAGTTGTCATCGAAACAACTGAATTTTTCTTTCGACAAATGCCTTCTCTATGATTTTTTTTATTAAATTTGTTTTAAAAAAACATAAAATGCATCATCTAGTTATGCATATTGCTGAAATTGTTAGGAAGTTCCCAACTGAAAGAACTGGCACTGAAAAAAAAACGAGTTTTGTTGCCGACAAATTCCCGAATAATGCATTTGTTTATTAAATTTGCTTACAAAAATGATCATATTAATCAAAAAATTAAGAATTTTTCCTAAATTATCATAAAGATCCTACATTAAAAAAATTGACATCGAAAAAAAAAAATTTTGCTGTCCTACAATGGCTGATTAGTGCATTTTAAAAATAAATTTGTTTTTAATATTAGCCATAATAATCTCAAGAATAAATTTCTTCATCATTATATTGTTTTTATCAAATGTCTTGCAATATAACAACAAAATTTAAATCACGGAAAGTTATAAAAAACATTTTTTCAAAAAATAATTTGTTGATAAAATTTTGGTTTGTTTATTATATAATATTGGAATATCTTTAACTAATGTTATCTCATAAAACTTAGGAGATTTAAAAAATTTTCATGTGATTGACAAGCACCGGGAACGTCAAATAGAAAATATTTCCATTTTTTCGTCAAATTTGTTTATTTATAAAAAATGTAAAGCCTATTTTAAACATCAGGCTAAAAACTCTCTTATAAATCTTATCAGATGTTTTTCAATTTCTTTTTGTCCAAATCCATCAATATTTGTGGGCTGTACGTTATTTTGCACCAAAAAGTAATTTTTTCTTCACTGTGCGGCGGTAAATAGTCACTTTCTCTTGTTTTTTCTTTTACTTAGTGTCAAAATCTCTTTGAAATATCCAAAGAAGGGGGATTTCAGCTTTTATCACTCTGTTTCAAGTTTGTCTATATTGATGTGTTTTAAAATTTGAAAATGACTTATATTTTGTCATTCCATATTAATTAAAAGCACAAACCTAATTTACATCCGATTATTTTTTCTTTCATTTTGAAATGTTCATGGGGTGACAGAACACCACATTCAATAAAGCAATCTATTTAAAAAAAGATTGACCAATACTTACCATAAAATCTTACGAAAATTCTTAATTTCTTGGTAATTAGACACAAAAATCGACTTTTTTCAAAAACTTCTCCGATTATTAATAGTTTCGTCTTAAAATGTCTGTCAGGTGACAGGCAACCATATTCAATAAAAAAATCTGTAAACAAATTTAAATCTTAATTTATCATACACATAATCTTGCATATATTTCTTCATTTCTCAGTATTTAAGAACCAAAATTAACTTTTTTTGAAAGCCCTGACCGACCTAGAGTTTCAGGTTTTAATGTCTTAATATTAGTATTGATCGTTTAATTACAAATGTTAATTTTAATATTCTAAATTATTTATCTTTAATATACCCTAATATACTTTTCTTTTATGCTTCCAGGTGAGTTTAAAAACCTGAAGGCTTTGTATGTCACCCACAGATCTGTAAGTGACTCCTTACACGTTTTTGAAAAACAAATTTAACTCAGTATTTTCATAAATCAAATAGAACAACTTTGTAAAGTTACTAAAAGATGTTTGAAATTTTTAAGAGTTTTAAGTCACTTAAATTTAAAAGGATCGAAGATTCCTGAAGGTGATGTTGTAATGGATAAAGATTTATAGGCAGAAATATTTACTCTTTTTAAGAATATATTGGCTTTGTGTAATTTCTGGGTGAATTCCTTTACCTTCTGGATGAGATTCTCCAGGGAAAAATTCAATAACCAGTAAAACTTGAAAAATGCGAAGGTTCATGTGTAAAGAGGGAAAGGGGGGAGATAAGAATGCAAGTGATGAAGAGAAGGGTTAGTGGGGAGTGCATCTTCAAAGATATCATTATGCAGATAAAACCGCATCGCTAAAAGGGCCTTGCTAATCGAGTTGCCAAGCTCCTCAGACTTGGGGTAACCAAAGCATACCTTTGGTTGGCTTCAGCATTCCAAGCAGGTATCAGATTTTGCGGGAACTTACTGAAAAATCTTTCAAAAACTTTCTTTTAATGGAGATAATTTAAAAGGAATCTGCATTATCTGTATTAGCTTATTGGGAAAGCACACGACCGGCAATCGGAATTTCTGTGATTCGGTTCCCAATGGAGCGAAGTGAGAAGATCTTTTTTCAGAAAAATTTAATTTTAAGCTAATTCAGTTTTTAATTTAAATTTAAATTACGCATAGACACAGGCCAACGACAGTTGTACCCAAGAATGGACTATAGCTGACCCTAAAAGATTTTGATGACCGAAACACGAATCCGTTGTTTACATTTTTCCTCTACGTCAAGATTTCGAGATATTTTCACCTAAAAGTTAAAAATGGCAATTTTCAACCATATTGGAAACAATTTAATACGAGCACCTTTAACTTCTATTTTTAATCATCCTGAACTGGTTTTCCTCCATTTTGATTTTTAGGGATCTAAGGTCAAATTTGGATTCAGCAAACTAAAACCTTCAGACACCAACACCTTTTTCAATCGAATAGCATAGTTTTATTCACTTTCTTCGTCTTATCTGCTAGCTTTTCAGTGTGACAATAAAGTGCCTAATGTGCCATACCTAAAGGAAAAACACTCTTTTGGATGATTCAAAATGGATAAAAAAAACTAACTTTCAAGCGGAAAATTAAATTTTCAACAAATTAGCTAAATTTTTATCCAAAAAAGATAAATTCTCAAGAAATATAATTTGATCAGAAAAAATATAAAATTTCAACGAAATAAAATAAATTTCAACTAAAAAAGACAAATTATGATTTTAACAAATGAAACCGTTAACTTTTCAGTTAGTAAAAAAAATATTAAATAAAAAAACGATTTTTCAAAAAAATACTAAAATCTTGAAACAAAACATTTTTAATTAAAATGAAGAATCTTCAATCAGGAATAGGAATTTTTAACAATATATTAATTTTTACAAGCAAAGAATATTAATTTGTTTTTACCATTGTCTAGAAAAATATAAGTTTCAATACAGACAGGGTTTTTTGTCATTATTTCAGTTATCTATATTAATTTTTAACTGCGAAAGACAAATATTCACCAAAAGTGAAACAGTTAAATTTTCAGTGAACAAAAAAAAAAATTACCAGAAAAAAAGAATTTTCAACATCATAATTTAATTTTTAACCCAAACACTTTTAAATAATATCAAGAAATTTCAATCAGAAAAACGAATTTTCAACAGTGTATTCATTATAAACAAAATTATTTTGCTATCACAATAGTTAAATTTTCAAACTCAAAAGACAAAGTTTCAAAAAATCATTTGCATTTTTAACCAAAAAAATGTCCTAGTAACAATATTGTTGAATTTGTTCCAAAGAGAATCAATTATTCACCATAGATGAATTTTATGGAAAATGCATAAATTTTCATCAAAAAAAAAGTTTTCCAACAAAAATGAGAATGGTTAAATTTTCAGTAAAGAAAATTCATTTTAAACCAAAAAAAAAAACAAGTTTTGAAGAAAATAGTTCAAAAGTATTTGGATTAAGTACTCCGAATTAATTTATTACTGTGGATTTTAGTTTAATGAATTCACTACTGTAGATTGCAAGTAAATTACCTAGATTACATAAATTACTTTGAATTACATGAATTACAAGTGAATTACTCTATATTATAAGTGGATTACTCTGGATATACTTCGAATTGTCTGGATTGTAAGTTGATGACTGTGATTTATAGATAGATTACTCTGCATTATAGGTTCATTTCCCGGGATTAGAAGTGGATTATTTTAATAATAAAATTTACTTGGATTACAAGTGGAATAATTTATATTAAAAGTATATTGTCCCAGTGATACTTTGCATTATCTATAGATTACAAGTAGATTCCTCTAAATTATAGGGCCACGTCTCCTGGATTACAAGTGAATTGATTGGATTATCTTAAATTACTTTGAATTACATGGATAATAATGAGATAACTTTATATTCTAAGTGGATTGCTCCGATAGTACCTCGAAAACCAGATTACAAGTGGATTTCCCTTCATGATAGCTTGATTGCTCTGCATTATAAGTTCATTGCTGTGAATTCCAAGTGGATTACTTCGATTACACGAAGTACTTCGAATTACATGAATTAAAAGTAAATTAATCTATATTATAACTAGATAACTCTGGAAGTACGCCGAATTTTTTCGGTTGCAAGTGGATTAACGTGAATTATAGATGGATTACTCTGAATTATAGGTTTTTTTCTGGATATTCCAATTAGATTATTTCAATTACTACGATTTACTTGGATTACAAGTGGATTACTTTCTATAATAAGTGAACGAATCCGGCGGTACTTATAATTATCTGGATTACAAATGGATTACCCTAGTTTATAGCTGGTTACTCTGAATAATAGATTATATCAAAAATGGATTACTTTGGTTGTACTTCGAATTAGCTGGAATATTGTGGATTATAGCTTAAAAACTCTAATGATCTGATTCGGGATCATGTATACAGTCAAACCAAGATGGCTGACGTTCTTAGAGTACTTTAGCTTATATGCAAGCTTTTTATGGTTTCTAATCGTGCGGGGCAATTGGAAAATTGCAAAAATAATGAAATCTGATATTAGAAAATATCACCTGTTAAGTGTAGTTGTCACTTACGTGCAGTTGGGTACAATTTTTAGGCTATGTCGTTAGGACACCGGCGCAAAGAACTGGTGGCTATTTTGTTTAGTCTGACAAATGAACCAAAAAATAAGATCAAATTGATCTGAAAGGACAAATCATTATGATCTCGAGAGTAAAATGATCTTTGAAGCAAAGTGCTCTGCAACAAAATTGATCCTTTTTTTTACTGTGTACATATGGATTACCGTGAATTATTGATAGATCAAGCTGAATTATGAGTGCATTATTCTGGATTGCAAGTGGATTACTTGGGAAACCTAAATTACTTCATATTATCTGGATTACAAGTTGATTACTCCGCCGGTAAAGCACTTCAGTTACCTAAAATATTTCATATTGCAAACGGATTACCGAGGATTACACTAAATTACTCTGATTAGACCGGATTACTAGTTGTGATAACCAAAGGGAAATTTAATTCTGGACTCTCTGACAATACCCCGTATAATAAAAATACTACTTCGGATTAAACCAGCCCCATGCCACTTTTCTGAAGGCCTGTGGAAAATATTTGTGATGAGAATTGACGGCCGCCAGGTGGCGGCGCCAGCTATGCAGTTGGCCTAGAATTCGCAAGTTTAAAATTAACTTTGAATTGTTTAAATACTTTTAAATATTTATAAAACATGATAGAATTATTTGTAATCTATTAATTCTGATTAAATTTGCTTTCAGAATCCCTTTTTTAAAGTAAAGAAATCATTTGGAATTTAACCATGAATCTTGAGACTATTTTATAGTTCTCTTAGAACCTTTAAAAATTTCTAAAAGGCTTCTAATTTTTTGCTCAAAATCTTCAAAAATCTATGTTTTATTTTAATTGTTTTTAAGACTACTGACACTTCTACAATTAAAAAAAAATGGTTAAAAACTTAAAATTAACCTTCTAAAATAAAATCTAAATAATTTTTAATTGTCTCAAAACCTTATTGTATGTATGGTAGAATAAGTTAAAAAATTCAAAAAATAATAAAAATTTGAAAATGTATCATTTTAATTAATTCTTTTAAACGGATCTTTACGTATGTATGTATGTATTTAATCTCTCCCTTTTACGGGTTTGAGGGCCTCCGCTCCCGGTACATATATTTACAATTCCATCCTTAGTTTAACTTAACTACTACTTATATTCTACTCTTTCGCATTACGTAGGATAAACAATAGTAACAGTAGTGATATTAATTCCTAAAATGAGCGAGCTTCCAGGGCTTCCGTTTCCTCTTACCATTAAAAAAATGCATTTTCCACGATTTTAAAAACAATTTTCGTTTTTTACTGTCCCTTTTCAGGATCACTCGTTTGGATCTGCCCTACACCCTTGCTTTCCCTGACTTCATCCAATTTCTTCATCCACATCACTCCCTGTCCACTACCATCCAATATCCATCTTACACACTCATCCACACTCAACTGTCCCTCTTCGGCTCCTGTACATCTCTCTAATACATGTGCCCATGACTCCATTTCGTATCCACATACTCTGCATAAATTTTCCTCTTCATTCATCCAATATCTGCATGCTCTCA
>NC_046666.1:53648866-53651484 GCF_010883055.1 Belonocnema kinseyi
CATCCCTAATCCCTTCTCCTCCAAACTTCATCGCTTCGTTCTCCATCCCATCTTCTCCCGTCGCCTTGTTTCTTTTTAAACTATTTATTGCTTCATCCACTTCTTTTCTTGTTATCTCGTTCCCTTCCTCCATTTCTCCTTGGACTATCCTACACTTTTCTCCTTTGATCTTATTTTGCTCTCGCCCTAATAGACCCTTAAAATAATCCGTCCATTCCTCCATTTCTATTTCTTCGTTAACGCCCTTCCTTTCCCCTCTATCCCTATTTATCACATCCCATACCCTACCTTCTTTGATCGCTTTTTCTACCTCTGCTTTATATTCTTCCTTTCCCCTCTGTCTTTTTATTTCCAGCATCTTCTCATGTTCTTTTTCCTCCTGCTATACTCCTCCTTCTCCATTTCCCCTCTTCTCCACTTGCTCACACACTCTTTTATTCTCTCTTTACTCTCCCAGCATTCCTCGTCCCACCAGCCGCTCTTTCCCCCTACTCTTTCTTCATTAGTACCCAGCTCAGCCTTTACCTTTTCAATGGACCCCTTCAACCTTTCAACTAACGAGTCTATTCCCTCCTCTTTTTCATACCTAATCTTCTCCTTTTCCATCTTTTGTTTAAACTCGTTTAATTTATCTACCCCCCAGATTCCCATTTTCGTGTTTCGTTCGCACACTTTTTCCTTTCTCCCTCTGCCGCGCTTACTGACGCTCCTTCTTAGTGTAGCTATCACCGGGAAGTGCTCGGACCCTATCTCATTCCCTACCTTCATACTCCCTATCATATGCCGCATTATTTCTTCAGCCAAGATGTAGTCTATTACTGTTGCTCCCTTTCCTATGAATGTGATCTCCTCTTCCTCATCTCCTTTCATATTGCCATTGCATATAAACCATCCTATTTCTCCTATCATGTCTAGTAACTTCCACACCTCCCTGTCCGTCTCTCTATGTTTGGAGTTCCTTATAAATGCTTCCTTTTCTTAATCCCATAACCCTCCCCCTTGTTCGCTAGTCCATGCATTTAAGTCCCCCTATTAAAACCAATTCTTCCTTCTTTTCCTCTATCCACCTCCTTATTACTCTCCAGCCTTCCGCTTCCCCTCTTCTTCTGTATACACACACCACTGCTATTTCTACTTTCCCAATTATATTTTTTTTTACCATCGTTCCATGCTTTCCCTGCATTTTCCCATATTTTCTCCCTTTTACTGCTGATCCTTTTTTCACCCCTGACACCATGCCGCCCATTCCTCTCCCTTTAACGTATTCCTTTCTTGCTTCTTGCATTGTCTACACATAACCTTTCGATAACATCTTTTTTATTCCTTTCCAGTCCTTCTCATCTGCCCAGGTTTCACTCATCATAATCACATCCCACTTTTCCAGCTCCTCACAGAATCCTTTGTTCTTGTTCTTCAAACCTGACACATTCCAGAAAGCTATTTTCACGTTTCTCTCTTCCCCTCCCTCTTCTTTCCTCTTTACTTTGTTTCTCCTTTACCGCTTGGAAACCCCTCTGATTTATTTCTAGACTCTATTTCGTCTCCCTTCCCCCTACCTTTCTCAAGACCTTTTCCTTTTTTCCTTAATTCTTCTAATTCTTCATCCCAGCACCATTCCTCTGCATTTATCCATAACCTGTCTCTCCCTATCCATACCATATGGCCCTTTTTCCTCTCTAGCCAAGCCCTTTGCTCTATTTGCCATCTCCTTTTCCTCTCCCTCCATGTCAGATCTTCTTCAATTCTTTCCCTTCTTCCTCTCAATAATTTTTCTCTCTCCATAATTTTATTTTTCTCCTTCTCACTCTCCACTTTTACTAGAAACATTCCTTCTTTTCCTTCTTTTGTCCCTCCTATTCTCCTGACTCCTTCTACCCTTACCTGCACTCCAATATCTCGAAAAAGATTTGTTATTTCCACTTCTCCTGTTTCACTCTCCACTTTTAATCTCTTGACCACTATGTTATTTTTCCTCTTTGCCCTTTCTTCCCCTTCTAATCTTCTTTCGATCTCACTGAGTCCTTTCTTCAATCTTTCATTCTCACTTCGGACGTTCTTTTCATTCCCTTGAACTATTTCCTCTTTTTCTGTTTTTTCCCCCATATGCTCATTCCTAATTTCTAGACTGGATACCCGCTCTTCCAACTGTTTTATTTCTCTAGATCTCTGTTCGTCAACCTCTCTCTGTCTATTCTCAATGCTCTCTAGCTTAACCTAAGCCTTGTCTTTCTCCTCCTTCCAACGTTTATCCCATTCTTCCCATTTTTCTCTGACCTTTTCACTTCCCCCCTTACATCGGTTTCCTGCCTATTCATATCCCTATTCATTTCATATAATCTCTTTCTTGTTTCCTCTCTATAGCCTTTAATGAGAGCTTCCTATTTTTTAAACATTCCCCCTTCCCCCCCCCCCCTCTCTCTGGTGTTTTCCTTTTCATCCTAACTCTCTTGTTCTCCTGGTCCCTTTCTACCTCATCTTCCTCAGCCACTCTTTTCCTTTTTTCCTCCCCTTCACTTCTAGTCGCGCTTGCCTTTTTTTGCCATTCGTCCAGACTTCTGTTCGAACCCGTGTTGCCTAGCTTGTTAAGGCGCTGTAAATTTGAGGGCCTTCCCCGTTGC
>NC_046666.1:53651584-53653859 GCF_010883055.1 Belonocnema kinseyi
ATCGAAAACTTTTTATAATGAGAGGGATTTTAAATTGAAAGGTTTTAATATATTTTCAATTTAAAACATTCAAATTGAGTAATTTTATAAACAGAAATTTCAGTAATTGTATTATTTGAAATTTTTTTCATAGAGTTAATAAATTTAAAATGCAAGCATTAATATTTGTTAAATTTTGAATATGCCTCAAGTATAACCTAATAAATTCAAATTACTTAATTTTGAATGTTTTGAATTGAAAATTGAAATGCAGAATTCTAAATGTTAGTATTTGAGGATTATCATATTTTGGAGCACATTAATTTAAGCCTAATCAAGTTAGAAGGTTTACAGTTGTCGATTTTACGATATTAAACCCTTATATTCAAAATCAAATTAAATTTCAATGTTAACATTTTTAATTGTTAAAGGCTTGATTCTTAAATTCAGAATTTTCTTAATGCTTTACATTTTTAATTTTACACTCTAAAACCTTTTTTTAAATTTAAATCATCGAGAAAAAAATATTAAATTTTAGTAGACACGACTTTTTTTACATTAAAAAATTAATTTAGGAAATACCCCGTGCGTTGTTTACAAGATTGAAGAAGTAAGGAAAAAATCTTGATTGGAATGTATTGATTTATAAAGAACAAGAAGCTTTAAGCATTATAACGCTAGGCGTAAATAATTTTAAAATATCTTCCTTTTTAATTTAATAGACTTAATATTAAAATGGAAGTTTTAATATTGTCAGAAATAAATATTTACTTTAATTTCAAGTACCTAGATGACAGTTTTGACTTGTCATATTCAATAGTAATTTTTACATTATGTCTAATTGTCTACTGTGTTATGAATTGTAGTTAGAAGAAAGTTGTAAAAAATACAATAGAGTAGAATTAAACTTCAGTTTTCAATAAAGATTTTTGAAAAGGAGTATACAATTATTGAAAAAATATGTCTAACAAAAAAGTGCCAGATTTTCAAATTTCTTTTTAATTATGTAAGAAATAAACATTTTTAATATGCTTTTAAATAAAAAAGTCGGGTTCTTGCATGATTGTCGTTCTTTTTCTTAAAAAAACCTTTTTTTGTTAATGAGGTAATTAATTTATAATCCGTAAGCCTTTAAAATTGTATGCAAGAAACTGAAAGTTAATGAAATATTTAAATTATTAGCAAATAAATTTATTTACGAACAAATTTAAAAAAGCAAGTTTTTTATTAAAGTAAATAATTAAAAATAATTATTTTAGCAAAATCAAAAATTTTAATGGAATTAAATATGTAAACAGTTAAACAAGTAAGATGCAAACAAAAGCTTAATCGATCAGCTGGAAAATATAGTTTTGTATTCATGACCAGTGGAGAAAATTTTAAAGTTTCAACTTATTTTTCCTAATAAATACAAAATAAGGAAATAAAGAAATAATTAAATGAAACTGAATAGAAAACTATGGAAACTTATATATTTATTACAAATAAAATAAAATGAAAACGGCGCAAATTCTTTTTAAAATTATAGATTATTAAAGTACATAATAGTTCTGTATATTTATAGCATTGGTTTATATTATTTTTCATGATTGCGGTTTAAAAAATGTAATTAGCTCAGGTATTAAAACAACAAAAATACTCAAATAATGGCAATTTTTATGTCAAGTTTTAATATTAAATGCTATTAAAAAAAATTAGGCAAACTTATATTTTTTTCTTAAAGCTAGATTTTTGGAGCAGGGAAAATGGCATTTTATAAAATTGAGTTACTTCTTATTTCAATTTAAAAAAATGTTTCATATTTATAACATGGCCTTAGCTAAACTGTAGAAGCAAGCCGTAATTTCCTTTGACTTTCGAAATTGCTTTTTACACTTTACAGCTGTTAACCAGAAAAAAATAGTAAGGACATATTCGACCACAACTCTGGTTGATTTAACCAGTTTTTTTAGTTTATTTAAATTTAAATAAAACTTAATTGTATCTGCAAATTCACTTTTCAACTAATTTCCGAAAAATTATAACTCAAATAAAAAATAAACTTTTTATTTCAAATTTGTTATTACTATTTTATACAAACCTCTTTGCTACATTTTGGGCCTAATTTTGATTTCAAAAAGTCTTTAGAGTTTTCGTATTCCTTCAAGACCTTTTCTACTCAATTAAAATTATTATTTCATTCACTTATAATGTAAAATTAGATTATTACCATTTTGGATTTCAAACGCACTATAATTTGGCGCGACCGAATATATGGCTGCCTGTCGCGCCTCTACACGTATGTGGCTGAACTAAA
>NC_046666.1:53653959-53656016 GCF_010883055.1 Belonocnema kinseyi
TAGTTATGCTGAAGAACAGTTTCCACTTGTAGAGATTATTTTAATATAATTTCTGCTCTAGATCTATTCTTTATTATTATAAGTCAGTTATAATCCTAATTACTTTTCTGAGATTTTTGGTTGAATTTAACTAATTATTATAAAAATAGGGTATTTTGTTTAAATTTCTCCAGCTTATTTGAATGCTCTCCATTGTTGAAGCGGAGAAACAACCCAAATATCTGTATTCCATTCAATCAAATTTAAAATTTAACGACAGTTTCATTTTTATTAATCTAAATAGTACTTAAATTTAACACCATTTAACACCATTCAACATCTACAATTTTAACTGAAATTTACTTAAATTCAACTAAATTTTACTTACATTTTGAATTTGATTAAAATGTATTTACTTTTTGAAATTTTCTAAATGGTATTCAATCTTTAAATTTAGTTTTACAACATAATTTTTAAAATTGCACTAAAATATATCTTAAAGTATGAATAGAATTGTTTTAAAACTTATTTACTTAGTACCTAAAAAATTTCTCTTTGAAAAGTAACCAGACGAGAAATTAATTTAATTTAACTCAACTTTATTTAATTCCTAAATTCACCTAAATTTCATTCAAATGTTGAATTTAGCTCAATTTTATTTAAATTTCCAATTCAACTAAATTTAATTTAATTTTTTAATTTATCTTAATTTCATTTAAATTTTAAGTTTAGTTTTTAAAAATAATTTTAAAATATTTTTAGGCTCTCTTTAATTAGAATATAATTAGGTAATTCAGTGTTCATAACATTTTTAGCGTACAGGCGTATAGAGCCAGCCAACAGACTCAACTGCAGCAAAGATTGCTATAGTGATGGCGAAGGCGAACGCGAGAACGAGAAACAGAAAATCAAGTTCGGTTTGGAATGCAACAACCATGGAGAATAGATAGTATGCCGTGCCATTAGAAAACTCGCGCTTCGCGCTCGATAATTCGTGTCCACTTAAATAACTTCGTTTTAAACTTTTAAATCTCTTAAAAAAATCAAAATTGCATATTTTTGAAAATGATCCCACTTTTGGAACTTTTATCTAATTAAACAATTTTAGGATAATAGTTTCAAAAGATATATATTTTACATTTAGTAGAAATTTGGATTGATATTTCTTAACCTATTAAATTTTTTTTTTCCTTTTTTAGAACATTTTCAAAATGTTGAAAACCATATAACTTTTTGAAGTTTTATCGAATTGAAAAATGTCATTAGGATAATTTGCCATTCTTTTTGACGCGTATCAAAAAATTTGAAAAAAATTTCTAAAACTCATAAAAAATTTGTATTCAAATTTTAAAAAAGCTGAAACTTTTTGATTTCTTGTCTAATCGAGAAAATTTAACTGACATAGTTTCTAAATATATTTGATATCTAGTGATCAATTGAAATGAAATTTTCTAATCTTTCAGAAAAATAATAATTTTTTATTTTTCTGAACAATTTCACAATTTTCAAAAGCATATAAATTTTCTAATTTTTATCGAAATTGAAAATTTTATTTGGAGAATTTGCAAGTCTTCTACCCATCTATAAGAAACTTTGACAAAAAAATTTTAATTTGAAAACATTTTTTTTTCAAATTTTGAAAATGCTCTAAATTTTTTAATTTTAGTTCGAAATATTTGCTTAACGAACTTAGCCTTTATTTTGTGAACCTTAAAAAGTATATCAAAGGCTGACTAGATCGGACAAGTCCTTCAAAAGTTAGCGTGGCTACAACATTCAGGTAACCATACATACAGACACTGATAAAATGTTATGATTTTCGGATTCTGTGAGTGCCGAAACGTAAAGATCCGTTTTGGGCTTCCGTTACCGGTACCGATCGCGAAAGAACTCTTTTTGTCAAGTGGTGCATTTTTGGCTTTGGTGGAGGAAATAAGGGGGAGTGGATGCAGAAAAGGCAGAAAGTGCGGAGATCAAGTGTAAAGGAAGAAGGGTGAGTGAAGGCAAAGGTGTGAAGGGTGAAAGTGAGTGGTTTGAAGTGAAAATTTGGAGCGTGTGAAGTTTTTGAGGTTAGGAGT
>NC_046666.1:53656116-53679162 GCF_010883055.1 Belonocnema kinseyi
AATGTAAGACCACAAACTTGCCTGCCGCGCTAACTACCGGTATGTGGTGCAACTAATCTCATGTCGTATCTAGGGCGGACATATTTTTTTATAATATAAAGTACAAATACGTTACTTTGGATTATATTAAATAATGCTTATTATTTACAGTTATTATTAACAATAAATTAATATTTGTAAAAAGAGAAAAACTTTAAAAACAATAGATATACCTATAGACTTTATATGTAACATTGTTGCCACAACACTTTAGTTTGATATAATTTCTTAAAATAGCATTTTACGTTCTTGAACAATATTTTGATTAGTTGGTGCTTTGAAAAATTTAATTTTATTAACTTTGTCCAGCCCTCCGAATACTTTTTTATCCCGATTTACTATCAAAACAAACGCACTTCGCCATTTTTGTTCCAAATTTCAACACTGCTTATATTTGTTTAAAAGCACTTTATTTTTAGTTTTCTTTCGCTTAAAAAATGGAAAATTTTGCAAAGATCATTCAACACACTGAAAGATTATTTAGCACTGTCAGTAAATTACTTTCTGCTGTGTCATCTCCATAGGTAGCGTCGCCACACGGCTACTGTCAACACATTGTAAGTTCAGGTTATATAACCGAGAATATGATAGAATTTAGGAGAATTAAAAAAAAATGTAAGAGAATTTAAGAAATTATTATTTTTAACAATATTTTTATTGTTCAGGTTATATCAGCGGCTGAATATGGATTATTTTCTATCTCAGACATATTCAGGAATTACAGTGTTTCATATACAAATTTAAAATTTTCAAATGTATTAATTCATTAAAAAAAAAAGATTTTTCTACTTTAAAAGATAACTTTTTAACAAAATACTGGAATTTTCAACAAAATAATTGAATTTTTAACATAGTAGTTAAATATTCAACCTAAAAATACTTTTTTACTAAAAAATAATTAAAAGTTTATCGAAATTATTGAACCTTCAAACCAAAAGACAAATTTTCTTTATAAAAATACAATTGTCATGCAAAAAATACGACTGTTCAACAAAAAATTATTTTTTCGCGAAATTGATACATTTTTACGCAAAAAAGGAAATTTCAAACTAAAAAATAATCTTGTTTAAAAAACGCGAATTTTCAAATAAAAATTATCAATCTTAAAAAATTGAAAAGTTTCACTTTCTGTTAAAAAATGAATTCCAGACAAACAAAAAGGAAGTATTTTCCACTAAACAGTTAAATTTCCAACTAGGCATGACCCTTCAATAAAACAATTTCACAATGTAGTTTAACTTTGACACAAGTAGTTAATCTTTCAATTAAAAGAGATTAATTTATGACAAGATAATTAAACTTTTAACCAACGAGATAACTTTTCTACTTAAAATATAAACCTTTAAAAAAAGTGATTTCTCAACAAAGCTATTCAACCAAATGTTTTAAGCAAATGAGTTGAATTATTAAGCAGAAAAGAATGATTTTTAACCAAAAAGTCGCATTTTCATAGAAAAAAATGAAATTTCTTCTGTAACAGATGAAGTTTTAAATCAAAAAGATAAATTTAAAAAAAAATAGTTGAATTGTCGGTTGAAAAAGATTTTAGTCGAGTTTTCACGATTAAAGTATGCATTTTTTAACAAGAAATAATTTTCTACCAAAAAAAGGAAATTTTTAATCCTAAAAGACGAATTTGTAACCAAAAAGCATGACTTTTTAACATAATTGTTGAATTCTCTAGCAAATAGTTGCATTTTTGTGAAAAAATTTGAAATTTATTTTAAAGCAGAATTTTTTATTACAAAAAAAGTTGAGTTTTCATCGAAAAAAGATTCCGGTTAACTCAGTAACATCAAAAATTTAATTTTTGTCGAAATAGTTATATTTTCAAGAAAACAGTATAATAGCTTATTTTCTAACCAAACAGTTGCATTTCATAAAAAAATTTAATTTCTGTTAAAGTAGGTAAACTTTAAAAAAAAAGACAAACTTTCAAAAAAAGAGTTGAATTTTCAACCGAAAAGTTAGCGAAAATATCCAATTTTCTATTAATTAAAATAAATTCTAATATTCTCATAAATTCTCAGACAATTTATTTTTCGGTTATATTCTCGGCAATATTCTCATTCTCGTTATCGTTCTCAAAGTAATATATCCGGCTCAGAACTCTAGTTCCAAGGGTCTGAATTAAACGATCCGTTTCTCACGCATTAGGTAAATATTTTACAATGCTGTTGCCACGTTTTGCGGTGTGTTTTGTTAGAACTAGGTACAATTGTATTTACCACTTTGACACACTGGGGGTTGTATTTGAAGTTCGGTTCACGTAATAGCCAACGGCACGTCGTCAAGCCAAGGCGACAGTCAACAAAATGTGGTCGTAAATTACTTTTAAACATGTACACACAATTTGCGCTTCGGCTGTTTGCGAGACACATACAATAAAAGTTTTTTATCTCCATTTCATCAACGTTTTTAGCATTCAGTTAGTTTTTCCTGTCGGGGAGAATCTAAATTACGGGGTCATCCATAATTTACGATACATTTTCTTCGGAAAGGGGATTCTGAAAAATTGTATGAGCTATCACATGAAGGAGGTGGGGGGGGGGGGTAAATAGATACTTTTAAATAATATTTCGAAAAAAATTAACAGTAATGGAAATCCTTGTATTCAAAGTTAGTCTACAGAGTCAAAGGTTAGTAATTATACAATGAAAGATTGTAATAATTCAAGGAATCTGTATTATCATCAGAGAATATCAGAAATTCTGAACGTCTTTTCAGACTAAATAGAGCTTTAAAAAAAAATTTGTTAATTAAATTTTTTTTATGAAAAGAGATCTTCTCCTTCGTCCTGCTGGGAATTGAACCATAGAACTTTCGACTTCCGGTCGGGTGATTCTCGTTTACGCTACTTTTTTCAGAAAAAGATTTAATTTAAACATTTTTT
The DNA here is from genome assembly GCF_010883055.1 of Belonocnema kinseyi. Lineage (NCBI taxonomy): Eukaryota > Metazoa > Arthropoda > Insecta > Hymenoptera > Cynipidae > Belonocnema > Belonocnema kinseyi. The sequence continues at coordinate 53,659,049 of NC_046666.1, forward strand.
AATTTATACCTCCATCTAGTCTGCAAATACCTTAAGAACTTCTGTCATTCTCTGATAATAATAGAGGTTTCTTGAAAAATTTGAATACGTAACATCTGACAAAATAATGCGTGTATTTTTGAAAAAAGATTCTTCTTTCGATCTTTCTAGTAGCTTAAGGGATAAGAACCCTACCGGCAATTGAAAAAAAAATTTTATTTAAAACATTTTAAATTATGTCATAAGGACTTCATATCGATATAATTAGATTAATAATTTGTTTTTTCCATTATTCTGTAAAAAAAAAATAACCGCAGATCTTATCGGGAAAAAATAGGATTTTTTTAAAAGATTGACGACTATTTCAGTAATTTTAAAGAATTTTAAAGCCTCTTAATAAACTATTCTAATGAATTTTTAAGATCTCAAAGGATTTCATAGAACTTCAAATATCACAAGGAATCTCAAACATTTCTAGGGATTAAAACCGTTTCTTTAAAGAAATTTTACAGCAAAATTATACCTAAAATTATATTTAAGGGCTTTTAAATGATTTTTACTTTTTTATACATTTTCACGGTTTTCAAATATTTCTAGGGTATGCAAGGGATTCTGTAGAATTTTAATAGTTATATAAAATTTCAGATTTCAGCGAATATTTGAAAATTTCCAAAGATGTAAAGGGTTTCTTTTCCACAGAAACTAATTAAGTTTGATTTCAATTATATTTAATAGTTTTTGAATGGTTCGTAATTTTAAAAATTGATTTTCACTTTTTTGTAAATATTTCAACGAGTTTTTTTCAGGATTTTCTTAGATTTCAAGGGATTTCTAGAGAACTTTTGAAAATAAACGAAACTTCATTGAACTTCAAGGAATTAAAAAATATTTCAAGGGATTTTACAAGATTAATGGATTTTATTCAATTCCCAAGTATTTTAGGGAGTTTGAAAGATTTCAAGAAATTTAAACTTTTTTTCATATAAATTTAATCAATAAGTTTAATTTAAATTATATTTTTTGGCTTTTGAATGATTCGTAATTTATTTCATTTATTACTTTTACGGTTTGCAAATAATTTTAGGGGATTTTAAAGGATTCTAAAGAATTTTAATAGAAAGATCAAATATTGGGGGGCTTTAAATCATTTTTGAGAATTTCTTAAGATTTCAAGGGATGTCGAGAGATGTTTTAAAAATAAATGCAACTTTATTAAGTTTAAGCTAAATTATATTTAAGCGCTTTTCAACGATTTATACTCTTTCTGAATAGATTTTTCCTTTTTTTTAAGATTTTAAGGGATTTCAAAATAGGATTTTTGGAGATTCAAAAAATATTAAGGTATTTTATAGAATTTTATAGCATTTTAAATGGTTTCAAGGGATTTTTGTAGAAGTTTTAGAATTAAATGAAACTTTATTGAATTTCAAGGGATTTTCACCAGTTTTAAGTATTTTATAAAATCTTGAAGTATTTGAAGGCATTTCAAAGATTTGAAGTAATTTTAAAGAATTTTAAAGGTTTTCCAGAGAAATAAAAAATATCGGTAGATTTTCAAGAATTTTTTCGGATTTTCCAAGACTTCAAGGGATTTTAAGACAACTTTTGAAAGTAACTGAAACTTTCTTAAAGTTCAAGGGATATAAGAGTATTACGAGGAATTTCACAAGATTCGAGGATTTTATTAAATTTTGAAGTATTTTAAATAATTTCAAAATATTTCTACAGATTTAAGCGGCTTTAAAAAAAATTAAATTGATAAGTTTACTTTAAATTGAATTGAAGGTCTTTCCAATTATTTGATCTTTTTTAAATGTATTTTTACGTTTTTCAAAGATTTCAAGAGATTTAGAAGGATTTTAAAAGATATAAGAAATTTCAGATTTCAAAGAGTTTTGAAGGATTTTCTGGAGAAGTCTTAAAACTAAATGAAACTTTGTTGATTTTCAAGGGATTTTCAAGTATTTTAAGTATTTTGACAAGATCAAAGAATTTTATTACATCTTCAAAAATTTTAAGCAATTTTTATTATTTCTAGGGATTTCAACTCTTTAAAGAGAAATTTAATAAAGAAGTTTGATCTGAATTATATGCAAGGGCTTTCAAACGATTTATACTCTCTTTAAATAGATTTGCACGTTTTTAAGATTTTAAATGATTTTGAAGGATTATAAAGGAGTTGAAGAAATATTGAAAATTTTAAGGCATTGCAAAGAATTTTATATGTCTTTAAAAGATTTTAAGTAATTTTAAGAGATTCGCATGTATTTTAACAAGATTTAACTATTTATTAAATTTCCAAGTATGTTGAGGAATTTCAAAGGTTTATGGAGATATAAACGGTTTTCCCAAAGAAATTAAATTAATCAGTTTACTTTAAATTGTATTCAAGGACTTTTAAATAATTTCATCATTTTTTAATAGATCTTTACGTTCTCTAAGGATTTTAAGAGATACAAAAAATGTCAAGAGATTGAAAAGAATTTTGAAGAATTTCCAAATGCTTCAAGGGATTTCTGCAGAAGATTTAAAATTAAATTAAACTTATAAATTGATTTTTACGTTTTTTAAATATTTTAAGGGACTTTAAAGGGCTGTAAAGGATTAAAATAATGTATATCTTAAATTCTATCAATTTTTAAAAGATTTCTCAAAATTTAAAGTAATTTCGAGAGAACTTTGAAAAATAAATTATATTTCATTGCATTTCGAGGGATTTAAAAGTATTTTGAAGAATTTTACAAGATTTAAGGTTTTTATTAAATCTCGAAGTATTTCTAAAAATTTCAACATATTTCTAGAGAGATTTGAAAGAATTTGGTAGGATTTCCGAATGCTTCAAGGGATTCCTAGATAACTTTATACAATAAATGAAATTTTAACCAATTTTCAAGGGATTTCTAACGATTTCAAAGATTTCAAGGATTTTTGAAAGTTTGTTAAGGAATTTCACCAGGCTCAAGGTTTTTGCTAAATCTCTTAGGCTTTCAAGGGATTTCAAATATTTCTGGGTATTTTTACTTTTTTCGAGAAAACTTTAACGTATAGATGAGTCAAATTCAATTAATTTCAATATTTTTCAAATGTTTTATATTTTACATAATAAACTAAATTTTATTTAAAGTGATTTTCACGGATTTGAACAATCCAACGAGAGAAGATTAAGATTCATAGTACCTTTAATTATTTGAAAGGCTCTTGGGGGATTCTACAAATTTCAATTGGTTTTAACAGATTTGAACATATTTCAAATATTTCACATCGTTTTTAATTTAATGTTTACAGATTTTGAAAATACCCATATTTTTCAATCTCATTTATTTTGAAATCTTTTGTATTAAGGTAATTGTCGTGCCAAAATTTAGATACCTAAGAAAATTGTTTTTCTATAATTTTAAGAATCGGTATATTGTAACTGATGTTATTTTTATTAAAAAACATTATTATTAAAAAAAATCACCAAAAAACTATTCATTTTTACCATGTTTTTTGCAATTGAATTTTTTCTGGTCGTCGCATCTTACTAATTTTAAAAAAATGATTGCATTTTATTAAACGACTGCTCATTTTTCCGGGAAAACATTCTCTACCGCTCTACTGTTTCCAATTTAAAAAATAACTACATAATCCTAAAACATAATTATATCTTCAAAGAATTTTATCATAAAAAAGTTGCTCTAATGATTTAAAGCCATAGAAAAAGCTATAGAAGCCATAGCAAAAACTTTCTTTTAAAATTGGCATCTGTAAAGCTATAGAGAATGTTTCCTAGGCAAAAATAAGCTGTAATTTATCAAAATGCAATCATTTTTTAAAAATTGGTATGAAGCGATGTTTATAATAAATTCAATTGCAAAAACATGGTGAAGATTAAGGTATTTTTTTGTGTGAATTACAAAATTTTTCGAAAAAATTAATGGTTTTTATATGTAATGATATCAATTATAATATTTTGCTTCTTGAAATCATAGAAAAACTTTTTTTCAGATATCTGACTTTTGGCTCGACCACTACCTTAATTTTCCAATTATAGGAATTGTATGAGATTTTACACAAAATAGAGGGGGGGGGGCAAGTAGTGGGAAAACGGGAAGAATAAGGGAAAGGGAATATAAGGGACTGACTCAACCATGATCCCTGACAAAAATATAATTTTTTTATTATAATCTGACATGTCGATTCAAAATAAGAAAGTTTAAACTTTTCTTTTCTCGCTGAAGCTCGGTAGGATAATGGCACCCGTCGAAAACCAATTTCTTGGTTACAAGATATAATGCTCGAGTTTGGGGCAGGTAATCTTGTTTTTATGGAGTCTCACAAAACCCGCCAATTAGTTCGCATAACATTACCGTCGGTACTACGAGCCAGCCCAATCGAGATAGGCTTAATTCATCTTTGAAATATCCAATCGCCTTTTTTCCACAAGATTTTGGCGAGGTAAGTTGTACAGCATGTGCGCTGTCTACATGATCGCAGAATATAAGATAAGAAAAAAAAGGAAAAATTCAACTTTCGAGGAGTATCCGGCAATCGCAGGGAACGGGAAGTAATATACCTCATCCTCCGATTGCATCTTCCACGGATCGTGATCGATGAATAGAGATATTTTACTGGACGCAGTTTTAAATTAAGGGAAAAACATTTTTAAATCGTTAGTAATTAAGTGGCCTTATCAGTACGAAAGATTTATAGCCCTAAAGAAATTTTGGAAGTAAAAAAATCTTGAAGAATAGTAATTAAATGATTAAAATTTTTTTATTCAAATTGATTTTAACACTATTTTATGAGGAATCATAAATTTTTTATTGGAGAACGTTCAAACAGAGTAAAATTAGTCTCAATTTATGACTAAGTTCAGAAATCCAGATTTACAAACGACATTTATAATGTTGGTATGTAAATTTTTTTTAATTGTTTCAATTTAAAATTAGAGATCTGTAAAAGTATTACGGATTTATGTTCACAAAAAAATTAATTTTTAACAAAAATCGGTTTCTGGTTTCATTTCAAAACGGTCAGTATAAAGCCCCAAATATAAAAACGCAATATTTTAAAGAACGCCACAGCCCCCCGAATTCTTGTTCTCAAAACAAGGGGAACAGAATGATTTTTCACTAAGATTGGAGAATAATAGGGGAAAAAGTTCTTTTGAATAAGATATTGAATTTTCAAAAAAATAGTTAAATTTTCAACTAGAAAAAATTAACTTTCTACCATAAGTCATTCATTTTTAAGCTAAAAACCAAATATTTTAGATATCTGTTGATTCTAAATCCAGAAAAGTTGATTTTAGACTGAAAAGTTACTTTTACGAACAAATAGTTGACGTTAAGAACAAGAGAGTTGAATTGTTAACAAAAGAGTTGATTTTTTGGGCAAATATTTTTAATTCATCTTGCAAAGATGAACTTTCTGTGCCGAAAGACGAATTGGAAAGAAAACAATTTAATTTTCGAGAAAAAGATGGCTTCTTAACGAAATAGGTAAATAGTTAATATAGTTAAAAATAGTGAAATAGTTTAATAGTAATTATAAATATTTAAAATAGTTAAATTTGTATCAAAATAGTTTAATTTTCAACAGAATACTTGAAACTTAAACAATGAAAATTATTCATCAATCAAAACGCTGTATTTAAAATCAAGTAGTTGAAGTTTCGAACGAAAGAGACAAAGCATCAGCAAAATATTAGAATTTTCAACCAAATAGTTTAATTTTCAGACTACAAAGATGAATTTTCTACCGAATGGTCCAATTCCTGAACATAGAAATTCCAACTAAAAAGAGTTGTATTTTGAAACAAATAGTTGAATTTGAATTCAAGAAAGCGAATTTTTGAGAAGGCAGGAAAGTTTAAAGTATTAATCAAAATGAAAACAATCATTCTCAACAAGCAATATAATAATTTATATTTAAGGAAAAAAAGATTGAGAATTCAAATCAAAACCGTCGAATTTAACCGTCAATGTTAGAATCTCATTGAGAAATGTAATATTTAACATTTTAATCAAAAAAGATTGAAATTTTAAATAAATTACAAGTAGATTAAGTTTCATCCAAATTTTTTAGTTTTTAAGAAAAAAAAATTTCCAACCATGAAGATTGATTTTAACAAAAAAAAAGTTCATTGTGTACCAAATAATTGAACTTACGGATGAAGTAGCTTAATCTTCAATCAGAATAATGTTTTTTTTTTCTTAAAATAGTTGAGTTTTCTAACAAAATATTAGAATTTAAATAAAAAATGTTTAGCTCAAAAAGATGAATTAAGAAAAAGGAATTCTTGACAAAATAGTTCAATTTTCAACCAAACGGATGAATCTTAAACAAATAAAGTAGATTTTTAACAATTACATTCAATTATCAACCAAATAGTGTAATTTTCGATCCAAAGAATAATTTCCTATAAAGAAAGACGAATTTACAACAAAATGCTTACATTTTCAAATAAATTGTTCAATTTTAAACTAACAATGATCAGTCGATATCTAACAAAATAGTTTAATTTTAAACGAGTAAAATGAATTTTTTAAATGTATTTCAACTTTCAGAGGTTATTATACAATTTTTACATGAGAAATCTTTAAAACTTAGTGCTTTCAGACAACTATTCTTTGATTTTTAATATATTTTAAATATAAAAGTGCGTAATTTTATATTTTTTATCTGGCTATTTACGTTGCATAAAAGTCTATTTTACTTCAGGATTTTTTTCGAGGAAAAAATTCTCTAGAATTCTTTTTTTAATTTTTGAATAATTAAATAATCTTCCAATACAGTAGTTTTACACAAAGTATTTTCTGTAAAAAAAATTTTTTAAAGTTTTCAACCATAAAAAAGTTTAATTTTACAATTGAAAGTAGCAGAGTTTTATCGAATATTTTTCCTAAAAAAAGTAAGCTCTTATTTATTAAAATTTGTCCATTTTTCAAAAATTGGTAAGCATTGATATTTTAAAAAAATACAATCGTGAAATACATTTTTAAAATACATTTCTTGTAAGTTAAAATTTATTTTCAATAAAAATGTTTTTTAAATTAGCGTGAGAAGTTTCTTAATAAAAATTTAACACAAATTGATTAACTGAGAATAAATATTAAAAGTGATTTTGAATTATATTTATTTTTTGTACGTAAATAGGTATATTATGAGTTAAACTTAAATCATCAAAATATTTTCGCATATTTAACATTACCTATAAATGTTAGTGATATGCCTATTTCTCTCACAATATCGATTGCGATCTTTCGATTCCTTTTCAATCCGATCCATTATTTTCCATTTTTTTCCAAAAGAAGTTTTTTCTTTTTTTGTCAAGAATTGCTAGACATTTATGTATAAATTAGTAAGTACTTCAAATTAAAGAAAGAATTAAGTATTAACCACCCAAGTACTTTACATTAAATGTAATGTTGACAGAGGGAATAAAGTACTGTAGTTAAATTTTTAATTTGAAAAAATGAATTCTCAATGTAAAATTCACCAACAATGGACTAGTTCAATTTTCAGTAAAGAAAACTAGTTTTCAATAAGAGAAAAAAATCAAATTTTCAACAAGATAGTCAAATCTTCAATCAAATAGTAAAATTTATGACCAAAAGAGATGATCTTGAACCAAAAATATGACTAATATTAATTCAGGTCGCATTATAACGAAACTTTTGTCGCTTCTTCGCTTTCCTTCCATTCCCCAAATCACTTCCTCACTTACCTTTCCCAACGCAACTGCACTACCCTACTAGTCCTCGTATCCCCCCTTCCAACCTCACTTCCAGTAATTTCCCCTTTTTCTCTATCCCTAATTTTTCCTACTACATTCACCTTATTCTTTCTACTTCCCCTTCCATCATTTCCCCTCGCTTCCCTCCTGTGAAAGAAGGGCGACAGACAGACAAAAACCTGACTGACACTATAAGGGTTTCTATCTGGGGCTATGCAAACCTAAAAGCGAGAAAAGGGAGAAGTTTTTTTAAAACAGGAAAAAAGAGGAATTCCCTCAAAAAAGAGGAAGAAAATGGGAATAGGGAAAAGAGTATTAAGTCTGCATTAAGATCCTTTACTTATAAAATGAAATCAATAATTTTTGTTTTTTCGAGCAAAAAAAAATTGTTATTCGCATTTGTATTTTCTATGCGTGATGTCACATTCTACGCTCACCTGCCTCCCCATTCATGTCAAATCGTCATAAAATCTATAAAACTTCCTCTCCTTGAAAGTGCGCCGTAATTTCTAAGGGTTCCTTAATACAGTTTTTAATAGTATGCTTAAGGGCATGTGATACTTAGAAAATTGTTGATTTTACCATTTTTAGGTTCCCCCGGCTTTTTTTCTAGAATAATAAATATTTTGTCTTAAAAATTTGGGAAGTGATAGCGAACATGCTAACAGACGTCCCCACACAATATATAACACTACACAATAACACAATACACAATAACACTACGCAATATTTTGGCCGAAAACTTTGGACTTGAAAATAAACATAGTAACTAATCTCCTGAAACTAACCTTGTTTGCAGGCAATCAAAAAAGTTTATTTCATAAACAATTTCCAGATTATCGGAAGGGCAGAGATGAAAAACGACGTAACCTCAAAAATAATGCATATGCATAAAATTTTGATTTAGCACAATAAATTATTTTTGTTATTATGCCTCAAGAAAGAGTCTGAGGACGTCCGTTATGATATTTTATAGCATCTCCGAGTTCAGTTTTTTAAAATTTTCATTTTTGTGGAAAAAAGCCGGGGAAACTGTAAGTATCACATGCCCTTGAAATGGAAAATATATTCCTGATATATTTACATTGAGTGACAACAACAAGGGTCATTCCATGCATCGGTTAAACTCAACTAAGATTCGGTATTAAGAGACCCTGTTCAAGTTTATCGCATGCGATTAACGCTGCTAACTTGTTTTACGAGTTGCTGCTTCCTAAGCTAGATAACAAGGAAGAGTCAATGACAGTAACGAGGTGGAAAATTATTATTAATAGCTGCTTTGGCTCATAAAGGATCCATATCATAATAAATCTAATTATTTAATCTCATTATCAATATTAAAGCTAATAAAATAATTTTATACTAGAAAAGAATATGTCTACTTTCCCAAAGTTATAAAACCCGCCTGATGCGTGCTTTCGACAGATTTATACAATATGGAATAAAACTCAACTCTATGTGTAAAACCCCCTGTCCAGATCTTCTAAGTCTTAAAAATCACCCCTAACCATAAAATCGCCTTGTCCAGCTCTCCTCAACTCGAAAAATCAACCTAAGTCTTAAATCTTTCTGTCCAACTATCTCTTTAAAAAAAATTACCTCTAAGTTTAGAAATCCCTTTTCTATCTCTTCAGCCCCAAAAATCAACCCTAAATGTAAAATCCTCTTAATCAGCTCTTCCCAATCCCAAAAATCACCATATGCCTTAAATCTCCCTGTTCATCTCTCCCTAGCCCGAAAAATCACATCTAAATTTAAAAACCTCTTGTCTAGGTCTCTCGAGTCAAAAAATCACCTCCAAGTATAAAATCCCCTTTTTCAGCTCTCCTCATCCCCAACAATCTCTTTAAAGTTGGAAAAAACCCCTGAAAACTTGCTGCCCTAAGCCATGGAACTTTTCGCTTCTGATTTAAATACAGCATGGCGTAAATAACATATTTTTATTGTGTATAAACTTTATAGCATAATTTAAATATTGAAATGTTGTTGATGATTTTAATCGAGTTTATTAAAAACATATTTTTTATATCCAAGCCAACGCCACATTTTTATAATCGTTTTTAAAATATTGACTTTTTATATAGTTAAGGGAATGTGCAATTTTTTTAAAGATTGTTTAAAAAAATGTATCTTAACTAAATTTCATTACACCAAACTCTCGTTTTGAGTCCCCCTGTTATCGGCCTTCCTAGAACTGCTGGCCCAAGAACTTTTTCAGGAACGCAGGGCCAAAACTGCTGCTACTGTCGTCTCCGAATGGTTGCAGTGTGCGTATACTCATTCAAGTATATTGCGCAATATCGTACACTCCAATTGGAAACTGTTCAGTCAACCCTGACTGTTTATATTTCGATCCAACCGAATTTAGTCCAAAGCTATTTAAAGGCAATCCCCTTACCCTGAACACCTTTGTTCTTTACATTATTATTATTATTATTATTATTATTATTATTATTATTATTATTATCACTGAATGTATTCTTTAGATCACTTTAAATTTCTGATCAATCTAATTTTTTTAGACTTTTTACTTTAACTGCCAAAAAAGACGGCGTCTATCAATCATGAATACGACATTCTCGATAATAATAGTTGCAAAATAGTTTCCAGATATTAATCGAAAAAGGCGCCGTGGGCTTTTTAATAATTGGATTCAAAATTGATATCAAATTGCGTCGAGTAATGCAAAGCCAATCAGGTTTTTAACAACAGTGTTTGCGAAATTTATCAACACATCGTTTACACCACTTTTTTCAGGTAGTATTTGAGGGTGTAAAATAGCATAGCAGGGGACATAAATATTCAAAAATTAGCAATTGAAGTATATCAAGTGTTTTTTCACTTGACTCAAACCATCCAAAATCTTTTAAACTTTCACTCAGAAAAAAGAAATAAAATTATGAAATATAAATAACAAGCTGCCCGGTTTCCCAACGTGTCTCAGTTTGTCCCGTTTTACGGTACTAAAAAGTAACCTGTTCCGAGCCCTGATACTAAGTGAAAAAAAGATTGAGTTTCCGACAAATCGGAGAAACTCATTTTCCCGCGATTTAAATCTACCTCGTCGAAAAATTGGTTTTGAAACGAGGCGCGGTATTTCACTTTGAAGGGTAACGAGACGAGGAAAAAATGTGAGAGAGAGTTCTGTTTCTGTGAAACGAAGCCGCCCCAGGGTTGTCAATAAATTATTCGAGATTGAAGAAAATCCGTTTGGACAGACCGCCGTCGAGACTGCAGGGGTCCCTATATTTCCTTTTTTCCCTTTTGCCACTATTTTTCTCTAAATTCCCTATAATCTCTATAATTGAGACTTTTTTCACTTTCCTCCATTTTTTTGGCGATTTGCGTAAAAAAATAAAGAAAAGAAAATCTATCAGGATTGAATGAACAGTGTTTCGAAAGAAAAAAAAACAAAAGTATCTTACCCTTGATTTACAAATTTTCTTCCATGACATTTAATTTAGAAATAAATTGTAATTTTATTTCTTTTTAAAATTAACGGCGTTTCATAAGCGTGTTTTCCTTCAATTTGTTTAAACTAGATCAATTTTAAAAAAAGGTGACCTTAAAAAACGGGATATTAGAAATTGCCACTACAATAGAAATTAACTCAATAGCATCAAAATCTATACCGATTAAAGGGTTTTTAATTAATTAAATACTCCTTCAATTCCTTGCTATCATTTGCAATCCCACGCAATCTTTTACACTACCTCATAATACCCCCTTATAGAAAAACATTATAGAAAATTCAGTATGGATTAAGTTTGTATTTTATTATATAATTTTTATATAATTAATTAAATATAAATTAACTATTCAGTAATTAAATATAATGAATTTGTTGCATTTTTTATGGCTTTTAACTCACGCACAATCGTGTCCTGCAAGGAACATTTGAGAAAGTTCCATTCTCTCCGCATTCAAATTGTAAAATCACTATTGTTAAATCTTTGGAACCACTTCATTTCAAATTAGTGTTCTATCAAAAAATACAAATTTCGAACTTATCCAATATATAGGATACGGGTTTAGACAAAAACGTTATAGTTAAATTTTCAATTAAGAAAAAAACATTTAACACAAAAAAATCAGTTTTCAAAAAAGTTGTTGAATTTTCAATCAAAAATATCAATTTTTCTTTATTAAGATTGATAGTCTATCAAACAAGGACAAATTTTAAAGAAATACATGAATTTTCAACAAAAATATTTTATTTTAAAGAAAAAAAAGACGAATTATCTACAAAAAATATGACTTTTCGAACAAAAAATTTGATTTTTTCTACAAAATAGAATTTTGAACGTAAAAGTTAAAATAAAAGCAAATACATAGTTGAATTTTCTACTATATTTATGAATCCTCAATACAATAAAAATAATTTTGTCGAACTAATTTAACTAAGTCAAATGATCGAATTTTTAACAAACGAACAAAAATGAATTTTCAACGAAGCATGTAGCAGTTTGAATTTTCGCCAAACAGTTGCATTAAAGAAAAATTACAAAATTTTTAACCAAGAACATTAAATTTGTACTAAGAAAGACGAATTTTCAACAAAAGACGAATTTCGAACAAAAAGTTGACCTTGAAACTAATAAAGATGCATTTTTAAAAAAATAGATCAATTTTTAAGTGAAGAAGATACATTTTTAACTATAGATGGAATAGGATGAAATGATCAGTTATAAAAGTTTTTTTTGAATCAGACCTAAAACAAATTTTCATCAAAATGGTTACATTTTTAACCAAACATATATGAACCTTGACTAAGAAAAATGAATTTTTAATAAGGTAGTTTTTTCAAACAGATGACTTTTTAATAATATAGTTGCATTTTTAATAAAATAATAAAAATTTTAATCAGATAATAAAATTTGTAATCAAACGAGACGAATTCCGAATCAAAAATATAATAGCAGCCTTTTCAATAAAAAAGCAAGAGCATTCAGCTTGAGTCACCTGCTACATCGGACTACAAATACTATTCAAATGAAGGATTGAACTAAAATCTTGATCCGGCTTAACCTATTTTCTCTTGGAGGCCAATATTAAAACAGAAAGGGATTGAAATGCATCGGATTTCCATGAATATTTTGCAATTTAAAGAGTTTAAATACAAACGCCTATAATTAATTTACAATCCTGAATTTGGAAAGTAAAAAAAAATGTATGTGACAGTAGGGCCTAGTGGTCGAGTAGTGGGGATGTCTGATAGGAAGAAAGTGCAGAGAGAGAGAGAGAGATTAAGAGAAAGAGAAAGACCAAATACATGGTTTGTTTAGCGTGGCAATAGTGGGGATATCAAATAGGAGTCTTTAGTTCAAGTGCAAACCGCCGCAGATAATGAAGACGTGTTTATAGAGAAAAGGTATAAAAAATATACTTGTCAGAGAGAGAGAGAGAGAGCCACACTTCCGTTAGAAAGAGAGACAGAGACTTCCGTTCGTACGTTCGGTCGTTCTTTTAAATTCACTCCCGTCCCAAAAAAAGATTCACTTAAAAAAAAAGCGAAGAGAAATATTTCGAAAGAAAAATCTATAAACTCACATCATTTAACATTTGGAATAGTTCTCAATTCCCGGTTTTGTTCTGGATCCCAAAAATCTCCCACTGTCATTAATATTAAAAAATTATACGTCTTAAAACTAAACTGCATATTAAACTACTCTCGGTGGAACCATTTTAAATTTCAAACTTTAAAAATGGAAGCTTAGGAGACTTCTAATTTAAACATTTTTAATTCAAGTGCTCAATAATTTTCGCGTATATAATGGAAGCTTTTAATTTAGACTGCAAGATTAATATTTTTGAAGTTTTATAAATTCAACGGTTAAAGATTTTTGGTTAAAAAATATAAATCCACGATACAATTTGAAATGCTTTAAATTAAATTTAATCCTTCCGGTAAACTAAAATTAATCCTATTAGTCCGTCTTTCATTTCAGTACAAAATTGAAAACTGCCAACTCAATAAATATTTAAAGAATGAAAAATCAGACCCTTATAGTTCAGAAAAAAATATGCAAAATAAAAATTGGACCTGTTAAGCTCAATGAAAATTCTAAAAGGGAAAAATGGCCTCTTTTAGTTCGGAAAAAAATAAATATTTAAGAAGTTATTCGGAAAAAACATGAAAATAAAAAACTGTCCCTTCAAACCCAATAAAAATATCGAGAGGAAAAAGTCTCCTGGAAAGCAAAAAAAAATTATATCCCTTTCACCAGAATAAAAGGAACTCAAGAAAAATGTTAAAAATGAAAAATCATCCTAAAAAAAATAAGCTCAAAAAGAAATAATGGCCTTTTTCAATTCAGAATAAAATAAATAAATATGCAAACTGTTATCCTTTCTTTTTATATAAAAATCTTGGAAATAAAAATGATTTCCCTCTTCCAATTTAGAAGAAATTGAAACCCAAAGTTTCATTCCTTTCAACTCAATAAAAATGGTAAACAAAATATTTCCTTTATCCAATTCAAGTGCAAATTAAAAATTTTCCGCTCAAACTCAACAGAAATGTTAAAGAAAAAGGTTATCTCTTCCAAAGCAGAAAATAAAAAACAAATTTTCCTCTCGCCCTACTCAATCAAAATATTATAATATAAAAAAATTCATTTTTCCGAATCATAAAATTTTGAAAAAATGTCCTTGATTCCAAGTCGACAAAAATCTTCAAAATGTAAAATGTCCCTCTGCCAATTGAACAAAAATTAAAAACTCAAATTTACTTGTTTCAAATATTGACATAGATGAAAGAACTGTTTTTTTTTCAAATACAAATTTTGAAATAAAATTAAATCATGAATCTATTAATTTAAAATTATTCCTAAATTGAAAATAGTTTATAATGTTTGATTGAGAAATTTGAAATCAATCATTTCATGGGGTAGTTAAACTTATAGAAATAAAAATTTAAAAACTTGAAAAAGTCGAATTTTTCTAACCGAAATCTTTATAGCGACCTCTAATTTTTTTTTTAATCGAGGCAAAAGTAGGGGATCATTTTTTTACCAAAAGAAAAAAATTTTCTATTCAAGGTTTTAGGAAATCTAAAAAAAAAAGGATTTTATTTGACACCATTTACTAACAATTGCCCGTTAATGCCAATATTTCTTAACTTTTCCTTAAAAAATATTTTTGAACTTCTGCGCTATTTAGCTAAAATAATATTGCAGCCATCTCAATAGCTGATAGCTCACAAACAAGAAAAGATTTCGATTTTAAATAAACAACAGTTTAAATGAACCAAAAAGGTCGAATTTTTAACACTAAAACCTGAATTGTCAACCAAAAAAGATTAATTTTTAACCAACCAGTTGCATTTTTTATCCAAAAGAATTATCTTCGTTCAAAACTGCAGAATTTTCTCCCAAACATTTAAATTTCCAACTAATAAGTTGAATTTCAGATACAAAAGATTGATTTTTTAACAAAAAAGATTAATTCTTTAAAAAATACATAAGTGAATAATTAAATCGTTGAATGTTTAATAAAATACATAGTTTTTCAACCAAATAGTTTATTCCCAACCAAGATGTAATGTTATTCCAAACTTCTTTTGATTAATTTCTAGTTTATATTTTTTCGTTTCTAAAAGTTTTTTACCTAATAAGTGAATTTTCAAACTAAAAAAGATCGCTGTTTAGATAAAAATTCAGTAGTCATATTTCATTTAAGAGAATTAACGTTTAATAAAAAAAGATATTTCTACAAAACATTTGAATTTTGTACCGCATATTTGCATTTTCTGCCAAATAGTTAAATTTCCAACAAAAAAAGATGAATAATCAACAAAATAAATACATTTTCAACTAAGTAGATATCTATCAAAAATATTAATTTTCTACCAGAAAAAAAGAATTTTCAACGAAATAAATATTTTTTAAGTAACTAGTTAAATTCGCAAACAAGAAGGTATGCACCAAAGATTACAAAGATACTAAAGAAGATGAATGTTCAACAAATTATATAAATTTCGAACTAAATAGTTTGAACAATGGACGTAATGTTCTTGAAAATGTTATTTGATGAACTTTTAATTTTTTGTTTCCAAATCTTCCTAACTGAATAGTATGGTTTTTAAACTAAAAAAGATCAACTTTTAACCAAAAGCGGAGTAGTTACATTTTAATTTAAGAGCATGAGTTTAGTTGAAAATTTATTTTCTTATGACTGATCATTGTAGTTGAAAATTCATCTGCGTGGTTGAGAATCTAACTATCATGTTTAAAATTATTTTTTTTTGTTAGAAAATTGATTTCTTTTTACTGAAAATTGGTCATTTTTAGTTGGAAATGTATGCATTTTGTTAAAAAAATCTTATTTCGGAAAATGAATCTTAATGTTTGAACATTCATCCGTTTTGATTAGGAATGCAACTTTTTGGGTCTAAGTTAATCTGGTTTAATTGAGTGCTCAATAATCTGGTAGGAAATTAAACTATTTGGTTCAAAGTTGACTCATTTATTGAAAATTAAACTTTTTAAAATGAAAATTTAGATTTTTGTAGAAAATAAATTTTTTTTGTTAAAAAAATAATACCTTCGGGTTAAAAATTCAACCGTTTTGTGTATAATGCGTACTTGTGGCTTTGAAACTAAACAATATGGCCAAAAATAAATATAGATTGTTAAAAACCTTTTTTTGTATGAAATTAATCTGCTTGCTGGAAAATTTATCTTTTTAGTTAAAATTTAACTTTTTGTTTCAAAATTATTCTCTTTAGTTTCAAATTCAACTACTTGGTTGCAATTTGAACTAGTTTATTAAAAATTCATATTAATTTAAAATTCACTTCCTTGGCTATAAATTTAACTATACTATTGTTACAAAAAAAACCTTTCGGGTTAAACAATCATCTTTTGGGTTGAATCCTTTTTTTTTTTAATTCAATGGTATAAGGTTTATCATTTTAGTTGAAAATTTATCTACTTGGTTAAAAATTTAACCATGTTGTTAAAAACTCTTTTATTTTTTTGGTTGAGAATTTATTTCCCTAACTAGACATATAACTATTTCATATTTGGTTGAAAATTAATATTTTGATTGAAAATTGATCTTTTCGGTTTTGAGATTCGTGCATTTTCTTAAAAATTTGTACTTTTTCGCTGAAATATCATTTTCTCGGCTGAAATAGAATTATTTTATTTGTTACAAATGCAAAAGTTTGGTTATAAATTAATCTGGTTTGGTTGAGGATTCCACAATTTGGTAGAAACCTAAAGTATTCTATTCAAAATTAACATTTTTATTAAAAATTCCTATTTTCCTGGGTGAATTGTAACTCTTTGTAAAAAACTAAACTATTTTTAGAAAAATTTAACTTTTTGGTTGAAATATTCTGCAAAAATCGTGAAATTACAGGATGGAATCTATGAAACCTTATCATTAATTTAGGCCATTAAAACTTCAAAAATTTAAACTGGTTTCCAAGAAATGACACGCTTTACACCGTATAATGTAAAAGACTTTTGAATTACCGGCAAAGTAAAAACAAACCCTGATTCTTAAAAAAGTTGCTTCTTCTAATCAGAATGAGTCTATAATTTTTTGTCAATATTATAGCAAGCTACGACTTTGAAGTTTTTAATTTTTGAAATTTTTACATTTTTATTTAAAAGTATAAAAATATGATGAATTCTCTGTGTAAATATTGTGGCTATAATTAATTATTAATAATTAAATAATAAACCATCATTTTTTTCACCAAGTTTTGTTGCTTTAAAAACTTGCAAAAATTTAGTTTTTTTAAATTATTTGATGAAAATTTTATTCACAATCTTTTAAATTTTTAAACCGATTTATCGTAAGCTTGGCATGAAAATTAGACTAATTATTATTAAAATCTGAAACATATTGTTAATTAAAAGCAGAGAATTTCTTTAGATTAAATTGATAATAATATGTTGACTGTGCACTTGAAAGTGGCCACAATTTAGTTTAAAAATGTAAAGCATTTAAAAATTAAAATTTCTTTAAGTGATTCAAAAAAGAAACAATAATTTCCTTCTGAAATTTCAAAAAATCATAAATTTGGATAAACTGATTTCTTATTATTAATTATCTTAAAATTCTCTTTATGTCAAAAACTCACCATAATTTTTGAACTTTTAGAATTTTTAAAAATTAAAGGTTGTGGTGGCTTTATTACTATAATATTGGGAGAAAATTGTACTTATCCTTATTAAAAAATGTTTTTTTTGTCGGAGTTTGAGTTGGTCAGAACTCGATAATTTAATTTTTATATTCATTTAAAAGAAAACTGCAAACTATTTGTTAAGGAGAATAATAATTTTAGCTTACTTTTTCACATTTTTCTATACGAATTTGATTAACGGTGTGTCAATTACAAAATAAAAAAAGGAAATTTAAAAAACTTACTTGTTATTACAGAAGGTGAAACACGTAAGAAAAAATTATTACTTTTATTAAAAATAAGCACACCAATTTTCTTTAAATTATTTATTATTATTTTAATGGAAAAGGAAATAACTTTGTATGTATACAGATTAAATGCATGCATTTTGAAGACACCAATAAAATAAAAACGCCAAAAAAGACATACCCAATTTTTTTATTTGTTCCCTAGAAAAGTAAAACTTGGGCTAGTGTGCGTATTCAAATTAAAAAACAATTTTTTTTTCAAACGCATTAGTAAATATGGTTCCATAGTGAAATTAAACAGTTCGTCTGATAACCAACATGTTAAATATACTTTTTAAAATAAAAAATGTTTCGCAGTCGGTAGGACTCGAACCTACGCTCCCAGAGGGAATCTGATTTCTAGTCAGACGCCTTAACCACTCGGCCACGACTGCTTACATTTGAGAAGATCTATTTTCGACATGCGATATTATTTACTTGTATATTATTATGTCAAAGCAGTTTCCCTTTCGGGTAAGCGTAACTCGGAAAGGAAGAGAGTATTGTGGGAGAGGAGGTATAGATTTTTAGTTTGATCTAGAATTCCCGTGTTATTTATTTCAATAAAACTTTTATTCCGAAACACAGCTTTGACCCAGATTGCTGATCAATCTCCCTGAAAAATATGGTTTCACAGTTTGTATATAAAAAAATTCTCAAGGCAAAAATTATAATAAGAAGATCTGACATCAACGGGGTAAATTTATTTATTTTTTGTAATAAAATAAAATTCGCAGTCGGTAGGACTCGAACCTACGCTCCCAGAGGGAATCTGATTTCTAGTCAGACGCCTTAACCACTCGGCCACGACTGCTTATATGTGAAAGAATTTATTGTCGGTACGGGATATTTTGTAGCGAGAAATTGAACAGGAATAAAGTAGACCACTTACTTTCATAAAATCGAACGTGCCAATAATTTCTCTTAGCGTTGCATTTTGCCTTATCGCAAGCTAAAATATTTCATTCATAACTTATGTGCGGTTTGGCTAGTTTCAAGATTAAACGTCTACCATCGAACTTTTCTTATAAATCGTATTAAATAATTTTCTTTTTTAATATCAAAATATTTTACAAAAAATGCATGTGTTGGATTTACAATAAAAACCTCCTATAATATTTTTAGGGACACCCGAAAAAAACGCGCGATTTAAAGAAGCGATTTTTAATTTTATTTTTCTCACGCAATTTTTCAATTAACATATCAAATTAGTATTAACACAACATTTTTGTATTTCATAGTATCTGTTATGTCGACAAATAGAAAAGAAAAACAAGGAAAATATTCCTGATGTTTGATGAAAACTGATATCTTGACTTCAAAATTAATATATCATATTTTTTTTCTAATATGTAGACAAGAAAATTGTTGCATTTTTGTTTAAGAATTTCCGGTGAAAATTCCTGGTATATTGTTAAAAAATTGTAAATATTATTTGAAACCTATTTTTTTAATGACAATAGAAATTTTACACGAAAAACACTATAATATTATAAAGAATTATTCGAGATTTTTAATCTTCTTTTAAACCTAATTTTTTATTTTATTTAATATAACCAATTTCTGGTAAAAAATTTTAATATAATCAAACATTTTTCCCAATTGTAAATTTTATTTGATATATCGACATTTTTGGTTAACCCAGCTAGCATTGCGTACAAAATTGTAATATTTTTTTGAATCCAATGATTTTTTACTAAAACATACCGATTTTCGATGTGAAATACCAACATAATCTAATATTGTTATTGATTTGTGTATTTTCCTTGAAATATATATTTTTTGTTGTTGTGAAAATACCAATTTCCAAGAAAAAACTGTAATATAATCCTCAATTCTTAAAAGATTCTAAAATTTTGTTCAAATTATAATGGGTTTTTATTTAAAACACCAATTGTGGGTCCGGATGCAATAAGGGCACATAAAATTTTTTCGTGCGAAAACGAAGTCCCCTGGAGGCTTTAGAAAAAATTTTCGAATTTTAATTTTC
>NC_046666.1:53679262-53700172 GCF_010883055.1 Belonocnema kinseyi
AAATTAAAATTCGAAAATTTTTTCTAAAGCCTCCAGGGGACTTCGTTTTCGCACGAAAAAATTTTATGTGCCCTTATTGCATCCGGACCCACAATTGTTGATGCAAAACGCTAACATAACCTAAAACAGTAAACAGTCAGGAATATTTTTTTAAATCTAATAATTTTTATTTAAAATAAAAATTTCTGATGTAAAACTCTAATGTAACATACACCCATAGAAATTTAGTTGCAAAATACGTTAAAACCGATATTACAGTTTAGTATAATCTTTTACGATTTAGGGAAATCGGGTATGTATATTAAAAAGTAGTATAGTATTCATTAATAGTCTATGAACAATTTACATTGGAAAATTAATATAAGTTCTACAAAACTTGTAAAAAAAATGTGATATTTAAAATTCAATATATTAAATCTAAGCAGGACCATAATGTCAAATATTAGAAAGATTGGAATAATTTTTTCACATTTTAAAAGAGAGGATTCTAAAATTTGCTAAATACTATACTAAAAATTATGATTCATTCGAAAAAAATGTGACGTTCGAAAATAGTACGCAAACATATACATACAACACACGCATCGCACTCAAATCACGCTGAGAGAAGGGGTCTGAAGATTCCTCATATACTGAATGGTGAGAATTTTTACAATTGTGAGAAACGGTATGGTGTTTAATAACTCGACTTAGAAACATTCAAAATTAAAAGTAAAAACAGAAAAATATTATGTTTTAATAAGGTCAGAACTGGGATTGAATTAAATTCAAAAATATCTATAGGCTTTTCTTTGTTTTTAAATCAACTCGTTCCCGCCTTACATACGGCTGGGTAATACAAGTAACAGTTCTGGGTCCAAAATTGTAGGTGCCCTGAACCTAATACAAATTTGGTATAAATCAAGTATATTTTTATACAATTGGAATGCCAACCATTTACAAGAAAAAAGAGCTATAAATAAAATAATTCCTCATTTTTCTGTGAGCACAAGTCGTCTTTGAAATCCTTGAGATATTTATGAAATCTTTGAAACCTTTTGAAATCTTTATAAATTCGATGAAATCTCTTAAAGTACTTAAAATCTTTGTGAAATCTTGAGATTTCTCTGAATTCTTTTGAAATCATTCTCAATTATTGTAAAATATTTGAAATCCCTAAAATCTTTAAAATACCTGAAATCTTTGTAAAATTTTTATGACGTATTTGTCAATGCTTAGTTTAAAATTTGTTTTTAAAACCTTTTGTGTTAGTTTGAAATCATTGAAACCTTTAAAATCTTCCCAAATTGGTTAAAACCTGATTTGATAGTTTAACGTCTTTAAAATATTTGAAAGCTTTTGAAAGCTTTACAATTTTTGTAAATATTAGAAATTTTGTGAAAATTTTGGAATCTGGTGCAAACGCCATTTTCCAATCTTCGAAATCCTTGCAATCTTTATGAAATGTTCGAAATCCTTGAGAAATTTTTATTAAATCTTTTGAAATATCTGTGAATTTTTTTATTCGTTGAAATCATCGAATTCTTTGAAATCATAGTGAAATATTTTCAAATCTTCCAAATGTTTTGCAATCTTTGAAATCTGGTGTAGTACGCTTTTTAAAATGTTTGAAATACTTTAAATCTTATGACATATTTAAAAACCTTGTGAAATTGTTGTGAAATATATTTTAAACTAGTGATGTACACTAGAGTGGTCCAAACAACCGACTTTCGAACCGACTTTCCCCCATGTTGTGAGGTTTTCGGAAAAAAATTTCCCTCCAATTTTGAGCCAAATCGGTTAATATTAACCGATTAACTTGCCGCAAAAGCCCTGAAAATCACATAAGATTAACATGGGGAAATTTTGGTTTTCGGAAAACTGGGTTTCAGGTTTCTAGATTTAAACTTAGCTTGCGGGAGATATTAAGAATTTGTTAGGGAGTCTCTAATTAATCATTTTCATGAAATCACTTTAAATTTGGATACACCCACCCTTTGTGGAGCCCCAAAAATAATAATTACTTGTTTAAACAAATACTAAATGCTTGAAAAAAAGATCATTATTCCTAAAAATGTCCAATTGCCGATTCAAACCTAAAAAATCTACCTTTCAATGAGTGATAGCAAAAAAATTTAAACAAAAATATATCGTTTAAACAATGGTTAATTATTTGAAAAATACTTAAAAACATTCCATTAGAGAAACAAAAATAATTTATGTTGAAAAAGGAAAAAACAGAGCATTTATGTGTAAATTTATGGCAAAAATGTCAATTTCAGATTTTTGGGGCATTTTTGGGGCTTCAGAAGGGGAGGGGGTGGAGGCATCCAAATTTAAAGTAATTTAATGGAAATGATTGATTAGAGACTACTTAATAAATTCCTAATATCTCCCAAAAGCTGTGAAAAACAAGCTGTTGAAAACTTTAATGTAACCTGAAACTATTAATAATATAATGCTTTCTATTTTGAAATAAGGATGTTTTGTGTTAAACGGGAACGTAACCTCAAATAGCGAAAAGATGATTAAACTTTGAAGTCTAATAATTTTTGATAAAGAATGTCAACAGCCGATTAAAAAAAACCTTAACTAACCTGAGAATCGTAAATTATTAAAAAAATGTAATGTTTGAAACCAACTAATTTTGTATTAAAAATAATTATTTCCAATGTAAAACGCTAGCATAACGTGATTATTATTTCTGTTTCAAAATTTTAAATTCCGGTGAAAAAACCATCACAGCCTAAAATTTTAGGAAATTTCAAGTCTTCTCCGAAACTCATTGATTTTATATTTTAAATAAATAAAATCTGAGATATAAATGAAAATGTCAAATTTTATATAATTTGCAAGTTTAATTTGATCATTTTTATTACTAAAAGGGTTTATTAGTAGATTGAATTTGGAAATTTTAGATACAAAATAATATTTTTCTCACTATTAGGCGAATCGATTGCAAAGTTTAAAATTCCTAATTTTTTGTATATGGGAAAAATTTGTTTACAAATTTTAGTGCACTGCTCATGAAAATGAATAACTTTGGAGCGAAAGAAGTGAAAGCACATTCTTTGGTTGAAATATGATAATTCAAAAAATGCAATTAATTAATTTTTACCTGAAGATTTAAATAAAATGTGTTTCGTTTTTTATACTTGAAGCTCTTTATTTAAACCAAGGAAACACACACATATTTGAAACTTACAAAAAATTTTTTCATATTTTTTACGGATCATGTTTTATGGGCCATTTTTACACAAAATCTATATAAATCCGTAACATAGAATTCGTAAACAGTAGAGCCAAAAATTGCCAATGGGGGGGGGGAGGATATGAAATTAAATAACCTTTGATTAAATAAAAACAAGAAACAAATAATTTCATCTAAATATAATATTTCAAAAAACGGTGAAATGTGAGCTTTTGTTAATTTCTACATAAAGTTACAAAAAAAGTTTTTATTTTTTACTTGTGTATTGCGCTTTTCAACAAAATAAAGAATCATATTTTTTTGAGTTTGAAATATTTTTTTTTCTACTTTTTACGGATCTTGTGTAAATAGATTTTTGAGAATGTTGTGTAAAGATGGCCCATTAAAAAATATGAAAAAACAGAAATTTTTTTTTTTGAAACTTTAAATACAAATGAAAAAGATTTAATTTTTCGTCATTTTTTAATATAGTATTTGTTCTGTTTAAGGTTATTTACTTCAGGAAACTTTACACAAATTTTTAGTTAACGTTAGGATATTTTTTCAAAATTAAAAAAAAAATCCGTAATATTACAAAGAAACTTTTCAGTGCTATTTCCAATAAATCCAATCATTTCAAGTTTTTTTGGCGCACAATAATGTTGACATCGATAAAATTATTTCAAGTCGAGACATAACGTTACACCACTTTTGTATTCAGGAAAATAATTTTTAACAATTCAAAATATTAAATTTATAGAAATTTAATGGCTATGAGATACGGCTTCTATGTTCCTTTGTTTTTTCAACTACAAAAAAGCGTATATTTTATTAAATTTTTCACTAAACTATTTCGCTTATGACATATTTTCTACAAAATTATTTTGTTTGTTACAGTCCTTGCTAAAAAATCAACATAACAATTTTAATTCAGTATGACTAGATAGAGTTGGAAAAACAATATTTCGTTGTATTTACTCATTTCAGCATTTACTGAAATAGAACGAAAAATATCGAAGGTCTACTTTCTTCAGTTTGCCCTGAAGAATCAAAAGATAATTATTTTAACTCGAGAGACTTATGTGCTACATTAAACATTTTTTTTTAATATTCCAAAAAAAAAAACTTACTCCAATACTTTTTTTATATTATTTTATAAATTTCTTTTAATATAATTTTTTAATGTTCCTGTTTACGTTTCTTTCATAAGGGATTAAATAATAGCAATTTTAACAAAATTAAAGTAAAAAACTTCGCAGTCGGTAGGACTCGAACCTACGCTCCCAGAGGGAATCTGATTTCTAGTCAGACGCCTTAACCACTCGGCCACGACTGCTGATGGGAGGGAAGAATTATTCTCGGTACGGCATATTTTAGAAAGGATAACACACCAGGAATAAATTATTTATACCGTTCACTTGCATAAACTCGAACGTGCCACTAAATTCGCTTACCGTAACGTTTCCTATTACCACGAGATACTGCTCTCATAATTTGCCTAACTGCTTTTACCGTGGAAACTAGTTCATTCTGTATATGTACCTTTAATCGAATTTTAAATTTTGGTTAGTTAAATTTTTCATGTTAATAATTGAACTACTGCCAACTTTACATACAAAATTAGAATTTCCATTTTCAAACTATATTACCCGCAGCAAAAAAGTATAGGTCTATTTTTTATTGATTATTCCTATTATACCATCAAGGAAAATCCCTTTTGAGGTAAGGGTGATTAGCCAGAACAAGGGGGGGGGGGGGCATAGGTTTTTATATGAATCTAGAAATTCCGTGTTGTGTATTTAAATGACACGTTATTTTGGCAACACTTATCCGACCCATGTCGCTGATCAATCTCTCTAGCAACCACCCCAGGTGAAGAGCTTCACAAAGTCATTTTGTAAATCTCTCTACTACTACATGTTCCCTTTTTTCCTTTAAAAATTTATCTGGTGGTTAAACTTTTTATCTATTTATTTTTTGAAAATTTAACTGCCTTGTCGAAAATTTGTCGTTTCGTTTAATCATTAAAAACTTTTGTTGCAAAGCATTCGTTTTTTTTTTTAAATCAACTGTCTTGTTGAGAATTCGTCTCTTTAACTTGAAAATTCAACTATTTCCGTTAATTTTTTCTAACTATTCGGTCGAAAATTAACATTTTTATTAAAAATTTGTATTTTTGATTTAAAATTTATCTTTTTTGTAAACAAAATTTCTTTTCGGCATGAGAGTTCAACATTTTGGTTGAAATTTATTTTCTTTATTGACTGCCAAATTCTTTCTTAGTTGAAAATTCAACTTTTTCCAAATTTGTATTATTTGATTCAAAAAGAAATTTTGTCCTTTTTGAATAGAAATTAAACTTTTTGATTATTTATTAAACTATTTTGGTTCAGGAAACTACAATATTGCTGAAAATTCAACTTTTTTGATTAAAGATTCCACTATTTGGTTAAAAATTCACCTCATTTGATAGAAATTTAATCTTCTTTAGAATTTTCTTATCTGATGAAACCTTATATTTTTGATAGAAAGTTCATTTCTTTAGTTGAGAATTTAACTTTTTTATTTTTAGTAGAAGTTTTTTTTAATTGGTCTTTTTCAATAGAAAGTTGATTTCTTTTAGTCAAGTTTCTACTATTTGGTGAATAATTTATTTTATGGTTTGAGATTCATAATTTTTTAACTGAAAATATAACTGTTGCATTTTTATTGAAAATTGATCTTTTTTAGTTGGAAATTAACTTATTTCTTAAAATTTCATTATTTTGGGCTGAAAACTTAACTGTTGATAAATTAAACTAAAATTGTTGTATTTTTTGTTGCAAATTTAACATTTTGGATTCATTTTTTTTGTTTATTGACTAAAAAATCAGTTTTGTGTAAAAAATTGAACTCTTTTATTTATTATTATTATATTCATTTTATTATTTGTATTTTTTGGTTGAGATCTACCTTTTTTTATTAAAAATTATGATAATTCTTGGTAGAAATATCAAATATTATACTTTTCCTTAATAATTCATTTTTTTGTTAAAGATTCATTTCTTTATTTGAAAATTTGGTTATTCCATTTTTGGTTGAAAGTGGATCTTTTTCAGTTTAAAGCTGAACTATTTGGTTGAAAATTCATATGTTTTATTGAAAATTCGTCCTTTTTGAGTAGAAAATTAATCTTTTTCATATAAAATTCATCTCTTTGATAAATGAACCTATTTATAAGTGACCCTTTTAAAATCCTGTACAGCGATTATGTAACTTTTTTACTTCTATTTCCATTTTTTCGAAATTCACATTGTCTTTTTTTTAAATTTGTTTACCCGAACTAGAAAATTTTCGGATGATGAAATTCCCCAATTTAAACAGTTAAAAAAATATGATTTTGATAGTTATTATTTAATTATTAAAATTAAAATAATCAACTATTTGCGTCAGTGAAAATATTCTTTTTAAGTTGGGAATATTTTTGAATTATTGTTTGAATTTAAAATAGCAATATTTGAAAAAAAAACTTATATTTCTGGGTGAAAAATTGCTTCTGAAAGTATGCGCAGTATTTTTTTAAATTTACAGAAAACGTATTGAAAATCGAATTGTTATTAAAAAAGACTTTAAGATAAATCACTGCTAAATTAAATCTTGCAAAGTTATTTTTGAATTGTTACCAGATTGGGAGAAAATATACGGAGAAACTTACTTTTCGCTCGATTGTTATGTCAAAATTCAAACAACAATTTAGAAAACGTTTTAACAAGATAAAATTTATTTGATAAAAACAGTCGATTCTTTTATGTTTTCAAACAAATAATATTAATCAAAAAACCATTTTTTCAATTGTTTAAATTCAGAAATGTTTAATTATTGTAACATTATTAACAGCGGGGAATTTTGTTATTCGGGAATTTTGAAATTCGAGATTTTCAAATTTCGGGAATTTTCCAATTCGGGAATCTTATTGTGTCGAGAATATTATTTTTTGGTATTCTTCATTCCTCCCATTCCAGAACTAAGTTGCGAACTAGAAAAATGTCTTCTTCGAAACAGGAAACGAATTCTTGCAAAATACGACCACGAAGAAGATAGGAATTGCACGATTGCGCGAATAAAGACAGATCGTGCAGCTATTACACGTAAGATGTTATCCGCATTCCTCATTTGTCAGATACAACTTAAGAGATTCACTTAATTTTTAAAATGAATGCAAATGACGAATACAAACTACGTTTATGAAATCAGGTCATGGCACTGAATGAAATCCTTTCATTCAATAAATGTAAATTATGATCCATTCAAAGAAATACCGCAAAGTGCCGCGCAATTTTTTTTCGCTTTTTATTTGTTTTGAAAGGCAATTTTTTTACCATTTTTGTATGGAAAATGTCAAGGAAACTTTTTGGTTAGAATTACAACAACAAAACTGAAAGTCAGAGAATTTATGTAAGAAGCATTTTCAGCCTGATAGTTTAAGTCACTTTGTTTTAAATAACTTTTTAGTTCCACTTTTTTAAATAACTTTTTAGTCATATTTTGAACATTAAGCTATTTCTGAATTTTCCTAAACTTTTTTGAAAAACATTAGAATATTTTGAAAAGATTCCAAAAATTGTTCAATAGATTTCAATAATTGCAAGGGAATTTAAAGTATTCTAAAGGATTTGTAATATTTGAAGGTATTTCAGAAGATTGCGAGGAATTTTAAATCCATTTCAACAATTTTTGGGATATTTTAGAAGATTAAGAGGAATTTAAAAGGTTTCAATATTTTTATCGAATTTCAGAGGATTTTAAAAGATTTTCAAAAACTCAGGGCGTTGATATTGTTTGAAGTCATTATAAAGAATATTAAAGATTTAAGGTAAAGATTTTAGGGTATTTTAAAAGATTCCAAAGTATTTGTATACGTTTTTATTTATATTTATGGTCCTTAGAGGATCCAAAGGCATTTCCAATATTTTAAACTATCTTAAAAGATTTCAATAAAATTTTAAAGCATTTTAAAGAGTTCGCAATATTTTAAAGGATTTTTAAAATCTAAGGGCATTTAAAAATATTCCAAGAAATTTGTAATAGATTTCAATATTTTCAGGCGATTTCAAACAATGTTAAAGATTCCATGGTATTTTTAAACCTGCCAAGGAATTTTCAAGAGCTTGAAATTGTTTTGTAATCATTTTAAAGAATTTTAGCTTTTAGAGGATTTTAAGGCATTTCAAATATTTTATAGTATTTTAAAAGATGTAAATAAATTTTTAAATGATTTGAAAAATTTTCAATATATTTCAAAGGATTTTAAATATTTTAGGGTATTTAAGAAGATTCCAACGAAATTTTAGAAGATGTCAATAATTGTAAGAGATTTCAAAGGATTTTAAAGAGTTTGCAATATCTTAGGTTATTTTAAAAGATTAAGAGCAATTTTAAAAGGTTTTAATAATTTTAAGAAATTTCAGAGGATTTTAAAGAATTTTCAAGATCTTAGGGTATTTCAAAATACTCCAATAAATTTGTAAAAAATTTTAATATTTTCAGGCAATTTCAAATAATTTGAAAGATTCTAGTGTATTTTTGAAAATGCCCAGGAATTTTCAAGGAATTTGAAATTAGATTAAGTCGTTTCAAAGAAGTTTAAAGATTTTTAGGTATTTTAAAAGATTCTAAAGAATTTGTAATAGTTTTAATTAATATTTATGCTTTTTAGAGGATGTTAAGGAATTTTTAATATTTTAGAGTATTTTGAAGGATTTTAATAAATTTGTAATTGATTTGAATAATTTAAAGATATTTCAAAGGATTTTAAATATTTTAGGGTATTTAAAAAGATTCTCACGAAATTTTAAAAGATTTCAATAATTGGAAGAGATTTGAAACGATTTTAAATAGTTTGCAATATTTTGGGATATTTTAAAAGATTAAGACGAATTTAAAAAAGTTGTAATAATTTTAAGGACTTTCAGAGGATTTTAAAGAATTTTCAAAATCTTAGGGTATTTAAAAATATTCCAAGAAATTTGTAATAGATTCTAATATTTTTCGGCAATTCCAAAGAATTTTAAAGATTCTGGGGTATTTTTGAAAATGACCAGGAATTTTCAAGAGCTTTAAATTTTATCAAGTCGTTTTTAAGGATATTAAAGATTTTGAGGTATTTTAAAAGATTCCAAAGTGTTTTTAATACTTTTAATTAATATTTATGCTGTTTGGAGGATTTAAAGGAATTTCCAATATTGTAGAGTATTTTAAAATATTGTAATACATTTTTAATTGATTAAAATAATTTGAAGATATTTCAAAAGATTTGAAATATTTGAGGGCATTTAGAAGATTCTAACGAAATTTAAAAATATTTCAATAATTTTAATGGTTTTCAAAAGATTTTCAATATTTCATCGTATTTAAAAAGACTGCCAGGAGTTTTTAATAGATTTTGACCATTTCAAGGGATTTCAGAGAATTTTAAAGGATTTGTAATATTTTAGGGTATTTTAAGAGTTTCCAACAAATTTTCAATAAATTTCAATAATTAAAAGGGAATCCAAAGGATTTTAAAGGATTTGCAATGTTGGAGAGCTTTTTAAAAGATTCTAATAAATTTTAAAGGATTTTCAATATTTTGGATTGTCATAAAAGATTCCAAGACATTTTCAATAGATTAAAATAAGTCCAAGAGATTCCAATTTAAAAAAAATTTAAGGTATTTTTCGAAATGCCTAAAAAGTTTAAGAGCTTAAAAGCATTTCAAATCATTTTAAAGGAAATTATATCAAGAACTTCAGAGCATTAAAGGATGTTAAAGGATTTGCAGTATTTTCGGGTATTTTTAAGGGATTTCAATCAATTTTGTATTAATTTCAATGATTTGAAGGGATTTTAAAGGATTTTAAAGATTTTGGGGTATTTTAAAAGATTCCAAGGAATTTTGAATAGATTACAAAAAAATTGTAAGGGATTTCAAAGGATTTTAAACGATTTTCATTATTTTAGATTATTTTTAAAAATCCCAAGGAATTTTTAATAGCTTTAATACGTGAAGCTTCTTTACATGGAAGTCTCCAGATAATTCAAAAGAACGCACATTCTGTTAGTTAGATGATAACTTTGAATTTTTTTAAAGATATTGTTTTTAATTTTATGCTTGTATTTCAATCTTGCTGTTAATAATATAATGCATTTCAACCACGGATATGGTTTGAATCTTAATATAATTGAAATAAATTTTTATTTTATTTAAAAAAAAAAAACAAATAACTTTTTTTAAGTTGTCCCATGTTCCTCTTTGTTCTGAGGCCAGAAGGGTCCTTTCCGAATAACATAATGATAATTCTTCGATTTTAAAAACATTTGATCTGTTTTTTTATGAAAATCTTTAAACTTAAGAAATTGTTTAAATTGTGTCAGGGTGGTTATAAGAGAGGTCCTAAAAAGCAATTTTTATTTTCGTGGTGCAACCTAAAGTTCAAGTCACGCCCCCCCCCTCCTCCTAGTTTCCATTTCCGGATGAAATAACTAAAGTAATTTCTTATTATTTTAATTTTTTTAAATTACCTAATATATAGCACTTGTTCCTCATAAATGTTGCTTAGAGAAAATGTTACAACATGAATCATAATTTGAATTAGTAATCATACTTTTTATTATAGTATAATCGTGGCAAAGATTGTAAAAATATGAAGAATGTAATAATGCATTTTTATGATGACTTTTATGATTTATTTAATATTGCGCCAAAAAGATGTATACCGTCCATATTCAATTTATAGAAAATAAAAAAAAGAATAATTATTTATATAAACAATAACATAAAGCTTTTAGCATGTGTCACTACTACTCGAAATCATTTAATATTATGTTTAATTCAAAAAGTAAAATTTTAAAAATATTTTTAAAAATGGTTCAAACAAATTATTTTTGTTGAAGCAACTAAAAAATGTTCAAAACATTTTTTTTGTACACTACACATTCAGAAAAACAATTGCTTTCATTCTATTTTATTACGTTTTTTTTAATTATTTAAAAAAACTGCTTGAGCAAATAAAGATTGTTTAAACAAATAGAGATTTGTTAAAAATTAGAAGAAATGTAAAAAAAGTAGAATAGTTTACCATTTTCAGAAAAAATTGGACGCCTCTGACTCAATTTTTATAAAATTTGTATATAAAAAATAATTAATTATGTTTTTATAAAAACTAATGACTCCAAACAATCAACAACTATTACATTTCAATCAGGCAATGTGATTTTTTAAATATTTTTCGAGATTAAATAATTGTTTAAATAAGTTACATTTATCTAAACAATTAAAAATTGTTGAAAAAGTCAATGCACCTGATGTTCCGAACGTTCCAATCAAGGAAATATTATTTTCCTGTTCTATTTTATCTACAAACATTGCTCCAACTACCATTTAAAAGAATACAAGTTTTTTTTTGTAATCAGTAATTTTCATTATAAATAAATTATTATTTTAGCACTGTTTCTAATTTAAAATTCTGTAGTAAACAATTTCGTTTATTTGATCGTTCTGAACTTAAATCACGTAAAAAGTAATGGGAAATATGTATTCAAATTGTTCATTAGTAATTATTTATATGAAAAAGAGAACAGAAATAGCTCAAAATTAAAAATAATACATAAAAATGTATTTTTTTAATTCTTAGGTCATATTTGTGGTATTGTATGGGGATGAGAGAGGGTTAAAACTAAAAGTTAATGTACCTGAAGTTCTGAACGTTCAAATGAACGAAATATGTTTCCCCATTTCCTTTTTGCCCATAAATATTGTTTCAACTGTAATTTAAAATATATACATTATAATTCTGTTCCAATAATGAATTATTCAGAATGTAAATAAATAAACATTTAAGCACTTTTTTTTTATTCACAAAGTCATCAGTAAAAAATTTCGTTCATTTGAACGTTCAGAATTTCAAGTACATTAAAAGTTAATAGTATGGTTTTATTTCGTAGACACTCTTCTTCAATCAGTATGAAATGTTGCACGTTTCGATCAAACCGGGAAGCATGAGTTCATTTTTTCGAAAACCAAAATTTTCGCATGATAATCAAATGGAATTTTGAATTGCCCGGCAGTACCTATTGATATTTGAATTATCAAAGAACAAAAAGTAAAGATTTATTTTCTCTTGAAATGGGAACTTTATAAGCGAGATTGACTTGGCCTCTAGTTCGAAAAGCGTTTTTTGGACCACCGTAGTAGTTATGTTACATATGTTTAATATATTATTTTCACATAAAGCGTAACTTGAAATTTTGTATTACTTTCTTGAAAAGAAAAAAAATTATTCAAGATCTTTTGTATGAAAACAGATACCTGAGTCTTCAGCAAAGTTTTCTACCTATAACAATTCCGAAAGAGGATAACACTGGAATTACGTACAAATGGCATCGTTATCCGCTTGCGGGTTCACAGTAAATCGTTTTATCCAAACGTTGTGCATTTATTTAAGTTTGTCTGTAACCTGGCTTTCTGTTGGAGAGCCATTTTTCTAAAACTATTTCAACTTCAGCCCATTAAAGACACAAAAGACGTTAAAGTGTTCCAGTAGCGAGTAGCAGGGCGATGCAACTTTTGTTCTTTGCAGCGGATTGCGCCGTAAATATAAACTCAACGATTAATTTCCCCCTCCGTCTGACTTTCACACCTGAAACTTTTTAAATTATTTCTTTAGATTTGTTCCAAATGTTACTTGCGCGGTGCTTAATTTTCCTGGGTCATTAAATGTTTATTGTCATGTTTATCTAAGGGAGATTCCATATATTACGTGAAACTTTAAGGGGGTGGGGAGGAGTCTATCCTTACGTCACGAAGTCTTACATAGGAGGGAGTTTGAAAAGATTTTGTAACATGTGACACTTCTCTGACAAAATAAATAAAATATAATTTTTTTTAAATTTAATTCTCTCTGAAGAAAATATTTTCTTTATCGCTCCACTGGGAATCGAACCTCAAAACTTTCGATTCCTGGTCGAGTACTTTTCCCTTAAGCTGCTAGAGCGATCGAAAGAAGAATCTTTTTCTAGAAACACTCTCATTCTTTTGCAAGGTGTTACGTATTAATAAAAGTCAAGTTTACAAGAAATCTGTATTATCATCAGAGAGATGATAACCATCGATCAGTGGAGACATCTCTTCACCCACCGTGAAAATACAGAAATTTCAGAAAAATTACATTTAAATTTTTGTTTGAATTTATAGCTCCATCTAGTCTGAAAATATGTTGAGAATTTCTTTTATTTGCAGACTTAACTCTGATCCATAGTGTTGATTTATATTTTCATGGTGGTTGAAAAGATATCTCCACTGATCGATGATTACCATTTCTCTGGTGATAATACAGATCCCTCGTAAAATTGCTAAAGAATAAGAGAATTTCTAAAAAACAATTCTTTTTTCGATCTCTCTAGTAACTTGAGTCGATCGGCAATCGAAAGTTCTAACGTTCAATTCCGAGTGGAGCGATGGAGAAAATATTTTTCAGAAAAATTGAATTAAAAAGAAAAGTTTATTCGTAGCTCCATGTAGTCTGAAAAGACCTAAGAATGGTCTTTTTGAAGATAATACAGATTCCTGGTAAAATAAAATTTTAAAAAATTGAGCATTTTTTAGCAGACAGTTGTAATTTCAACAAAAAAGTTCGTTTTCGGCTTAAAGAGATGAATTTTCAACCAAGAGAAGTGATCTGTTAAGAAAAATTAAGCTTTCAACAAAAAAGTTGAATTTTTTACCAAAAGACGAATTTTCTACAAAAGACATTAATTTGTATGAGAGTAGCTGATTTTTAAACTTAAAAATATTAGTTTTCAACAAAAAATGGAGCACTTAAATTTGACGTTAAAAATGGTCAAAAACAAAAAATGAATTATACACCAGTTCAAATCATCGAAAAAAGATGAATCTTTACCAAAATATTTAAATCGACTTCTTTTTTTTCATCAAAAACAAGATTACTTTTTTACAAAAATAGGCGTCTTTTCAACAGAATAGTGAAGTTTACGAGCTAAAAAGTCGAATGTTTTAGAAAACAGTTGACTTTTAAATTGGGTAAGGACAGTTTTCAACAAGGCAGTTAATTTTCAATTAAGACAGATGATTTTTTAACTAAAAAAACGTACATTTGCAACCAAAAATGGAATTCTTAAATTTCCAGTTAAAAAATTGATTTTAAAACAAAAAGGAACTAATTTTTATCCAGTTGATTTTAACTAAAATAAGGAAAAAATTTAATAAAATAGTGCAATTCTCGACCAAAATGAGGATTTTTCAATAAACAGAATTAATTTTAAAAAAGTTCAATGAATTTCCAAAAGAAAGGGTCAATTTTTAAACTAATAGTGGAACTTCTTATCAAAAAGTTTAATTTTCTACCAAAATAGTGTTAGTTTCAACAAAATTATGAATTTTCAAGAAAAAAGTTTACGTTAAGCCGAAAAGTTCGATTTTCTACCAAATTGTTGAATTTTTAAGACAAAAAACGAATTTTCTACACAACATCTGAACTGACAACCCGAAAACATTAATTAAAAAAGAGGTTATTTATCATTTAGGTTGAGTTTTAAAAAAATGCAATAGTTAATATTTCACCAAAAAAAATATTTTAATTTTTTATCAAAAATAGTTGAACCAAAGCAAAAGTGAAAATTTTCAACACAAAAGCTGAGTCCTTAGCCCAAGCAGATTAATTTTCAACCTAGAAGTTGCATTGTTAATCAAAAAAAAGAATGCATTTGCAAGCAAGAAAATTAATTTTTCTTAAAAAATTCAATTTTTCTACCAGAAAATATCGATTTTTCATCAAAAATGAAATAGTGAAATTTTCAATGAAGAAACTGTATTCTCAACTAAAAAAATAACAAACTTTTAGAAAAGTTGTTAAATTTTCAATCAGATATTAATTTTCTACTAAAATAATTAATTTAAAAAAATTCAGTTTGAACAGAAAAAAATAACTTTTAAATAAGAATATTGAATTTTCTTATTCCAAGACATTTAATAAGATTTCTGAAGATTTCAACTCTTTTAGGGAATTGTAAAAGCTCTCAAGGTATTTTAATAATTTTTCATGGTTGTCAGGATATGTCATCAAATTTCAGAGAATTTCATGGGGTTTTATAATATTTTTATGGACTTCAAAGATTTTTGTTTACTTTGACTTGAAGTCTTTTAAAATCGCTTCCATAAAAAACTTTCTTTTTTTATTGTTTTCAATTTACTCAATTTAATACAAAATAACTTTTAATGTTTTGAAATTTTCATCTTTCCTTTAACATACTCTGAATTTAATTAAAATTTAACTCCATGTAGTAAGATTTTTTAAATAAAAAAATTCAAATTTATTTGAATTTCGAATTCACGTTTCTTACTGGAAATAAGTTACTTTTGGTTACTGTTTAGATTTAAATAGGTCACTTTTTCAATGTTTTAATTAAGTTAGACTGTGGCAGCTTTTGAAATTCATGAATTCAACATTTATAAATTTAAATTAAAAATTTTGGTCAATTTACTTACAAAAGATGATGGATTAATGCTATAACAAAATTTAAATTCTGGGTTTTAAATATAAATAGCAAGAGAAAATGAAAAGATTCATCAGCGATAACTCCGGAAAAATTCAAGAAATTTTGGTAATGAAGTTTTGAGGACACTATGCATACTTAGATTTTCTAAGCATAACATAATTTTAAACATGGAATCTAAGTTATACAAATTATGATTAAAAAGTTAAATTTTTAAATCTTGAATAAGAGAGTGAAGGCGCCGATGGGAAAATTATGTGCATTCGTAATCGGTTGAATAACAATGTGGGTAGACGAGTGTCAAAGGATCGCAAATCTTTTCTTCGAAGTCTTTAATAGTGTCAGCGACGACGAGAAGACATTATGTCACTATTATACATGCACTAATTTCAAACACTCGTTCCCTATAAAATGCAAATATCTCCGAGAAGATTGCGGTGTCTTTGTCAAAGAAATTCTTTCAAACTTGATTTTCTTTTTTCCAATTCTTATGTTCAGATGAGGTAATGGAAAGTAGAAGTCCAATTCCTTGTTTTACCCTACTTCAACTTCAACTTCAACTGCCCTCACTTCACACATTGCCTAGCCTTCCCTATCTTTTTATCCCCCCCCCCCCCCCCCCCCCCCCCCCCTCGCTTCTCCAACTAACACAGTCAATCCCCTACTTTCCTTCTCGAGCCATCACTTCCCTCCTATACTCACCGCAAATACTTATTATTTCTGCAAATTTCCCTCTCTCATCTTCCTAACTTACCCTACTTCTCAACCCTAATTTCCCATAATTCGCCTCCCCAACCTCACTTTCCCTAATTTCTCCTACTTCACCCACTTCCCTTCCCATAATTTCTCGCACTGCCCCTATTTCCTCTCGCCACATTTCCCTTAATTTTCTTCCTGCCATCACCTCTTACTCCCCCTACTTCCCTACTTTAAGTCCCCTCGGGGTACAAAATAAAATATTTTTGGTACAAAATTAATTTTTTTGTTTTTAAAATTCAAGGATTTGGTTAACACTTAATTGACTGTTTTGAAATTTAAATAATTTTGTTAAAAATATCTTTTGTTTGAAAATTCAACTACTTCGTTGAAAATTCATGTTTTTTGGTAGAAAATTAATTTTCTTCTTTGGTAATCCATGTTTTTGGTTGTAAGTTCCACTATTTTCTGAAACATCAATCTACTTTGTGAAAAAATCAATTATATTAATGGAAATTGTTTTTGTTTCTTCGAACTAAATGTTTATTTAACAGAAAATTTAACTATTCTATTTCTGATTGAAAATTAATCATTTTAGTACCAAATTTAACCATTTTGTTGAATTTTAATCTACGTTATTACAAATTAAATAATTTTTTAAACTATCGGTTTCGGTTGCAACTTCAACTGTGTTATTAAAAATTGGTCTTTTAATTTGGTCTGGGATTCAACATTTTTGTTAAAATTTCGTCTTTTTTGGTTGTACTCAAGTGTTTTTTATTGAAGAAAAAAATATTTTTTGGCTGAAATAGAATTTTTTGGATTACTTTTGTCTGAAAGGTCGAGAATTTTATTAAAAATGTTATTTTAAGTCGGTTGAAGACTCAACTGTTTTGTTAAAAAATGTCCTTTTTTAGTGTAAAGTCAATTTTTTTTTGAAAAGGTCGTCGTTTAATTCAGATGAGGATTCTACTATTTTGTTGAAAATTCGTATTTTTTGTTTAATTCAATATTTTTTGATTGCAAATAAAAAATTTTGTTTGCAATATTCAGTATTACATTTGTTAAAAATTCATCTAATTTGGTGAAAAACTAATTTTTAAAAATGTAACAATTTTGTTGTAAAGTCATTTCAGTCTTGGTTAAAATTCATCATTTTGATTTAAAATTTATCTTTCTGTTTAAAAATTAAACTATATTGTTGAAAATCCATGTATTTTTTTGAAAATTATATTTTTTCACGTTATAAATTCAACTCCTACTTAGATAAAAGTTGAATTCAATCGTTAAAAATTCATTTCTTTGTTGAAGAGGCTTACATCTTTTTGAAAATTTATGCTTTTTACTTTGACAAAAATTTAACTAATTGGTTAAAAATTCATGTAGTTTGTTGAAAATTTATCTCTTTCAGTCGAAAATTGATGTTCTTAATTAAAAAATCAACAATTTTTAGAAAAATTATTTGGTTTGGTTAAAAATTGAACTGCTTCAGTAGAAAACTCAACTAATTTGTTGAAAATTCGTCTTTTTTGTTTTAATTCAACTCATTTGATCAAAAAGAATCTTTTCGGGTTGAAATACCAAGTATTAGATTGTTTTTTCGAGAATTCATCTCATTTGGTAACATGTTAACTTTTTGGTAGAAGATTAAACAATTTTACTGAAAAGTAATTTTTTTTGGTGGGAGATTTATCATTACGGTTAATAATTCATCTTTTTGATTTAAAATGTAACCATTTTGATTAAAAAAAATCGTTGTTATTTAGTCAAAATTTATCTATTAACTTAAAGCTTAACTATTCCCGTCGAAGATTCATAATTTTAGTTGATAATAATTCTTTCTCTTTATAAATTAAAATTTAGGAAAAATCCATGTATCTCCTTAAAATGCGTCTTTTTTCATAGAAAAATAATCTTCTAGTTCGAAAATTAATGTTATTTTTGTACATTAATAATTTTGTTAAAAATACAACAATTTACTTTAAAAAGTAATTCTTTTGGTTGAAAATTGAACTAATGCAATAGAAAATTCAAGGACTTCGTTGACAACTAACTTTTTTGTTGAAAATTATTCTCTTTTCAATGAAAATGATTCCCATTTGGTAGAAGATCAATCTTCCTTTGAAAATTCATCAATTTCGGCTAACATTCAACCTTTACAAGAAAATTTAATTATGTTGTTGAAGAGTCATTTTTTGGTTTAAGGATTTGTCATTTTAGTTGGCAATTCATCCCTTCATTTTAAAAGTGAACTATTTATGTTGAAAAATCGTTGCCTTCTGGCCGACAATTTTTGTTTTTTACTGAAAATTGTACTATTTCAGTTGAAAATTCATCTCTTTTTGCTTGAAAATTTAACCTTTTGTTTGCAAATTTAACAACTGCATTCAAAATTCGTGTGTTTTATTTGTTCCCTCCCCTAATTACTCTTTTATCATTTATCCTAATTATACGCACATCCCTCCACTCATTCTTCCTCGTTTCTCCTACTTCCCCTCCTCGTCTTTCTCCTACTTTCTCCACTGTTCCTTAATTTCCCCTCGCCTCATTTCCTCGCGCTTCCCCTTGGTTCAATCCCTTAGTTTTCCTTACTTATCCTCCCTTACTTTCCTTCCTGATTTTTCCCTCTTCAAGCCCCTACTTTCCCTCTCTTTGCTTTCTATTACCCTCAACTTCCCTACAATTATTTTCCCTCACTTTCTCCTCTTGGCAAAAATACGAGTAACGGACCGACAAACGCATGGACATTTGCCCGAAAATAATTGGAGCTTATGAGTAAATTACTAATAGGGTTTCTGTTTCAAAATTTAACAATTCTGTAAAAATTCATTTTTTTTTTGAAAATGGAACTGCTCTGGTAGAAAAGACAACCAATTGGTTGAAAATTAATTTTTGATGTTGTAAATGTGTGTTTTTTGGTAAAAAATTAATGTTATCGATTGAAAATTATTTTTTCAAATGAAAATTTAACTTTTAATCGAAAATTCATTTTTTATTTGAAATTTTAACTATTGCAGTTGATCATTTATCATTATAGTTGAAAATTTATCTCGTTCTTTGAAAATTGAACTATTTCATTAAGAATTCGTGTTTTTTGTTAGGAAATTAATTTTGGTGGTTAAAAAGTCATGTTTTTGGTTGAAAAATCATCAATTTTGTTAAAAGGTCTTATATTTTGTTAAAAATTAAAAAATATTGTTAAAAACTAATTCTTTTTAGCTGAAAGTGTCCTCGAATCTATAGTTCAGCCGGAGTAATTCAACACGATTTTCTCTAATCTAGAGTTTATCCCTAACGTAATTAGCCTTCCATTACTTCCCCTAATTTTCCCGCACTTCCCAAACTTCTCTTGCACTTCTTTGCCTTTGCCTTCACCAATTTTCCTCATTTCCCCTCCTTTTTTTCGAACTTTACCTTCATTTCCTTCCATACTTCAACCATGCTTCCCCTCTCCTCATTTCCCCTACTTTCTATCCCCTCTGTTCACTATTACGGTTATACCCCCTTCACTCTTTTTTTCTCGTTTTCCCTACTTCCCCGTTCTTATTTCCTCTAATTGTTCTCCATAATTTCCCCTTATTTGCCGTACTTCGCGTATTGCCCCTTTCCAAATTACCCTTCCATCATTTCCCCTAATTTTTCCGCACTCTTTTCCTTTGCGTCTACCACTGTTTCTTATTTCCCCTCTCCTCATTAATTTTATTTTATCTTTGCTGCTTCCCTTACTTCGCCCCTGATTCCCCTCTCTTTATTTCCTCTACTTTCTCTTCCCTCACTTCCCCGCCACTTATTTTCCCTCGTTTCTCCTACTCCCCCTCCCCTTATTTTCCCTTGCTTCCTCGTTTTCCCTCATATACCCTCCCTTTATTTGCTCTCGAACCCCCCTCGTTTTCTCCCCTATTTTCCCCATGAATCTCCTCTCTTCATTTCCCCTACTTTCCATCCCCTCACTTTCCCGTTACCCTCACTTCCTCTATAATCATTTCCCCTTACTTTCTTCTTTTGAAAAAAATACGAGAAACGAACGGACATCTGACCGAAACTATAAGGATTTCTTTTTGAGCTATTACTAGGTTTTCTGTTCGAAAATTCAACAATTTTGTGAACAAGTCATTTTTTGGGTGACAATGGAACCACTCTAGTAGAAAAGTCAAGTATTTAATTAACAATTAAGTTTCCTTGTTGAAAACTAATCTGTTTTGTTGAATTTTTTAATAAAAAATTAATCTTGTAGGTTAAAAATGCATATTATTGTTGTTGAAAATTCAACTTTTGATCAAAAATTCATTTTTTATTTCAAAATTTAACTACTGAAGTTGAAGATTCATCATTTTATTCAAAAATTCATCTCTCTGTTTAAAAATTGAACTACTTCGTTTAAGATTGTTTTTTTCTGTGAAAAATTAATCTTCTTGATTGATAACACAGGCCCACAAAAAAAACAAAAGTGTCTGTGCAATTGACCAGACCTATATATTCTTATGTATTTTTCGACGCTGAATCCGAATTTGCAA
>NC_046666.1:53700272-53729946 GCF_010883055.1 Belonocnema kinseyi
AGCAAATTTTCACTTTTCGCGATTTTCTGCCTTTTCATCGCCGTACGGTGGGTTGAAATTTTTGTAAAAAAAAATCAAAACATGGTTTTCGATGTATTTTTTTCCCGTAGAATTCGATTCTGAAGTCAAAAAAATAAGATTTTTCTTTATTTTTTTTTTATTTAAAAAAAACCATGAAAAAACCGTAAAAAATGAGGTTTTTCGAGCTTAACCCCATAAAAAAGTAGCTGGACCCTACTTTTTTATTGCAAATTCGGATTCAGCGTCGAAAAATACATAAGAATATATAGGTCTGGTCAATTGCACAGACACTTTTGTTTTTTTTGTGGGCCCGTGTAATGAATGTTTTTGGTATAAAATCAACAATTTTATCAAAATTTCATATATTTTCTTTAAAACTGAATAATTTTCATAAACATTAATTCTTTTGGTTAAAAATTGGCTTCATGGCTATTTCATTGGCTAGTTCATGTGGAGTAATTCAATATAATTTTCTATAATCCAGAGTTTGTATAGGTCCTCCAGGGTAATCCGATATAATCCGGAGTAATCCACCACACTTTGAATCTATTTTCAGAATTTGTTTCCCTCGCGTCATGCCGTTTCTCGAGTCAAAGAAACTTTTCTCCAAATGTCCAACTGTCAAGAATTCAAAAGAAATTGCAAATAATACTCATGTCTGAACAAAGTGAAAGTCTCATCAGTAGTGAAGGTCGCCTCGGTGAGTATTTTGTCTCTGACGATATTATTAATTTCTCTACTTGACGGCTCTCATTTCTCCTAATTATTCTCCACAATTTCCCCTTATTTGCCCTACTACGCCTATTCTCCCTTTCCAAATTACCCTTCCATCATTTCCCCTAATTTTCCCGCAACTCCCATACTTCTCTTCCCCTCCTTTCCCCTTGCTTAACCCGCTGTCCTTCATTTCCCTCCCTTTCGTTTTCTCTCGTTTGCCCTTCAATAACTTTCTTATTTGATCTATTTCCCCTCCTCTCACTTTCCTGTTATCATCACTGCCCATTCACTAATTTTCCCTCGTGTATTCTACTTCCCCATCCCTTAATTTACAATTTTCCCTCTTTTTCCATTCCCTTATTTACTCTGACGCCCCCTACGTTTCCTCCCCTATTTTCCCCATGAATCTCCTCTCCACATTTTCCCTACTTTCCCTCCACTCACTTCCCTGTGACCCTCACTTCTTCTATACCCATTTTCCCTCACTTCCTTCTTTTGACAAAAGTATACGGAACGGATGGACAAACGGACGCACGTCTGTCTGAAACTATTAGGTATTCTATTTAAATTACTACTAGGGTTTCTATTTCAAATTCAGCAATTGTGTAAAAAATCATTTTTGTTTCAAAATTAAAATATTTTGTTGAAAAGTTAACTATTTGGTTAACAATTAAGTTTCTTTGTTGAAAACTAATTAGTTTTCTTGAAAAAATTTTGCTTGTAGAAAATTAATCCTGTCGGTTGAAAATTCAATTTAGTTGTTAAAAATGTAAATTTCGATCGAAATCTTATTTCTTATCAGAAAATTTAACTACTGCAGTTAAAGATGCATCATTTTAGTTGAAAATTCATCTCTTTGTTTGAAAGTTTTAGTACTTCGTTAAAGATTTCTATTTGTTGTAGAAAATCAACAAATTTGTTGAAAGTTTATATATTTTCTTGAAAATTGAATAATTTTTTCAAAAACTAATTCTTTTGGGTTGAAAATTCGCTTGAGTCTTGAGTCAGTCGGAGTAATTGGCCATACTTTTCCGTAATCCAGAGTCTATAAAGTTAATCCAGGTTAATCAGATATAATCTTGCGTAATCCATTTCCCCTTGACTTTATTTCTAGGATTTGTTTCTCCCTCAACTAATCCTGTTCCTCGAATGAATGAACATTGTCTCCAAATGTCAAATTGTCAAAAATTTGAAAGAAATTGCACATAATACTCGTGCCTGAACAAAGTGAAAGTCACCAGTAGTCAAAGTCGCCTCGGTGATTATTTTGTCTCTGGCAGTCTTGAAAGTTACGGGCGAGGAAGATGAAAAAAACGCCCTTCTCAGTAACGAGAATACGCGTGAAGGACGATGTAATCGAAAATTAAAATACTCCTGTTTCTATTCAGGCATCCGTTGAAAATGTTGAAGACACCTGTGGACTTCTCGTTCTTGGGTCATAAAGCAGCTTGTCCGCCACGACAATGCATATTCATAGAGCTCAAACTACTCGATACAAGCGAAAATCGTTCAAGCTTGCAACGTGGTAGGTTCGCGCGATTGTCGCCAGGACAATGCTTCTCTGTGCTTGCTTGGTTGCTAGTATGGCAATGTAGCAATCGTTATTGTTACTTTATTGCTCGTAAAGCTTCCCAGATGTACGTCCTATTAACGTGAATACGACCAAGCATACTCTTCTCGTTTGAATCTCGCGACCATACTATTTTTCTACTTGTCGGAGACTGAAAAAAAAAATTCGCCCCTTCCAAAAGCCTCGACGAATCGGGGTCATTTGTTGTAAATTCTCAACGAAATGTTCTTAAGGCTTCATCGGTTAATGGATATACACGTTAGCCCCAACAGTTAAATTTTTCTTGAGAAATTCTTGCTTTCTTCGAAATTGTGATGTGCAAGTTGTAAAAAGATATTTATAGCCTACATGCGAGAATAAATATTTACAATTTGTACATATATGTTGGGGCGAATAAAGAAGACCTAGTGTGTTGATTTTATTTGAAATAAATTTTAAGTGAATTCCAGACTTTAAAGTCTTTTCCTTATTCTCCTTTTTTCTTCCTTTTCTTGAAAAGGATGGCTCTTTTCCTTCTGTTTGAGAATCTTTCCTTTTTTCGTTTTTTTCAGTTTTTGTTTTGCTTGAATAATAACTTAACTCGTGGAACCAATCCAACTATTTTTATTGCACATTAAAAATGTCTACTATTGTTATTTTTGTTCAGAATTCATCTATTGTGGTTAAAAATTCTACTAATTGAAGGTTCCGCGTTCTAAACCTGTTGACTGACATTTTTTTCGAAATTGATTTTTTTATATTTTCTGGAACATTTTTCATATGCAGTTAATATCCCGCAAACGAAATGTCAAAATTCCTTGTAGTTTTTTTCACTGGAATTTCATAATTGCGTTTTGGTTTCTACAGGATAGGTCAGCGGAACGATTTTCCTTCG
Source organism: Belonocnema kinseyi (assembly GCF_010883055.1). NCBI lineage: Eukaryota > Metazoa > Arthropoda > Insecta > Hymenoptera > Cynipidae > Belonocnema > Belonocnema kinseyi. Next base: position 53,703,455 of record NC_046666.1, read on the forward strand.
CCGTGTAAAATTTCTGAAATGTGAGTTAACAGGTTTACACTTCGGACCTTTCAATTCATCATTTCTAGTTAAAAATTCAAATATTTGGATACAAGTCGAACTACTTTATTAAAAACTAGTCTATTAGATGAAGATTTTACTATTTTGTTGAAAAATCATTTCTGTTTTGTTAAAAATTAATTTATTTATTTGAAAATTAAACTATTCAATTTTTGCATGAAAGTTGATCGCTTTTAGTTCAAAACTTAAACACTTTGATGCGAGTTGGATTGCTTTATTGAAAATTCATTTTGTTAATTCAAAATTGAACTATTTTCTAGAAAATAGATTGTTTCTTTTTGCGAGAAATTAATGCTTTAAACTCAGAATTTAACTATGTCATTATTTCTTCAAAATTCATATCTGTTTTTGAAATTAGTCCTTTTAATAGGAAAATTAATCTTTTTTAATTGAAAATTATTATTTCTATCTATAAAATTCTAGTATTTGGTAGAGATTTTTCCTTTTTGGCTCAAAAATTCCACAACTTGGTTGACATTTTCTTTGTTATTTTACTGAAAAGTCGTTTTGGTTGATGGTTCAACTCTTGTTCAAAATGGGTCCTTTCTGTTTGAAAATTCGTCTTTTTTTCTAGAAATTTGATGTATTTTGTATTAGAAATAAAACTATTTAGTTAAAATCAATACTTTTCAGTTGAGGCTTGAAATTTTATGTTGAAATTTCGTCTTTTTTCTTAAATTCAACTAGTTTCAAATCAAACTAAAATTTTCTTCGGTTGAAATATCAAGTATTACATTTTTTTAGAATTCCTCTATATTTAAAAAAAATTATCTACCTGGTTCAAGCTTCAACTAAGTTATCAAAAATTAATTTGTGTTTCAAGATTCATTTCTTTAATTCAACATTGAAGGATTTCATTTTTGTTTGAAATTTTTTTTTAATTGAAAATTTAAATCATACGGTTTAAAATTCAAGTATTTTGTTAAAAATTCGTCTTATATGGTAGAAAATTGAAGAATTTGGTTAAAAATTAAGTTTTTTATTCCAATATAATATTTTTGAGTAAAGAAAATTTACTTTTTTTTAGAAAATTTGTCTGTTTGGTTCAAAAATTCATGTTTCTAGGCTGCAAATTAAAGTATCTTGTTCAAAATTCAACTTCTTTGTTAAAAAATTTGAATTTTCACCTTGAAAATTCAACCATTTGGTTGTAAATGTGTTTCACTCTTGACTAATAATCGTTATTGCTAAAATTCAACTTTTTTTGTTTTAAAATTCATCTGTTTCAGTTTAAATTGATTTCAAATACGACGTCTTAGTTAAAAAGTTAAATATTTATCTTTTTATGCCTAAATATTCAAATTATGTACTGCATTTTTATCAAAAAACAATCTTCTGTGGCTCAATTCAACTTTTATAATTCTTTTTTTTTAATAATAAACTTTTTTGTTGAAAATTATTCTTTTTTATTCGAAAATTCGTCCTTTTTATAAAAAATTCAACTTTTTTCTAAGAAATTCGTCTTTTTGGTTTGAAAATTCAACTATTTGGTTGCTTTTGGTTGAAGTTTAATATTTTTTGTTTGAAAATTCGATCATTTAGTTAAAAATTTGTCTTTATGGTCTGCAATGTCAACTATTTTGTTGCCATCAAGTGTATTTGATTTAAAATGAAAAAGTTTTTAGTTTAATACATCCACTATTATATTTTTTAAATGTTTTTTTTATAAAGTTTAATCATTTTTTGTTGAAAATTTAAATTTTTTCTTAAACTTTTATTTTTTTGAATATAAAATTTGTCCTCTTGGGTTGAGAATTTCAGGTTTAAAATTTAACTATTTGTTTAAAAATGCAACTCTTTTGTTGAAAATTCGTCCCTGGTGCTGGATAGTTTAACTAATTAGTCAAAAATGAAACTGTTTTCGGCTGATGTTAAGTCTTTTTTGTTTGAAAATTCAACCATTTCGTTGAGAATTCATTCTTTTAGGTTGAAAACTTTAAAAAAAGTTGTTTAAATTATACTATCCTATTAAAAATCCTCCTTTTTTATTTTAAGGTAACCGTTTGTTCTAAAATAAATCTCTTTATTAGTCGAAAACCCATCTATTTGGTTACAAAATTCTTTTTCTTGTTGTTAAAAATTAACTTTTCTGTTGAAAATTTATTTGTTCTAGTTTTAAAGCCAATTGTTTTTAAAAGTATTATACCAGCATGAAAACTCAAATCTTTCGTTAAAAATTTATCTCTTTCCGTAGAAAATTCCACTATTTTTGTAAAATACAATTGATTTAGAATGATACCTGTACATACATTTTATTAGAAAGAATGTACTTTCCTATTGTTTCGAAAAATCATCCCGTTTCCTCTGTTTGAGATAATTTAGGGTGTCCTAATTTCTTTAGAAAAAAATTGGCCAAGTGAAAAAAGATCGTAAACTCAGCAGTAGATACAAACATGCTCCGTCAGACGTGAAACTCGAAAACTCGAAAAAATAGAGCATTTCTACAAACTGTTTTATTTTCTTTACTGATAAATATAATAATATCCCTATATATTTTCTTGAATATATTTTTATTAATTTACTTCCTACCATTCAACATAAAATGCACGATATATATATCAAAAAGTTATTTAAGTTTCGAAGCAATTATCCGTTTTTAATTTCTAACTTCCTGTTTGAGTTGATACTTCAAACCAGCTCAGGGAAAGATATTTCATTTCAATCTTTCCCGAGAGTAATAAACTGACTGCTAGGTTAATTTCCAGAATGAATTTAGTTTTCTCCATTCCTGTGCAATATTTTCATACAGACGAATCACTGCTCTCGAGTGGTTCATCTCCCTTTAAAAATTTAAAATAAACATCTTGTTACTCAAACTTTAAGAGCCTTCTTCATATTTTTTAAACGTTTGATCTATCAAAGTTTGTCTCTAAAATTATCGCTGGAAAAGATTTTAATATTTTTTTATTGAACATGTAATTAAATTTTGCGAAATTACGTTTCAAAGCAGAAAGTAATTATGCAAAATTTCACACATAAGTAACTCTTTTCACTGTATGTAATAAAAGTAAATATTTTTTATAATAATTATTGTGAGGTTGAAAACCCGTTAATTAGCTTAGAATTTTGAGTACCGGGAAAAAGCCGGACATTTCTTTGAAACTGTTAATTGCAAAATTTCCCACATAAATAAATATTGTCACTGTTTGTAATAAATGCAAATATTTTAAAAATAATTGTTGTCAGGGTGAAAACCTGATAACTAGCTTAAAATTTTGAGCACCAGGAAAAAGTCGGATATTTTTTGGAAAACTAGGAATTTGCTCAAATTTGATTTTACTTTTGTAATAAATATCATCGCCCTTTTCTAAAACAAATATGTTCGTAATTTTTTTAAACGTTAAAAATTATATTATTTGGTTAAAAAATGAATTCTTCTTTTATACTATATTTCCATGAACTTAAAGCTTGTGTTGGTGGATATCATTGGCATAATAAAGATATAATTTAGGGATACTCTAAATGTTTCGCGAATCAATGAAAAAATTAGTTTTCGAGAACAAAGTTTTTGATGTTGGAGATTTTTATAAGCGCACAAATTATATGTTTTGTTTTAATATAAAAAATTTACCCAAATTTGGTTATTTCGAGGACATTGAAAATTGAAACTTTTGATAACCAAAAAGATGTTTTCCAATTGGTTGTAAAATTCTGGAATACTTTTTTATGTTCATTTATTGTTACAGAACACTATCATGAAACTGTAAATTCAAAAGGAAATTTCCTGATAAATTAAGAATTTTTTGAAAATATGCAAAAAAAATGTTTTTTGTATTCATGAAAATACAAACAATGTTGAAATATGTCGGACTTTAAATTTTTCAGTTTAACCTTAACCCAGAGAAAGATGTTATCCTTCTGCTTTTTCGGAAAAAAATTGTTCCTGATTCAGGAATTTTGAGATTTTGAATTTTTTCGCGATTTTGGAGTTTCCTAAAGACACAAAAAAAGGTTTAAATGAAAGCAAAATCATTTTCATATATCTTAAATGAGAACTGCGTTAACAGAACCCAATAAGTATACTCCAACAATTTTTGTTTTCCTGTTAATTCATTTTAATTGAAAAGTTTTAAATTATATTTTTGGTTCAGAATTGATCAATTTTCGTTAAAACTTCTACTATTAAGATAAAAATTTGATTAATTCATTAAAGCTTTAACTGTTTTGTTAAAAAGTTATATTTGTGGTTGAAATCTTATCTGTTTTGGCGGATAGTTCAATCTTTTTGTATAAAAAATCTGCTATGATATTTATGGATTAGACTTGATCTCTTTTTATTAGAAATTCATCTGTTTGTTTGAAAATTTGGCAATTCCATTTTTGGTTTCAAATTCCATCTTTCAAGGTTACAAATCCAACTTTTTAGTTAAAAATGTATCGTTTAAAATTCAACTATTAAAAAAAAGTAATCATTTTTGGACAAAAATGTAACTGTTTTGTCAAATATTCTTTTTTGTTTGAAGATGCATTTTTTGCTTTGTTTAATTTTCTTAAAAAATTAAAATTTTTATTAGAAAATTTAACTTTTTTATTTAAAAAATTTTCTTTTTAAATACAAATTTAGTCCTTTTTGATGGAAAATTCATCTTTGGTTTAAAAAGTAACCTTCTTAGGTTTAAAGTGAATTCTTTCAATTGAAAAATCTGCTATGAAATTTTTCGTTCAGAGTTCATATCTTTAGTAAAAAATTCTACTATTTAGTTGAGAATTTAATTATTTGCTGATAATTAAACGATTTTGTTAAAACGTCATATTTTTAGTTGAAACTTCATCTTTTTAGTTGAAAGTTGATTCTTTTTATTTGAAAAGTTTCCTAATATTTTTTTGATTCAGAATTCATCTCTTTGGTTAAAAATGTAACTATTACATTTTTTGATTGCAAATTTATATTTTTTTAATTAAAAAATCGACTATTTGGTTAAAAAATTGCATTCTTTAGTTATAAATTTCACTATTTTATTAAAATTAAAAAGTTATTGAAACGCTTGCTATTATATTTCTGGTTCGAAATTCATCTTTTTTTGTAGACAAATCAATCTTTTTCTGATTATAAGTTTTTTGGACAGAAAGTTAATCCTTTGGGATTGAAAAGTCATCTTTTGACAACAAAATTTTCTTTTTTAGTTAAATGTGAATTATTTTTCATTAAAAATTTACTATTATATTTTCGGTTTAAAATTGATCTCTTTTAGATAAAAATTCAACTATTTAGGTAAAAATTTAATTATTTATTTGAAAATTAAACTATTTTCTTAAAAATTAATCTTTTTAGTTGAAAATTCAACTGTTTTGGTAAAAATTTGTATTTTTGGATCTAAACTTTTGATATATGTACCTGAAGTTCCGGAGGCTCAATTGAACGAAATACATTTTTCCAATTTTATTTTATCTCAAAACATTGTTTCTAATACAAATAATAATATGCATTATAAGTTCCTTTTATAATTGTGTTACTTCTAATATAATGAACCACTTATTTTGCATTGTTTCTGCTTAAAAAAGCTAACTATAGATAATGTTGAACATTTGCACTTTCGGAAATTCAAGCACATTCCTTTCATATAAAAGTCCTTTTTTGATTGGAAATTTATCTTTCTTGGATGAAACTTTAACTGTCTTTCAAAAGATTCGGGCTTTTACTTCAAAACTTAACCATTCGCTAAAAAGTACTACTGTTTTAGGTTGAGGTTTAATCTGTGTTAAAAAATTTGATTATTTGGTGAAGGATTGATCTTTTTTGATTGAACATTCAACTATTTGGTTAAAAATTCGACTCTCTTGATTAAAAGTTCAAATATTTGGTTGTAAATGCAACTGTTTGGTTGAAAGGTACTATTTTTTGTTTTTAAAAATTCCAGTAAGTTTTTGAAAATGAAATATATTTCCATTCGAAATCTTCAGAATATGCTTACCACTTGGAAGTTATTTAAAAGAATTTAGTCCCCGATTTTCTAAAAAAAATTACTTTATTTTCCCTATTTCAGAGAATTTCAAGCTGTAAAGTCTGAAATCACTGTTACAATAATTTACATGTTGCCTAATTCTTTTCAAAATTGAAAAAAAGGCAATTAGTATTAATGAATTATTGTCATGAGTTCTTAAAAGTCAACCAGGAATAATTTATTTTTTGACCGCGAAAATCGAGAAAAAGCCTGGAATATTTGTATGTTTCAGTGTCCGTCATGTGTGATGTTTTCCTTTTCAATCGATACAATTTTTTTATTCTAATTATTTGTTGTATGCCACACATTTGTTGGAAGAATTCAGCCCGCGAAAGCGCCGCAATGAAAAAAATAGCTGCGCTTAATTTGATCTTATCTAGAAGACGGAGAAATGGCTGCAAACTCGCAAACCGCAGTCCGATCGGTTGCTATACTATGGCAGGTCTGGTAGGCATATAAATAAAGAACCAGACTTTGTGCAATGTAAATGCAATACAAATTGGACCAGGACTCTTATTATTATTCATTGTAGACATTTGTTGGCTTATCTGACGTTTTGGTCCGGACTCCTGGTATTTTTCTTTCTTTATTTCTTTCTCTCTTTTTCGCTTGCCAATAATCTTCTCCTCTTTCTTTTGTTGATATCATCGAGCTGCCAAGTGCATCCTTACCAGAAGCGCGTACGTGATCTGTAAGAAAATAAAAATAGAAATACGAGTGCCAGGCTTAATAGCACGTCAATCTTCCTCTCTAACCTTCCTCAACACCTCTTTCATTGACGAAAAAAATTAATCAATTCAGACGTAAGTGATCATCCATAAAACTACTGAAAAAAAATAATGTCCCAGCAATAAAATAATTTTATTGCACAGTTTTGGTTGTTCTTACAAAAAATTTGGTTGCGACTACCAAAAAAGTAGCTGGAGTTACAAAATAATTTATTTGGCTCAAACAAAAAATTTTTGTAAGCACTTTTTGTTGAGTACACAAAAGAATTTTGTTAATCGTACCAAACACGCAGCTGCGCATGCGCTCTCTTTCGACTCCTGATGAGCAGTCGACGACTTTTTCAATAATTGTTGCTTGAAAACAATTCTATTGGTACAACAAAGCTATTTTGTAAAATCTACTATATTTTTGTGAAGCCGAAAAATTCATTTTGTTGAGTTAAAAAATATTTGGTTAATTTAACCAAATAAGCTTGTTTTAACTACAAAAATGTTTCGTTGTGTCTACCAAACTTTTTGTTTAGTTCAACCAAACGCTCAAAAAGATCATTTGGTTGGCTCATCAAAACAATTTTGTTGCTCCTATAGCAACCATAAAACTTGTTTGGGCAACTTTTGACACCCCCCCCCCTTGACAACCGTTTATCTGATTATGACCTCCTCCCCCGAAAGTAACGTTCCTTTTAGGGAAAACCAGATTTGACGTTTATACTGATATTTTTGTGTGTTTTTATAGCGTGTCAAGTTGCCAATATGCCTATATTGTCTACGTGAGCGTGCGGTTTTTTTCAAAGTAAGTGTTTAAATGTCTCTAATTGCATTTTATGTGACAGTTAACCCAGGTATTATTGAATTTTTTAGGCGAGAAAAGTAAATTTATAACCAAAAATATATTACTTAAACTTTTAATCAAAACAAATAATGGTAAATTATAAAAAATTACTTTCTACTAAATAGTTTCTTTTTACTAAATTACTGAACTTTCAAGGGAAGTGATGATGTTTGTTTACAAAATAGTTGAATTATCAAATCGAAAATATGAAATTTTGATAAAAAATGTTAATTTTATACCAAAAAATACGAATTTACGACAAAATACAAGAACTCTGAACTCAATAGTTGAATTTTCAACTAAATCAGAATGATTAAAAAAAAGTTTAACAAAATAGTTCAATTTTAACAAGAAGCTAAATTTTCACTTAAAAAGAACCATTTTTGACCAAAAATTGAAAAAGTAAGTTTTCAATTACCAATGTAATTTGTTACTAAAAAAACGAATTTTCAATAAAACAGTTCAATTTCAAACCAAAGAGATGAATTTCTAACTAAAATCTTTCATCGTCAAACCAACAATGAATTTTGAAGAATGTTGTTTATGTTAATTTTCTAACTAAAAAGTTGAATTTTCAACTAAAAACCATGCATTTTTAAACAAAAAGATTAATTTTCAACTAAGAAGGTTGAGTTTTCAGACAAAAACATTAATTGACTACAAAACAAGACGAATTTTCAATAAAATTCAAGAATTCTCAACCAAAAAGTTAAATTTTTAAGAAAGAAAGAAAAAAATGTTTTTTTCATTTTTAAGAAAGTAGTTCAACTTTGAAACGTAGTTGTTACATTTTTAACCAAAACGATGCATTTTTTACCGAAAAGAATATTTTTCTACCGAAAAAAAATTTTTAAACAAAGTTTAACAATTCTCACCCGAAAAGTTGAATTTTCTGCTGAAGAAGATTAATTTTTAAACAAAAAGATTAATTTAATAGCAAAAAAGACAAATTTTGAACAAAATTTTGAACACTGGTATTTTTCATCTTTTTTAAATTGAAAAGTAAAAAATATTATTGTCTTATCCACGATATATAACTTTTTCAACTAAGAAAGAAAGAGAAAAATTTTTCTTTCAATTTACAAGAAAGTAGTTCAACTTTGAAAACTAGTTTTAAAATTTTGAACCAAAACGATGAATTTTCAAGCAAAAAGATTAAATTTCTGCTGAAAAAATTAATTTTCAAACAAAAACATTAATTTTCTACAAAAAATACGAATTTTCGGTAAAATTTAAGAATTCTCAACCCAAAAATTAAATTTTCGACTAAAAAAGATAAATTTAAAAAAAAATAACTACAAAAAAAACGAGTTTTAAATACAATTCAAGAATTCTCAACCAGAAAATCAAATTTTTAAGCAAGAAAGAAACATTTTTCTCATTTTTAAGAACGTAGTTGAAATTTAAAATCTACTTGTTAAAGTTTTAACGTAAACGATGCATTTTTTAACAAAAAGAATAATTTTCTACTAATAAAGATGAATTTTTAAACAAAAAATTAATTCACTACCAAAAAGGACGAATTTTTAATAAAATTCGAAAATTCTCTACCACAAAATTGAATTTTTAACCAAAAAAAAAATACATTTTTTAATAGAAAGATTAAATTACTGCCAAAAAAGACGAGTTTTTGACAACATTAAAGAATTTTGAATTAAACAGTTGAATCCTTAATTAAAAAAGAAAATGAAAAAAAGTTTAATTTACTGCAAAAAAAGATGAATTCTTTTAAAATTCAAGAATTCTGAACCAAAAAGTTGAATTTTCAACCAAAATAGAATTTTTAGCAAAAAGATTAATTTAATACCAAAAAAGACGAATTTTTAATAAAATTTCCGAATTCTGAACCAAGCAGTTTAATTATTATCTAAGAACCTAAATTTCAGAACAAAAACATTAATTTACTACAAAAAATAAACACTCTTAATAAAATTTAAGAATTCGCAACCAAAAAGTTGAATTTTCAACTTTCAGCATTCGACATAATATTTATCACAACCATTTTTTTCACGTCAAATATTTTTTTTCTTGTTTAACAGTCAAAGATATTCGATAAGTATTTTTTTATTTTAATATCAGACGGTAAGTTGTCGAGAAAATTTAAAAAACAATTTATGTTACTAAAAAAGTACCTTTTTCAATTGCTTATACTGCAATATTACACAAAGATATGAAAATTCATACGGATGATAAAATGTAGGCTTTTTTCTCAACTTTCAAATAAAGTATACTAATATCCACTTTAATTATTTATTTAATAATATAACTCAAATATTTATAAATAAATAGATTTTTTTCAATTTGGAGCTGTTTTTTATTTTTTATTTTAAAGAGTGGACTAAACGTTTTTCTTGATCTTGTAGAAATTCAAAAGTGGGTAGTCAAATACCTACGAAACAATCAATTTTTATATAGCGGCTCGCGCGCGCGAAGTATACCGCAGCGCGGCTCGCTCGGACTGGGACGCGACTGCCTACGCGATAAGTAAAGCACAACCATCCACTTGTAATATCGTATATTTTTATGTTGTTAATTTAACATATTCAAAATTTATTTTTATTAAAAAATACATTGCTTCCAAAGTATTTAACTACCCACTTCCAAATTTTTATCAGATCACGAAAAATGTTCAGTTCACTCTTTAACATAAAAAATAAAAATATAAAAAACAGGTCAAAATTGAAAAAAATCTATTTGTTCATAAATAATTGATTTATATTATTAAATAAATAATTTAAGTAGATTATAGTATACTTTAATCGAAACTTGAGGAAAACGCCCACATTTTATCTTTCGTATGAATTTTCATATCTTTGTTTAATATTGCAGTATAAGCAATTGAAAAAAGGTACCTTTTTATGAACACAACATTTAAAAAAAAATTTTCTTGAGAATTTTGCGTGACGAATTGAAATAAGCAAATACGTATCTAATATTTTTGACTATTAAACAAGAAAACAATTTTTTACGTGAAAAACAATTTTTGTGGCAAATATTGTGTAGAATGCCCCCCTATGTTCGCATTTTGTTTCACTGTTAAAACTTGGAAGTTGTGCAGAAAAAGGGTAGTTCGATTGGAATATTCTAGGTTTGTATGAATTTTAAAAGCTGAAATTTATTTCCTGTATTTCCGCTTTTGAAGCACCCTTCACCGCAAACAATAGGCCCTTAATTTAACTTCGTCTGCATGAAACCATGATGTGATTTAGTTTCTCTATTTCTGTCTACGTTTCACGACTTTTCATTTGTTTGCTACATAAAACGTGCAATTCTCTTTACCTCACGTTAACTGAATTGTAAATAAAATTGTCTGTTTCCATCAATTTCCTCCAGAATCACTAATTACACTCATATTTATGAAATCTCAGATAAAAACATTATTCATTTTCTGCTATAAATGGCTCTTCCATGAATCAGCTTTCAAAGAACAATTATAAATGTTTTTCATTTCACTTCGCTGATTGCTTTTAAATAAGCATTTGGAGTTATGAAGTGAAAATTTCCAGTTTCTTTTTATATTTAAAATTAGGTTCAAGATAAATTGTGCTCTGTGAAATAAAAATAGTTAAAGATTCGTTCAAAGACTAATGCAATAGTTAAATTTTCAGTTCAAAAATCAATTTCCAAACAAAAAACAACGAATTTTCAATAGAGCCATTCAATCTTTAACCAATAACTTGCCAACCAACTAACTGAATTAATAGTCGAATTTTCAACTAAAAACGATCATTTTCAACCAAAAATTAGATTTATAAAGAACTAATAAATTACTCATTTATTAAAACTTAATTCATTTTGAATAAAAATTCTACTTTTATATTTTTAGTTGAGAACTAATATCTTTTAGTTCAAAATTTTTAATATTTTTTTATCTAAAAATGTATTTATTATATTTTTGGTTTAAAATTTGTATATTTTTCTTGAAAATTGAATTATTAAATTTTTCATTGAGAATTCATCCTTTTTGGCTTAAAATTCAACAATTTGGTTGAAAATTTATTGTTTGAAGATTGAATTGTTTTGTTGAAAGCTTGTTCTTTTTTGGTTGAAAATTGATTCTTTTAGCTGAAAAATCAACTGCCTAATTAATGGGTATAAATGGATGATTTATGATTTAAAATAAAGTAAATTTATTGAAAGTTTATTTATTTTGTTTTAAGCTCGTCTTTTTTGTTCAAAATTGATCTCCTTCGTTAAAAATGTTACCGCTTGTTTGAAACTTAAATTGCTTTAATAAAAATGAATATAATTAGTTGAAGATCCATATCTTTGGTTAAAAATTTAACTATTGAATTTCTCTGGTAAAAATTCATCTGTTTGGTGTGAGAATTCAATTATTTTTGTGAAAAATTTTATTATGTGGTCAACTGTTAACTTTTCCTTTAAAAATTTATATCTTCAGATTGACAGTTTAATACTTTTGGTAGAAGATTAGTCTTTCTAGCTTAAAAATTCATCTGAAGTTTTTTTTTTGTTGAAAATTTAACAATTTGCTGCAACTGTTTAGTTTAAAATTAATCTCTTTTGGTATATTGGTGAAAATTCGTCTTTTTGGTGAAAATTATTCTCCTTATTTAAGAATCAATCTTTGTGGTTAAAAATTAAACTATTTTCTTGGAAATACATGTGTCTTATTTTTTATATAAAAATACAATCACTTTGTTGCGAATTCTCGTTTTGTCTTAAATAATTTTTTTTGATTGTTGAAAATTGTTTCTTTTGGATAAAGAATCCTTTTTTTATAATTGAAAATTCATCTTTTGTGGTAAAAAAAGTTCTGGGTCGAAAAATGGGCTTTCTTGTACAAATTTCGTCTTTTTGGGCTGAAACTGCAACTATTTAATTAAAATGGAAATGTTGGTTGGAAAATTCAACTATTTTGTTGTAAACCATAAAGATTAATTTTTACTCGAAAAAATGAATTTTGCAAACAAACAGTTGAATTTTCTAACTAAAAAGGATCAATTTTTAACTACATACAAATAAAATAGTCAAATAGTTATTTAAAAGAATTAATTTGCATTTAAAAAAAAAATCTACAAAACAGTTTAATTTTCTAACAAATTGTTGAAATTTAATCCAAAAAAAACGAATTATCTGAAAAAACAATAAAGTTTTTTCAACGAAAAAGTTAATTTTCAACCACAAACAGTTCCGTTTGTAATCAAAGAATTACATTTTTAGTTACAAATATTAATTTTAAAAAATCAAGACAGTAGTTCAATTTTCAACCGAGAAGATAAATTTTCAAATAGGTTTATAAATAAATACTAAACCAAAGAATTAACTTTTAATCAAGGAGTTAAACTATCAACAAAAGAGTTCAATTTTCAACCTAAAAAAATGAATTCAATAGCTGATATTTCAACCAAAAAATATTTGATAGTATCGACATTTTTTCTAATTGATATTGAAAATGATAAATGTTCAACCAAATCAATGAATTTTATCCAAACAGTTCGTCTTGCAACCAAGTAGTCGAATTTACAATATTTAAAATTTATACAAATTTTGAATAAAATAATTGAATTTTCAATAATGAACATTAAGACTCAAAATAACCACCACTGTAATTTTGTGATTGTGAATTCTCTTTTGTTAAAAGAGTTCAGCTCGAGAGTTTTAACGAAACTACGGCGCATTCGGTTTTGTTTAGAATGTAAATTTTTCTACATTATACACAAAACTTTTATATTAAATATAATACATTTTGTATGTAACTCTGCCTGAGATTGCTTATTCAGATACTGCAAAATAAAGCACTAATTGTATTTATCATGATTATTTTAATATTTGTTTCTTATTTTTCTTTGAATTTTATTCTAAGCTGCGCTGAAAATATATAATTTCAATAAATTTATATAATTACGATTCATAATATGCATAAAAATTGAACTATACTAATTCTTATTTCCTTGTTTTTATAATTTTTTCATTCCTATTATTTTTTGGTACGATTAAAGAAAAACTACTGCTCATCTGCATAGGGTCTAATACAGGAACCAATATAGAGTTCTGTACAGGAAACCGTATAGGATCCTGTGTACGATCCTATGTCCTCTTTCGTCTTTTCTTTCTTTTTTCCAAAAATTTCCTTTTTTTTATTTTTAATCTTATTTTTTACGATCCGAAGAAAATCTACTTGTCCTATCTAAAAATGATTGATAATTAATTTATTGATCCCTTTAGGCGAACAGCTTTTGTCTGTTAATTTTAGTTCGTACGTTGTGTCGTTTTTTCAAAAAAATCTAATACTTTTATTTTGAATGTTATTTTTTACAACTAAAGCAAAAACTACATGTCCTATCAAAAATTATAACTGTTTTTTGGATAAACAATTTTTGTCTTATTTTTTTCGTAGCTTGTGTCGTTAGTCCAAACATTTTTTATTTTTTTATTTTTAATGTTGTTTTTTACGACTAAAAACAAAAACTACGCGTCCTATCGAAAAGTGATTCATAACAAATTTGTAGATCTTTATAGATTGCGCTATTTTAGCTTATCCATTTTTTAAATCTATTTTGCATAGTTAGACCACAAAATGGAATTTTTTGATTTGTCATTATTGTTTTGGTACGATCAACTTTTGAATTTTCAACTTTTCGACCAAATTAAAAAATTTGTTATGATACTCTTGTAGGGCTTTCAAAAATCAAAGTTTTTTTTTTACCATTTTTGATATCATGCGTTGTTTGGCTTAAAATTTTCGTTTTAGTTTTTTTTGGATTTTGAAAATCCTCTAACTCTGATCATTTTCTTTTTGTGGAAAAAGGTCGTAAAGTTAATTGTTTAAGTTTCTGAGTACTACGAATGATGATTCAAAATAGCTGGTTTACAAACTTGTTCTTTTTAAGCTTTAAAAAAGTGAATCAAAAAGCAGAATCCAATCTGGTCAACTTTTCGAAAGTTATGTTGCCTACAGACTACAAACAGACAGACAGACTGACAGAAAAATTAGCAAAAATCGTTTTTTCTGATTCAGGGGGTCTCCAAACTTTGAGATTTAATGAAAACCGAGAAAGTGAAATTTTACGTAAAACCAATACTTCTCATTAGGATGAGAATGCAATAACATTTGAACTAAATAGCTCTATTTTTAACTACGAAGGATAATTTTTTATGAAAAAGATGAAGGTTTAAGAAATTACATAATTTATAAATAAAATAGCTGAATTTTTAAACTAAAAAAGATAAATTTTCAATAAAAAATGAAAGACTCAAATTTCTACTTGAAAAAATTAATTTTTAATAAAAGACCTGATTTTCTACACATCAGTTACATTTTTACCAAATAGCTTAATTTTTTACAAAATTATTCAAATCTAAGCCAAACAACTTTGTTTTCGAAAATTCAATTGCTATGTTATGAATTCTCGTCTTTTGAATTGAAAATTGATCTTTCATGGAAGAATTCATCTTCTTTGATTGAAAATTAATTTTTTGTTGAAAAATCAACTGTCTTCGAAAAATGTGTCTTTTGCTTTAGGCAATTTAATTATTCAGTTAAAAGCTGAAATTATTTGTTGAACATTTATCTCTTTTGCTTTAAAGTTCAAGTATTTGCTTATTAATGCAATTATTAATCAAAAATTAATTTTTTTTCTTGAAATTGCATAGAAAAAAGTAATGATAAAATTTGTTGCAGGAAACTTTTTAGAGGGATAAAGTTTTATTCAGACAACTTCGCGTTTTTCAAAACATATGTGTTGTCATGGAAAAAAAAAGATTAATCGATATTTCGTTAAAGTTTATCCTGTAAAGTTAATTTTTGTTGCAGCGAATCTTTCATCTGAGATCAATGTAAAGTTGTTCTTCTGTTTCTTCTGTGTGATCTCTTTTGCTCAAAAATCTTCTTTTTTTAATGTAAGATGCTTCAATGTGTCATTTACAATTAGGTTTATTTAACCAAACGTATTCCCATACTTTTATAAAAAAATCACCAAATTTCCCCTGCTTTGAGAAAATTTGGACTACGCTACTTTTCGGGACCCTCACACAGAACCTTTCCCATTAAGCAAATTCGGAATAAAGCGTGTGAGGTTCTGACAAAAAATAATATTTCACTTTTTTCTCTCGTGAAATTTTATGTATAATGAGGCGAAAGAGCGATCTGCGAATACAGTAAAAATTGTAAATTTCTGCGTCAGACGTTTCAAGACATTCGTTATTACTGTCATCAGCCTTATAGCCCATTAGAGACATAAAATTCTGGATGCAACCAACTTTTCTTGCCTATGCAATGAAATATAAAAGGTAATGTCACCTGCCATATTTCCCATATTTGATACAACCCTTAGAACGTTCTGTGGCGTATCATTTTATTAACGTCGTTCCGAAAACCATCACTAAACGATTTGATTATCCAGATACACTGGAACTAGGTCACAACTGGCCATTCCTAAATCCATTCCGAGAGATTATGCAGCCTTCTTGTAGCGGTATTTTTACCTCGCTCACGGAAATTCCGAAAGTTCTTTTAATAGCCATCGTTAAAGTAATTTTTTTATCTTTCTTGCAATGTATACAAGGGTGGTCCACATTTTTTTAATTCGACGTTTCATGCACAATCACCCTCAAATTTGATCGATTGCACAAATAAATTAACCCGCCTGCCTGACTTCGCGCCTAGCGCGAGGTCAGCCGTGTTTTATTTTTATAAAAAAATATTTTTTTATTTTAATGTTACTTTTAACGATTAAAAAATGAAACCACGCGTCTGTTGAAAACTAATTTACAACCGATTTGACAATCTTGTTTTGGTATAAAACTTATGCCTATTCATTTTTTTCGTACCTTGTGTGTTCTTTTCAACAGATTTTTTCATTGTCATTTCTTACGGTTAAAAATACCACGGGTCCGATAAAAAAATAGTTTGTAAACATTTTTCGATGTTTTTTGTTATGAGCAATTTTTGTCTATTGATTGTTTCGCATTTTGTGTCGTTTCTTCAACAATTTAAATGTTTCTGTAATGTTATATTTTACGATTACAATGAAAAATACTCGTCAATACCATGCGTCTTATTAAAAAATTATTTATGATAAAATTGTAGATATTTTCTAGCTTAACAAATTTAGTCTGTAATAGTTTTTTTGCAGGTTTTTCATAGATTTTTTATGTTATTTTTTAAGTGCAAAAAAACTACGTATCCTATAAAAAACTGATTGGCAACAGTTTGTTAGACCTTTTTCGGATTAAAAATTATTTTTCAATATATTGTTTTTCGTATCTTGCATAGTTTGATCGTAAAATGAAATTTTGTATTCTTAACAACATTTTTCAGGATTATAAAAAAAATATGCATCTTAGAATATTGCGAGAAAGTTGCAGTTTATTCTAAATTTTTCCATTTTTGGTTCACCTTTCATTGATAGGGAGTAATTTCTTAACTCAAGTTATCAAAGATAATTCTTTAAACAATTTATTATTATTTTTAATACTATTCTCTTACAGTAGTGCTAGAAATTTGCGGGTTTTTCTGGATATTTCTTTTTTTTAAATTTTCACTTATGAACACATAATAAATATTAATATTAATATTAATTTAAATAGAAAAGCTTTCAGTAACTACTTAAGGGAAAATTTCCTTTAATATGATCCATATAGAAGATTTTAAATATCTATTTTTTATTTCAGAAAAAATTACAGTTTTCTAGCATTTATCTAAGAGGAGATAGTTATAAACAGTAATAAATTCAATTTAAAATTTTATTTTTTAGCTTGAGTTAATTATTACTTAGCTATAACGTACAAGTTAACAAAAAGTGGAAAATTTAAGATAAAGTCGCAACTCGCCACCATTAATATAGAAAGAGATAATTAAAAAAAAATAAGTTGTTAAAAAAATACGTTTTGTTAAATTGCAGTAACTTTTACCTCGTTTTAAGTAAAATATGAACAAAAAGGTTAATATTTCAGAAAAACTGCAATTTTGTAGTATTATATAAAGAGAATATTAATAAAAATACTAATCAATTTTTCAAACAATTGCGTTGGTTAACTTAAATTAATTATCATCCCACTTAAATTTGAAAGTGGACTAAAAGTGAAAAAATTTATTTAAAAAATTGCAGCTTTCTATAAATATTTTTAAAGAATATTATTATAAATAATAATACGTTGCTGAAACATTTATTGACGTTAACTTGAATTTATTATTTCCTCATTATTACTGAAAAACCCGTGCAGAAATCTCGGTCTGGCCGCGATCGGGGCCAGACCAGTCCAGGTCGGGTCCCGATCGGGAATCCTGGTCGGGGTCAGGCCGCGGATGAAACACACGCCCAGATCGGGGCCAGGTCGGGACACCCGATTGGGAAACCCGATCTGTGTCCCATCGGTGTCCGATCGGTACACGATGAGTCCCATTATAATCCATTCATGAATTTCACAAATGGAGATTTAATATAAGTAAACTTGAAAGTATCGGATGGTCCTCTCCTTTCGAAGGCCACCTTAATGCTCTGAATTTCCAATTCAGTTATTTTAAGTTAAAATTAAAGTACTACAGGCACCAAAAGAAAAGGTTTCAGAATACAAAATTTAATTATACTTTTGAAAAACGTAAAATTATTGTAAAATTATTGTGGATGGTATCAGTTTCGAGGAAAAGTGTTGTTTTTTATGAAAAAAATGGATGATAACCAGAAATATTTTAAATAAGAATTTCAATTTCTTGAAAAAAAATGTTGTCTATAAAACTTTTTAAAAAATTAGAAAAAGTTTTTTCGCAAAAAGATTCCCTACAACTTGACATTTTCGAATGCTTCCAAAGAAAATCAACGGGAAATAACCTATCATTTACGATTTATTAACATTTTACTGTAAATAAATTCAATTTCCTGCTAATTGCATTACTTCTTGAAAAATTCGAGAAGGTGCTTGTAGATAATTTTTTCGCCAAAAAATTGTACTATCATTTATTAGATCGTTTTATTATTTTAAATCGGTTAAGAAGAAATATAGACCAAACAACTTTTAAACAAAAATGAAAAATTTTGAATGAAATATTTCTGGTTATTTTAAATATTATTTACAGAATTTAAATCATTTAAATCATTCATTGAAATCATTTTTATTAATATCAATTAATTTCGAACAAATGGGCTTTTTTATAACTTGAAATGTCAATGTTTATAATGAAAAAGAAAAAAAAACTTTGTTTATCATTTTAAACTTCGCGCGAAACCAAATAGATTCCGAATTCGACGCATGCGCAGTTGAGTAACTAGCTCTTGCTGGAATGTTATGAAAATTTGTCCATAATGTATTTCTGTAATAAATTTATTATTAATACAAAATCAAAGTTTCAATAACATTAAATCGAAAAACCTTAAGTTCTTTAATAATAATTGAAAATAAAATAACTTGATCAATTTCATCATATAATATTTGACACATCTAATGGTAAATATACTAATTTTACCTAAAACAATTTAATTAATTAATAATTTATTTGGTGTTAGGTTTCAATTTGCCCGCAGATTGTAATTACTTACTCTCATCTTCCTCGCACAGGTTTCGAGGTCTACTGACTGGTTTTTAATGCCTCCGAACACGTGGCTTATTCGCCTTATGCATTTTTAATCATTACTAGAATATTATAAACGAGTAGTATGTATACAAATTTCACTGCACTACCGGAAAAAATCAAGGAGCACTAGTTCTGCGAGCGCATGGAGATAGCGTTTCAGTAGTAAATCGGTCCGGCCCGGTCGGGCCCAGGTATGGGCCACAGAGTTCTACCGATCAGGGCCAGATCGGGAAGTCCGACCGGGGCCAGATCGGTATTACGTTTGAAATCGGGCGATTTCTGCACGGGAATTGAAAATAAATTGTTTAAGCAATTCACTTATGGGTTTTTTTGGGATTCCATAAGATAAACTTATGCGGCTGATATTCGAAAAGTAATTATTCATTTGTATTCTATAACTCATTGTAGAGAGAAATGTTTAGTTTCAACTAGATTCACCGAATATTGACGATTCTGATTAAAATGTACAAAAATTCTTTTTTTGCTGATGAGAATTACGTGTTAAACTTCATGAGAATGACGGAAACTCTAAATATAATTTTTTAAACAAAAAAGTCGCATTAATTTTTGTATGGATTCGAATAAATTTTTGAAGCAGCATGCAGGAAAAATGAAACAAACATTTTCATTACTTTTCCTCCAACACCCTAATGTATACTCGTGGAAATTTGCTCAGGTTGACCGTAGGTCAGGAAAAATATGAAATCTGGGTGAAAAGCAGGGAATTTTATTAGTTTGAAAAAGTCAGGGAAAATGCAGGGAGTTTAAAAAAAAATCTTGTTTAAGTCAGCGAATTAGAAGCACTTTAAATAACTGTAAAAGAAAATAAATTTGAAATATTGTTCTATTTCTGCTTAAAATTCAACTGATTTGTTGAAAATTCGTATTTTTTGGGTTAAAAATGCAACTTATTCTGTAAAAATTTAACTCTTTTTAGAAATTTATATTTTGGTGTTGAACATTCTTGTTTGAAAATTCAACTATTCTCTTTAAAATTCATTTTTGTCGTTTACACATTCATCTGTTTTAGTACAATTTTAATTTTTTTTAATAAAAACCAACTATTTGGGTAAAAAATTATAAAAAATTATTCTTTTTTTGGTTGAATTTAAGTATTTTTTCATCAAGATTAAATTCTTCTTAGGTTCAGATGTCCGCTATTAGAAAATTTTTCGAAAGTTCAAATTTTTCGGTAATAACTAAATTACTTCATTAGAGGTTAAATTACTTTGTTAGACATTTATTTGTTTGCTTGGAGGTTCGCCTCTTTGTTTAAAAATTAAACGGTTTCATTGAAAACTGTTTTTTTAAATTTTAAATTAATTCTTTTTAACTTAAAATGTAACTTTCCATTTTTATTTAAAAATTCATCTTTTTTATTTGGAGCTTCTGCTTTTGCTATAAAAGTTTTGTGATGACCTAAATTTTAAAATTTACTTTTCTGACATGCTTTGATATAACTTGATCCCAGAAACTGGAAAATGTTTATTTAAAAAAATGTCCGTGTGCTTGTTTGAATGTAACAATTCATTTTCTGTTCACTCTATTTTGAAAAATAAAAGAGCCATAGTCGTTAAATTTTTAAGATTCTACATTCTACATTCTACATTTCTAAAGATTTGATGGATTTTATCAATTTTACGGGACTTAAAATGATTTTAAAAAGTTTAAGGTATTTTTAGGAATAACGTGGCATGTAGCGTGGTTATAAAATTTTTAAGGATTTACAAAAAATTTCTTAGGATTCAGAAAAATCCGAAAGCTTTTAAAACGGTATCTAGGATATCAATAATATTTAAAAGATTTCAAGAGACTCCGATTGATTTTAGGAAGAGATTTTAAGTGATTTCGTCATATTTAAATGATTCAGAGGATTTTTAAACAAATTAGAAGATTTCAAGAATTGTTTTCAGATTTCAAATGATTTTAAAAATTTCAAGGGATTGTAAATAATTGCAACAGATTGCAAATTTGGTTAGGTGCTCAAAAAGATTGGAAAGGATGTAACTCGATTGTATGGGAGATTTATATTATGCACCGAATTTAAAACACAGTAAAGTCCTCGATTCATTCTTTAAAAAATTGCATGCTACCATTTTTCGACCATATTTGATCATTTTTGTTACTTTTTACACTATTTTGAATTTCTGAAATAAAATCGAGGCCTATATATCAATAACTTATTTATGTTAACTTAATTAATTAACTGATAATAATTCTACTTAATAAAATATGTCACACCTTGTTAATTCTGATTAGACATAATTTTATTTTATTAATACATCATTTGGTAATTTACAGACCATAGATTAAGCATAATTTTTCTAGATATCTCTTTGCGTTAGTAATAACGAGAAAAACAATTAAGTCGTATTTTTTTTATTTCAGGTAAGCCGATTTTGCAGTTGCAGCTGGAGACTTTGGAGTGCTGCGGAAATTTGGTATAAATAGTAATTAGAATTGACAAGTAATTAATAATTTTGCTTCTTCATAGTAGGTGTTCTGTAATTAACAAAATCTATAAAGCTACTTTTCTACATATATCGATATAATTAGACTCCAGAAACTCGAAGACACAATTAATGTTTTTGTTCTCGTCTTCGAGACGTGACGTTCGATCTATGGTGAAATAGGGTGGCTCAAAATGGCTGTTATTTCATTCCAAATCCGAAAAAAGAAATTTCCTAATTTTTTATTTTTTTATTTTTCGATTTTAACAGGTTCCGGTTTTGACTTGAAGTTTCCCATGTAAGCTGCATGGGAAAAAATCACGTTTTTGAGTTTTTAGAATATTTTTTTAAGATTCGAAAAAATGTGACGGGGAAGTATGAGGGCCTGTAGAGAATTATCCAACGAAGAATTTCATGTATCATATATATGGGTTTGACACCCCTAACATACCCCCATGAGTACCTGAAAACGTCCCTTAAAAAAGAAAGTGTCGATTCCCCTGAAATCGACATTTTGAGCACTGTATTCTGGTATTCTGTTAAATAAAATTATTAATATTGATCTAATGGAATATTTATTATCATTGGTTATTTAATTTTTAATTATTTAAACAAATGGAATTTGTTTAAATATTTTTGTTTGAAATTTTTTTTTCCTTCAAATTATTACTTTTAGTCTAGTGGAATATTTAATAACATTAATTGATTAATTTTTAATTGTTTAAATATATTTTCAAATTCTTTCGCCCCTAAAAATAATTACTATTGGTAATAATTTTTATGAAAAAATTTTGTTTTAATAAAATAAATCAAACAATGTTGATAAATATTCCATTGAAGAAATATTAACAATTTTTAATAAAAAAATTATTCACAGAAATTCCATTTGTTTAAATAATAGACAATGAATTAACTAATGTTAATAAAAAATCGACTAAACCAATAGTAATAATTTTAAAAAAATGTCGAAAAAAATGGTTTAAACAGATCCCATTTGTTTAAATAATAAAACAGTAATTAACCAATGATAATAAATATTCCCACTAGACCAATATTAATAATTTTAAGTAAAAAAAGACGAGAATAGTGTTCAAAAGGTCGATTTCATAAAAAAATGACATTTTTGGTTTTAAGGTTAGTTTTCAGGTACTCTTGGGAGAGAGTTAATGGTGTCAAGCCCTTGTCTAAAAAATTTATTCTAAAAACTCAAAAAAGTGACTTTCCCCATGCATTTTACATGGGAAACTTCAAGTCAAAAGCGGCACCTGTTAAAATAGAAAAAATTAAGGAATTTCTTTTTTCAGATTTGGAATAAAATGGGGGGGATCGTTGCCCTCTAGCATGCAAAGAAATATTGCCATGCATTTTTGGACCACCCTATTGTGGAACCTTTAATGGCCAACTGGTAATCCTTTATGAAGTTTTGAAAAACTAGTTTATTCTGTTTATGTGAGAAAAACTTTAGTGATATTTGGAATATTACCTATTAGCTCTACATCCTTGTATATGTCCTCCTTTTCTTGAATACAATCTGTTTTCAATTTGTTCGAAATTTGTTGCTTATCTTGTTTAACAAGGAAATCTTTTTTATATTAACTAGACTAACATGTGCGCGCGTTACTGTTGTATTAATTTTTATTATTTGTCCAATTTTCAAATGACTATTTTATTTTTTCTTGTTTACCACTTAAAGTTTTGTTGAATTAAAATCTGAAATAATGTATTCAATGAATCCATGTAACGTAGAATTTACTACTACTATCAGGAATATTAAAGAGCGAAGAAGACTTTAGTGCACGGTATGTTAATTTAATACGGTGTAAAAACATAAATTTTTTTGCAATAATATTTGTACAAAATCATTTAAAATTAACACCTACAATCTGAAAAATCACATTCCAATCCGATTTTCAGTTTCCAATATGAAAATGAATGGAATGGTCAAATAAATGTTAATAGAAAAAGAACGGCGTGTCAAACTACATTGCTAAAGCATTAAAACGCATATAATTCAGTATATTGAATTTAAATACTCGTTTCACGGCCAATTATATACATCATTTTATTAAAAAACATCGCTAAATTATTAAAACAATTTATATAATTTAAAAAATAATATTCCGATCCGATACTCAGTTAACGTAATAAAAATGATTAAACGTCTAATTTTATTGAAAAGTTTGAATAATGCAGAAAAACAACAGCTTACTTTAATAAAACGCCAAATAATTAAAATAAATTCATATATAATGTTGAAAATTGAATTCAGATACATGCCGGTATTTTGTAGTGGTTATCTCAGCGATATATTAAGTTCCACTATTCCATGCCTAAGGGAAATTAATTAACCAAATTTAAACATCGATAAATTAAAGCTTGGAATCAGTTATTTAAAAAAGAGACCTATTCATTTATAGTTATGAACATTTGGTTTATTAGTAACCTTTTATACTAATTTCAGAAAAAAATAAAACAGATTAACATATAAATTAAAAAATTAAATGCAAGTACCCATTTCACAACATCAGAATCATTTGAAAAATTATGTAATTCAAATAGGCATTTTTTAATATAATTAAACTTTTATTATGCAAATTACATCCAATATTGAATTATACAACATTGAAATAAATAATTAATTTATGTCACCTTATTTTTAAAAACTAAATTTTAATCTTTATTAAATTTATTTAAAAAAAAATAGATTCAGCTAATAAATAACTTATTATTGCACAATATCAAATTTGAACTTTCATTTATTTAAATTTGATTTGTTTATAATATTTTAAACTAATTCCACAGATCAAAAGTTTTAGAAGAATCAATTAACAGTTAGTTAGTCAGTTCACAACATAAAAAACATTAAACAATAATTTTCATTAAATCATTCTAATAAGTTGCACATTGTATTTTCTTAAAATTGGAAACAGCATTTCTATATATTTAATTTATTAATATATCAGGAAATTTATATAGTTTTGATAGAGGTATTCTAAAGAAAAAATAAACTTTTATTATAAAAGTAATAGTTGATATTGAACTGCATAATCCAAAACTAGATAATCAATTTATGTTACTTAATTTAAAACATCTTTAATTGAATATTTGTGTAATTAAATATTGCGGTCAAAATTAATCCGATAAAAATTAATTAAATTGTTCACAACATAAAGATCCTTAAGTACTTATTTTCTTTGAAAAAATCAAATATTTTTAATTTTACGTATTTTTTGTAATTTAAACTTTAAATTCCAAATAAATGTATTTCTTCTGAAATAATTCCAAAAAATTTAAGTCTTAACAGAATTATTTAATAAATATTCAATCATCGCGAAACAGAATCGCTGAAAATTCAAATAATTTAAAGCTTTAAAACATTATTTTCATTCAAACATTCAAGTAATTTTCACTTGATATATTCCTACATTTGAACTTGTATTTGTTTAAACTTTAATGATTATTAGCTTTTGACTAATTCTAGAAAATATAAATTTTAGCAGAATCGATTCATTGTTAATTAATGAGTAAATAAAATAAAAATCATATAATAATTATTTTCATTGAAATGTATGTACATATAATTTTGAAAATTGAATTCAGATACTCATATTTCAACATCATAAACATTAGAAAAAATTATGTTAATGGAGATTTTTTAAACCAAAAATTAATTTTATTATAGAAATAATAGCCTATATTTAATTGCATAACCTTATTGCCAATAATCAATTTATGTGACTTAATGGAAAACAATTTATATTCAGTTTAAGAGAAATCAACCATTCAATAGTCAGTTAATCAGTTCATAATATAAAAAGCAGTAATAAATTATTTTCATTGAAACATCCATATAATTTCTACACTACATTTTGATGAATATTTGAACATTTTTTAAATTATGAAATTAAAATAAGCATATTTTAAATATAGATAAACTTTTATTATACAAACCGCAGCCCATATCAAATAACTTAACCACAAATTAAAAAAAAATTAATTTTCTTAGTTAAACAATATTTAACTTTAATCTTTATGTAATTTAATATTGCAAACAAAATTAGTTAGCTAATAATAATTAACCAATCAATAACATAAAAAGCACTAAATGAATTATTTTGATTGAATCATTGAACTAATTTTTATTTTACATCTATTTTTTCTTAATTTGCAATTTCTTTTCTATTGCATAAATTTAATAATCAACTAATAACTAATTCATTAGTTTACAAGACAAAAAGGCATCAAAGAATTGTTTGTATAAGAATTTTTTTATTTCCAATATAACACTATTTTAATTTAAGAAGTTTTTCGTTTTAACAGAAAAACTTTCATTGACCTTTTGATGACCTCTTTGATTTTATGGAAATTAGATATTCGTTAAGCCAGAAACATAAGCTTGAAAAAAATGCATTAGACATTTTTTCCTCCGAATTTTTACACATATTGTCCCAAAAAATAATCATAATAATTATTGAAATTTATTAAGCATGATTGTTAAAACAATATTATTGTTTATAATTATATTTCTCTATACAATATACACAGTAAAAATTTCGGTTGGAAACTTCCAGTACATGTACTGGAAGCTTATTTCCATAACGTGAGGTAAGGATACAAAACAAAATATTATAGTTTCTAAATCCTAGCATTTTTATGGTACCTCACATGTATTGGAATTTTACAATGTAAGTCCAGTAGCCAGTAAGACTACTGTCTCATACTTACGGCTGAATATCTCGACATCTGTTGAAGCGAAAAATTAAAAAAATATATAAATCATTTCTAAGGAAACTTGTTCCAGGCAAAGAAATAAATATTCTGACGAAGCCAAAACTGTTGTTAATATATAGTATACGAGGGTGGATTGATAAGTTTCCGGCCTGACCAAGAGATGGCGCCACTAGGCCTACCTTGAGGTGGCGTTCTATAGTACCATCCTTAGATAGC
>NC_046666.1:53730046-53743379 GCF_010883055.1 Belonocnema kinseyi
CAGCCTTGGAGGAGATTATGTTGAGAAATAAAAAAAAAATTCTTAAAAACGTTGTTTTTCTTGGTCAGGCCGGAAACTTATCAATCCACCCTCGTATATCAAGCAGATCAAGCAATTCAAGCCATTCACAGAGTTTAAAGATTTCGGGGAACTCACAAAAATTACGGAATTCAATGAATTCACGGATTTCATGAAATTCGAAGAATTCATGGAATTCGTGGAATAGACAGAATACAAAGAATTCACATAATTTGAGGAATTCACGGAATTTAAGGAATTCGCGGAATTTAAGGAATTCACGGAATTCACGCAATGCATGGAATTCAAAGAAATTACGAAATTCACGGAACTCAAGGAATCCATTGAGGAATTTACAGAATTTAAGAAAATTCACAGAATTCACGAAACTCGCGTAATTCATTCAATTCACGGCAATCACGACAATCAGAAAATTGACGAAATCCAAAGAATTCACGGATTGTACGAAATTCATAAAATTGAAGAAGTTCAATGAATTCATGGACTTCACGAAAATGATGAAATTCGTGGAATTCGCAGAGATAATGTAATTCACGGAATTCATGGAATTCGCACAATTCATCAAATTCACGAAATTTATGTAAGACGCGGAATTTAAAGAATTAATGGAACTAACGGAATTAAGGTAATTCACGGACCTAATAGAATTCTCGAGATTCTCGGAATTCACCAGTTTCATGAAAGTCCCGGGATTTGAGAAATTCACTAAATTGAAGTAATTCGCCGAATTTAACGAATTCTATTAATTCCATGATTTTATGATTTCAGCGAATTTCTAGAATTCAACTCATTCCTTGACTTTCATATATTAAGTGAATTTTTTCAATTCTATGAATTTCGGGAATTCAATTAACTCTGCGAATTTCCTGAATTCCATGGATTTTGTGAATTTCTTTAATTCGATGAATTCCTTTAAATTAATAAATTCCGTGATTTTAATGCATTCCTTGCATTCGTGAGTTCCATGGGTTCCGTGAATTCCATAAATTCTGTGAATTCTACAAATTTCGTGAATTTTTTCAATTCGAAGAATTCCGTGAATTCCATGGATTACGTAATTTACTGAATTCGGTAAATTCCTTAAATTCGATTAATTCCGTGTATTCCTTCTGCACAATTTTTGTCTTGCAAAAAGTCTAATACATAAAGTAGAATACTGGTTGGTAACTTTACGATTCACATAACAAACAGTATATGTATTGCAATTTTGTCATTCCAAATCCATAAATATTCCTCATGTCGTATGTAACTTTCTTCGAAGTAAGTAGCGTTTATCTCCAAGATTTCAGAGATTCTTGTTGATGTACATTTATATTTGTTAAACTTCAATTAATTGGTAAAAACAATAATAAATTCATTTAACAATTTATTTTATAATTTAATTATCAGTACAAAGTAGTGTATTATATTTGAGAAACAATTTGTTTTAAAAAAATCCAAACAATCATAATCAGCCCTGAAAAATTACAAAAATAAATTTTTTATTTATGGACGATTCTTTTTTGCTTATTGAAAATACATGTTAAGCTTCATGGGGGCTACAAGAAACTTTAAAAATCATTAATTTTTTAAAGCATTAATTTTTTTTAGGAATCGAACAAACTTGAGGCACCCTCCCTAGAATACACCTATATTATTCCGAAGAGGTATTATTGCTTTGTATGAATTCGACATAAAATAATCATTTTTGTTATTTTGGAATATTTATATTCAAGATTTTTATTGTTATTTCATGTTTTTATGGCAATTGTTTTTTTCGTATAATTTATTATTACACATAGCGTGATTTTAAAATTCTTCTTTTCTTTTATGATAATTTTTTTACTTGTAACAACCCTTCCTCCAAGAAAGTATAAACATGGATGAGGAAAGTCAAAAATATTTTGGTGGGATTTTTTTAATTTAATGGCGACTTATATTTTAAGTACTACAGGACTTTATGAAAAACATAAATCACCATTTTAAGCCCTTAAAACCCTCAATTGTACAGTTTTTTCAGTGTCCAATATTTCATAAATATTATACAGTAAAGACGTTTACTATGTAACCATAGGGAATATAATTAAATAAACTCTAGCATACAATGCAACCCGTATTGCATTTGTGTAATGCGAAAAAGTACTACATAGGCGATTTTAATTCGGTTTCCAAATCTCCCGCGCTCGAGATCTTGCGGCGATTGGTCAAAGGCTTCGAGACTCAGAAGACGTGCGTAAAATATACGTATAATCAAATTCTGAAAAAAGGTTATGTGTCCCAGGATTCACCGCGTATTTAATTAAAGAATTAGTTACGAATTAAAAAAAATGTAACACAACATTAAAATTGTACATGAATACATTCGCGACGTGCATTAAGTACTTTCTTAAAAATTGGAGTTGGTTTTCACTAATGTAACGGTACGTGAGTGATATTTGATGTTTGGCAAGTGTCAAAATCGTTTTGTACTTCGATCTTAATTAATTAAATAATGTGAGTATCTGCAGGTTGTACGTAATTAATTGGTGATAAAATCTGTTGTTTTGCTTATTGAATAAAATATGGGAATCAAACGCTTTTGACTAACTGCAACGAAAATTGTAATCCATACGATTATAAAAATTGCAATGATAAATCTGAGATTCAAATGATGAAAGGTAAGAAGCGGCGAATTATTCTTATAAGCTGGGTGTTCAGCGACCTTGAAAATTTCGTCTCCGCTACTATAGAATGTTAAAGTTTACATTTTTTGTGGTATTTGACTTAGAAATTATAAAAATTATTATCTGAAATCTTCAATATTAATTCAGCTTCAGAATAGACCTTTTTATTCTAGACGTTGAAATATATGGAAAATATTGTAAATAAAAATAAAAACGAAAAATAAATGTGTAAATAAATCAGAGTTTAAAGAAAACAAATTTTTAAGTATATTCAGAAAAAACTGCGAAGAAAGTGCGAAAAGTGTGGCGATCAAGCCCATTATTTACATTTTTTGACATCTGTCGTCTTCAAAAAAATGTTTTAATATCCGGAAAAAATCACGGAAGATGATGTTCCAGGAGCAAAATTAGTGAACAAATCGGTGGAAGAGCGCAGTGTTAAATAGCTTAAACGATGGATAAAATATATGAAACGATCTTTAAAGGAAACTGTTCAAAAAATACGGAAATGATGTAAAATTTCGACACGTGCGCACTGCCGACGTATAGAATAAAAAGGTCTATTAGAATGAGCTATGACAATATAATGGAATTTTCAAGACTTTCACCACTCTGTTTTTAAGTATACACCATATTCCAAAACATTAATAAAGGTTTCAAGGATTTAAAAATATTTAAAAGGATTTTGAACATTTTATGAAGGCGAGTTTATCAGATTTGAAATATTTCATAACAACTTTACAAAGATTTTTAAACTTTTAAAAGATGCAAAGAGTTTCAAAGATTTTAAAAAGGTTACAGTTCACCAGATTTCAAATATTTTAATACATTTGGAAGATTTGAAAAGGTTTTAAAACATTTTAGAAGTTTTTTTTTTACTAATTATAGATTTCAAATAATTCAGTGATTTCAACGAATAAAAAAGATTTCGCAAACAAAGGTTTTAGAAGAATTTCCCAAAGAAACCACGTCCCGAGAATTTTTGTAAACACATTCTAATATTGTGTTACATTGTTTTTAATTCGTAACTAATTATTTATTTGAAATGCGCGGTGAATCCTTGGGAACATAACCTTTTTTCAGAATTTGGTTATACGTATATCTTGCGCACGTCTTCTAAGTGTCGAAGCCTTTGACCAATCAGCGCAAGATCTTGAACGCGGGAGATTTGGAAACCGAATTAAAATCGCCTATATAGTACTTTTTTGTATTACACAAATGCAAGACGGGTTGCATTGTATGCTAGAGTTTATATAATTATATTCCCTATGACTACATAGTAAACGTCCTTACTGTATACAACAACAAATAATAACTAATAGATTCTCATACTAATGAAATAAATTGCAGAAGTCAATTGTTCATTTTTGGGAAAACCAAATTTTAATACAAAATAAAATTTTCTAATAACAATTTATTAGTAGGTTTATTTGTTTTTAAGGTTATGTAAACCTTTATGTTATGTAAATAGTTTCATTTTTAACGAACGAATATGAAGTTGA
The DNA here is from genome assembly GCF_010883055.1 of Belonocnema kinseyi. NCBI lineage: Eukaryota > Metazoa > Arthropoda > Insecta > Hymenoptera > Cynipidae > Belonocnema > Belonocnema kinseyi. Next base: position 53,734,230 of record NC_046666.1, read on the forward strand.
ATACTCAACCAAAAAATATTATTTTTCAACTATTTGTATTTTGTTAATAAAAAGGTGGGTTTTGTACTACAAGAATCTAATTTTCTGCAAAACAGATTAATGTTTAAATCCGAAAATATTAATTTTAATAAGAAAAGTTAATTTTAAACGAAATAGTTGTAATCGTCCAAAAAGTATGAATTTACAAAAAAATAGTGGAATCCTCGTCCAAAACAGATTAATTTTCAAAAGAGTATATGAATTTTTAAGAAAGTAATTCCATTTTTAATCAAATATTCGTATCTTTAACTAAAATGATTAATCTCTAACGAAAAAAGTTAATTTCGACCAAAATAGTTTAATTTCTGAACAAGTAGTTGAGTTTTTAACCAAATAAATCAATTTGACTATGAACGAAAAATGTATAATTTTATGTATTAACCAAAAAATTTTCTCTTTCTAATTAAAAAATAGTTAAATTTATCCAAAAAATATGGATTTTGAACAAGATAGTCGCATGCTGAACCAAAATAGAATAATTTTCAACAAAATACATGCATCTTTAAGAAATTAGTTATATTTTTAACCAAAGATAGGGTTTTTAAACTAAAATGATGAATCTCCAATCAAAAAAGTTATTTTTTAACAACGGAGTTGAACTTTTAACTAAGTAATTGAGTTTTGTACCGAAAATATGATTTATGTACGAAAAATGTATGATTGGATATTTGAGCTATAAAAGTTTTAATTTTTAACAAAAATTAGTGAAATTCATACAAAAAGATAAATTTTTAACTAAATAGCTGAGCCGGCAACCAATCACAGATTGATTTCCAACCAAAAGGGAATCATGAAAAAAGTTTTTATTTTTTGAAAATTTTTCAAATTATTAAAAAGCTGTGATTTTCTTTCAATTTTCAAAAATCTATATTTGCTTTTAATTTTTGTTACATTTTCATCCTGATGAGAAGGTATTAGTTCTGTGGAAAAGTTCACGCGCATTTTTGAGGCATAAAGAGAAAGGACAAGTTTTCTAACCATCTATTTTTGGCCAAGGTTGTTTTATCGATCGAAAATGTTTTTAAAAAAATTAAAAGTTCCATTTTTCAGCAAACCTACACAAGGTATAAAAAAATCGTGAAGGAGCAGAATTTTTATCTAAAAAATACCAATACACAAGATAAGCAAAAAATAGCTAAAAGCTGTTTGTTCAAAAAAGACCTACAAATTTCTTAAGAATATTTTTTTGATAATACGTGCATTTTTGTTTCAATCGTAGAAAATAACATTGAAAAAGCATCAAAATTTTCGGAAAAATACCACAAGATAGGAAAAAAACAACTAGACAAAAGTTCTTCACAAAAAGAAAAAAACAACCAATTTTTTCAAATTTTTATTTTAATAGGGCGCGTGGTTTTTATTTTAATCGTAAATAATAAAATTAAAAGATTTCTTTAATGATACAAGCTACAATAAAATGTTGAATAATCAAAATTGTTTCCTCAATTATATCTTAAAATTTTATTTGAACTATTTTTTGATGTGACGCGCACTTTTTTAAATTATAAAAACAAGATAATGAAAATACGTCTCTTTCAATATCTATGCACATTAGGAATTGTAATATTAATAAATATTTCAGTTCTTAGCAAAGTTGAGATATCACGATCTAACAAGTTATATCTGCAATCGAAGCTGGTGATTACAAATTTTGGAACAACAGGGCCCATATGTCAGGTGTGGTCAGGAAAATAATCCGAAACGTATTTCTTTTGGATTACTTTTTATTAATTGAATTTCTTCTAATCATAAATTTCATCAAACGACTACGAAGTAGGTGTGAAAATGTAATTCAGCAATTGATACATTTATATCCTATCTAATTCTATATTTACATATGAACATCCTATCTTTAATATTTAGATGGAATTAGACTTTTAGAAATATTTATATAATGCTACAGTTGCATACATAGCTAAAATAATGTTAATTTGATAAGTCGAGTTAATTAAAATAATTATTTTTAGTAAAACTATAACAAGAATTTGAAAGGAATATGTATTTTTTCTAGAATATTTCTTCATTTCAAAGTTGAATGATTTATTACACATTGCGAGATTTTAAATTTACTACCATTTGTACAAGGTACACGCCTGTCACGTCTTTGTTTATCTTTATTGAGAAATTGAATTGTTTGAGTTTTAAATAAAAATACGCCAGTTTCTTGCAAAATATCCTTATATAAGGAGTTTCTATTCAGAAAAAATTTAATTGGAAAATATTGTTTTAGAATTAAATTTTCAAGATGATGATAAAGGTAATATTCGCTATCCTTCTAGGTAAGTAATTATTTATATAATAAATAACTGCATAATTTAATTTATATGAGAGATTTTATTCAACAATTTCGGCATATGAATTTTGTATTAACATATGCTGATGATCAAATTATGACAAATTATTATCAAAAATAAATTAAACTAATAAAGCATATACTTCCATATTATTTGAACAAAATAGTGACCATCCCATATATTTTTTCGGCCTTATTTGTTTTACTGCTTTAATTTTTTTGCCTGATTATTTTTTAAGGGGAAAAATATAATGAAATTAAAATTATTCAAACAAATTAAAACAAAAAGCTTTATCTACAGCTTATGTGGGCTGTAAATAATTAATATTTCTATGTAATGCAAATTTTTCTCATATATTAAATGCAATTGGGCATACATAATTATGTTTGTCTTTTATTTTTTAAGTGATTGCAACATTATTCACGGCCACAATTGCAATTGCTGATGAGGTATGTTAATTAAAATCAAATTACACGTATACTAAACTACTTTTTTCAGCGCGTATCTATTTAAATTACAGGGCTGCCACACATGTACTCAAGTTAATTTATTCACTCATTTTTCAAATCACATTTAGGTGCATTTCTTTTAGGAAAAAACAATTTTAGTGACTTCAATCTATCTTATTGTAGATTTTATTTAAAAAAAAGAAACTTAATTAATCTATAAATAAAATCTATATAAATCTATGGTATGAAAATGCTATTCAATATCAGACTTTACACTTTTCCCACTATTCTTTTCTTTCTTCATTTTTTACAGAATTCTTCTTTTTTACCCTTTTTTTGGAGAAAATCCTCCTTTTTCTTCTTTTTTTCTCAAATGCAAACTGAATTAAAAAACGCAATCATAAATCCCACTATTTTTTGTTAAAAGTTAATTCTTTTTGTTTGAAAAGTCTACGATAATATTTTTGGTTCAGAAATAACTTTTTGGTTAAAATTTTCTTCTTTGGTTGGAAGTTTTATATGTTTATTGAAAATTGAACTATTTTTGTTGACGTCATATTTTTTATTCTTCTTTATTCATAATGGGTCCCCTAAGGGTTTACATGACTTCCATTCCTTACAATATTTCCGTTTATATCTATTTTTTTACAATCTTATCCTTTCTATATATACAATTATTTTCAACTACTTACATAAAGTCTTATATCTAGTTTCTTATTTCTATTTCCTGCGATAGCGCAATTTAGGACTTATTAGCAAACGAGTGAGCGATCGGACGAAAGCGAGAGTGTAAGCGAGCGAGAGAGAGAGAGAGAGCATGACAACGCAAACGCATCTTATTCTACTTAACTTTTACCTTACCATTACTTACAATTTTTACTCTTCTAATCTAAGTGACTTCGGTTTCCTTTTTCTTTCACTTTTTTATACCTCCATTTACCTTTTTTCGGGTGCATTCTTCCATTCTCTCTCATTCGGTCCTCTAGCACCCATCTACACCTTCATCCATTCTTCTCCTAATCCATCTTCCCCTAGAATCTTAACTACATTTTCTTTCCAGCTTCTTCTATCTTTCATTCCTCTCCTACATCCTTCCCATACATGCTCCATGTTTCATCCTCCCATTCGCATATTCTACACTTTCTGTTCCCCCCTCCCTTACTTCGTTTCCCAATCTAAATCTTGCTATTCTGGTACACTTTCTCTCTCCCCATCCCTTTTCTAAATACTTTGGCACCCCTTCCTTTTTTATCATCTTATACCATTTATTGTATTCTGATTACTTAATCGCCCCCCCCATCTTTCTATTAATTGTCTTTCCCTCTCCCTTTTTTCAATTCTTCATAGTTTACTCCAGTCCCGCCTTCTATTTCTCTGTCATTAAAGAGCTCCCTCCTTTCTTCTTCCAATCTCGTTAATTCGATCGTCCTCCCTCTCCTCTCTTCGACCTCCAACAAACACTTTCTCCCCAACTCCCCTCACTTTCCCTCCCTGATACTTAACTTATCCCTTTGCGCTCCTTCTCTCAACATATATCCTGGCGTCCTCCAGTCTGCCCCTAGGGTCCTACCTTTCTTGCAAACTCGCAATATCTTTCCTTTCTTTCCATCCCTATATCTATGCTCCATAACCTAATGCCGGCCATATCAGCGTATCAAATAACCACATTCTCCTTCTCCAACTTTTTCTTAACCTTCTTTTTCTTATTCCCCATATCTGTTTCATTACCCCTGCTGCTTTATTCCTTTCCATCTCCCTGTCCATTCTTTCTCCCCCCCCCCTTTCTAAACCTCATTATCTTTGTCTTTTCTACATTAATATTCAGCTTTTTCCCATCTAAGTATTTCTCTAACCCTGTAATTAAACCCGCCATCTCTTCTTCATCCTCTGCCACCAACACTATGTCGTCTGCGTATGCCAGTGTATATATCTTTTCCTTCCCTATCCTAACTCCTCCCCAACCTATTTCTCCTCATTTCTTCTTCCAAGTCTGATATTAACAAATTAAATAAAAGTGGCCTCAGAGGACATCCTTGTCTCACACCTCTCATCAACCAGAAACTATCTCCTACTTGCTCTCCTACCTTTACCCTGCTTTTTGTCTCTCTAAAAATATCTTCATTAATCCCTTTCTTATCCTCTTTTTTATCATAACTTATTCTATTTCTCCTCAGTTTAATGAGTCAAACGCCGCCTTTAAGTCCACGAGCATTGCTATCATTGCCCCTTTTTCCCTTTTAATTCTCTTATTTACTAAATAGTTCAGAACATATGTTGTCCATTACTCCCATTCCTTTTCTAAACCCTGTCTGATTCGGTGACTCGATATTTTTTTCTTCAACTTCTGTCTTCAATCTCTCCGACAAAATAGTTACATATACTTTATAGAGTGTTGTCATCAACGTCACCCACACCCCGCCCCATAATATTAAATATTTGGCTTTTTGGATCTTAATTTAATTTTTGTAGTAGAAAATGATCCGCCTTCGTTAAAAATTAAACTTTTTTGTTGGAAAATCTTTATCTCTTGCTTGAAAGTGCATTCGATTATAAATGCAAATGCTTAGTTTTTTTCGTTGAAATGATAACTCATCTTTATTGGTTAAAATTTACTTTTTTATTGCATATTCATCTTTTTAAAATTAACCGAACAACTTTTTTCTACATCGTTTGACTTTTTAAAACTCAACTTTTTTGTTAAAAATTCATCTTTTTCTGTTGAAAATGCAAATATATGGTTGAAAATTCAGCTGCCTCTTTGCTAAAAAATTCATTTTTTATGCTTAATAATTCAACTCTTTAGTTGAAAAATTTAACATTCTTGGATAAAAATGAACTATTTCGTAAAAAATGTTCCTCTTTTCTGTTGAAAACGTCATCTTTTTAGTTAAAAATGCAACTGTTTGGTGGACAATTAATCATTTCTTTTAGTTGAGGATTAAACTTTTTTTTTTTTGAAATCATTCTTTTTGGTTGAAAATTTGTTATTTTAGGTAAGGTGCGTGTCTTTGTTTTAAAATTAAACTATTTTCTTAAAATAATTCGTCGTGATTTAGAATTGAATTATCCCTTGTTTAGTCTTTTTCGGCAGAAAATTAATCTTCTGGATCGAAAAATCGTATTTTTGATTGAAAATTTAAGGATTTGTTTGAAAATTTATCTTATTTTATGAAAATCTGTCATTTTTGGTTGAAAATTTATCTTGTTTGTTAACAATTGTACTATTTGGTTACAAATTCATGTATCTAGTTGAAAATTCATATTTTCTTCCAGATAATTTATTTTCTTGGTTGAAAAAGAATTTTTTTGTTTATAAATAAATCTAATGTATTGTAAGTTTATTTCTATTTTAGTAAAAATTTTATCTTTTTCGGTTCGAAAACGAAATTCTTAGTTTAAAATTAGTCATTTGTTTTAGTGGAGGATTAAAGTAGTTTCTTTCTTCAGGTGGAAAACTGAACTTTTTGGTGGAAGTTAAACTAATTTATTAAAAACTTATTTTTTGGTTAAGATTAATAATTTTAGTTAAAAAAAAACATTAATTTCTTTTGTTAAAAACTTAATTAGTTTGTAAAAAATTGATTTATGTTACTTAGAATTTAAGTCTGTCATGTTTGATTAAAAATGTATCTTCTTTAGTAGAAGCTTAAACTACTTTGGTTTGTTTTTGGTCAAAATGTATCTTCTTGGCTGATAATTTTTGTTTTTTGTTATAAACTCATATATTTTATTGCAAATTCATCTCTTCTGGTAGAAATGACATCTTTTACGATGAAAAATGCATTTGGTAGGTTAGAAATTAGCAATCTTTTTTTATTCTGGATTTTAGGATTCCGTTTTAGGTTCACCTTTTTTATCAAAATATTAAATACTACATTTTTTGTCGAGAATACATATTTTTAGTACAAAACTGAGCTACTTGGTTGGAAGTTGAACTACTTTCTTATAAACTAATTTTTTATTAATGTTTTGTTTGTATAAGAGAATTTTACTATTTGTATTCAGTATGGTACCTATATTAATTTCATTAAAAATAAATTATTTTTCTGTTTTTGTACAAAATTATGTTTTTGAAAGCATTTTAGGCTGTGAAGTCTTCAATATTAAAAATTAAATGAATTTAATTTATAATTTTCTGGTTTGTGGTAGCCCTCAATTCCACAAAAATTTAAATTTTCTGGAATGTGTGTGCATTTTTTAATAATCAAACTTTTAAAAATATTTCTTGTAGGTATCTACTGCTTTTAATTGTGCAAGTGTTCTATGCCCTGTAAGTAAAAACAAATGTACAAGGTCTTTTTCAAATTGGAAAGAATTGGTTCTCTCTAGATTTATTAAATAAAAAATTCATGTTTTTAGCCGACGGAACCTATAGAAACTTGTGCATCTGATGGTAGATCTTTTAAGTTTTTGAGTGACATCCGATTGAAATGCATTCAAACACATTGCAATGCAGGTCAGTTCTGTGCAGAGAGACACTTATTTCTGCAGGAAAAATTATTTTCAAAAACTTATATTTTCTGAAACTTTTCTGATGATAATTTTTTTAAATATCTGAAAATATTCTGCTTTTACAAAAAATAATTGTCTGCTTACTTTTGAATGTTTAAAGTTTGAAATTTATGAGCCTCGAATGCTCTAAAATTGAGAGATAAGATTGTTTATATTACATTATAATAAATATCAATAACTGTTACAGGTATTAAACAAACATTGAATAGTTTCTGTCGCATGAAAAAACTTCGATTTCCTGATGCTGCTTAATAGAAATTATGGAATACTCGGCTGGGAACATATTATGTTAATTGTGATCCTTTATGATCCATATATATGTATTCACTGCAATGAAGCACAAGATATTTTTACTTTCCTAATTCTCAATTACGTATCTTGATAATTTTATACTTTTTATCGAGAAATAAATGTATGCTTGCATTTTAGAATGTAATCAGTAAAAATAATAAATTTTTGTTCTGAAATAAAAACATTTAAAAAAAATAATAATAATGATTTTTTTACTGACTCGATAATGTATTTACCTCGCGTTACGCGTTCGTTCTTTGTATTTCCCTCACATTTGTGCGCAAGCCTTTCCAAATAAAAGGTCAACAAATCGACAACTGTAAGTTAGTGGATGTGAATTCTCTTTTGTTAAAACTCCGTCGGTTTTAACGAAGACATTCTTATCACGTATTTCGTGCTTTCACTGAACGAAAATTAGTTGAACTAACTATTCAGTTTGTAACATATGGCATTGCCATCTTGTTAGTTGAGACAATCATTTACTTAGCTGTTGTTACTAACTGAATAGTCACTGCAACTAATGGAATTCTTGTTCCAACTAAAATAATAGTTGTATCAACTAATAAAATAGCAGTACCATATTTTACTGTATAAATAGTTGGCTCAACTAACCATTTTTTTCAATGTCGCACTCGATTTTGTCTAGAATGTGAATTTTTCCACCCTATGTGCAACACTATTATATCAAATGTACATTATATTAATTTCTGCACTTCGAACTGGCGCTTCTTATTCATATATTGCAAAATAGTGCACACATTTTATTTTTTATGATTACTTTAATATTTTCTCCTTATTTGCCACTAATTTTTATTCTGAGCTACCATGAAAAAGGTATCATTTTAATAAATTTATTTTATTACCATTCATAATATGTATTGATATTAAAAAATGCGTATCTCCATTATTTTCTTTTTCAAATTAAAGAAAGTGCACATCATATAAAAAAATATCGTTATTAACCTTTTTAATTCAACTTATGTCGTTGTTCCATAAATTAAATTTTTTATTTTCAATGTTATTTTTTACGATTTAAACCAAAAATACGTATCCCAGCATAAAGTGGCTCGAAGAAAATTTGTAGATATAATTTAAACGATCAATTTTACTAGTTGAAATGTTAATGTAGCTTGCGTTGTTTTTGAAAAAAGTTATTTATTTTTTATTTTGAATGTTTTTTTGTCGTATATATTGCATATTTTTACCGAAAAATGGAATTATTAATTTTGCATTATTTTTTATGCAGTCAAAATTTTAATTTTCCGAAAAAATTCTAAATGTTGTTATAATAATATTGTAGGTCCTTCCAAAAGTAAAGTTTTTCTTTTGATGCCGTTTTTCAGAGCATGCGTTACTTAGCTTTTAGTCATTAGGAGAACTTGAGTACTTTGAATTATTGCGAACAACTGTACAGAGAATTGTTGAATTAGGAAAAAAGTGGACTCAAAAATTTTCAAAATTGGCTTACTTTTTGAATTTTCATCCAAAATGACTGGCTTATGCACTTGAGATTCAGTTTTTGACACTTAAAGAGTGTATCAAAGGCCATTTGACGAAAACAATGC
>NC_046666.1:53743389-53794825 GCF_010883055.1 Belonocnema kinseyi
GATAGCTTCTCTAATGAAAATGTAACTAAACTACATTCAATATATTCACTAAGATTAAAAATTGGACATTTATTTTGTTTTATGTGCAGACATACACTTTGAAAGGGTGAAACCCATCCTTAAAGTTTTCCCTTAAAAATAATTTGTTCATATATCTCGGCATCTAATGGATATTTTGGAATAAAACAAAGTGGAAAATATTTACCATGAGATGCCTAAGCTAAAAGGTATATTTATGCCTCATGGGGTTGCAACCCTTGGTTCATTTTTTGTAAGTGCATTTTTTATGTATTTTTTATCAGGAAAATCAGGGTATCAATTTAAGAAAATTAGGAACAACATTTTCGTTTACAATATCAAATATTTGAATTGACATGTTTCAGGATTTTGCAAATAAGCATCCCCAAGTACTTTTAACTACCCCTTAAGCTTAAAGCGATAGACCACATGTAAATAGTGAAAAATAATTTTTTTCTTAAGATTTATTCCACGTGTGAAGCAGAATGTGATTTGTAGCAAATAGAAATGAATGAAAAAATTTGTGCATTAGTAGTATTAAAGGTTTATAAAAGTCATCCCCAAAAGTTGATTATCCAATATAAACCGAGATTTAATTAATATTTTTTGATAAAACAAAATAAAAAATATTTTTTATAAAAAGCCTCATGTGTAATATGTAATTGTGGACAAACAGGTGGCATCCTCTATTTTACGTTTATGAAAAAACTATTTTCTGATTAATATTGATAATATCTTCATCATAAAAATCAAGGAATCAACTATTTACCCCCAAAAGTGGATTGTTGAAACTAAATAGAGTTTCAATTAATATTTAAACAAAATGAAAATATTTCTCGTGACAAAAAACAAACTATAACAAAATCAGGTTGTCAAATGTGTAATGTATGTAATTATTTGATTTAAAAATTTCAAAGCAATGTTAATTTACGTAAAGCTCAAGCAAATACGGAACCTGAGGATTTTTTTTAATACATATATTTAATAAGTTAATAATATATAACATATTTCTAATTGTGTTTTAGGGCTACTAGTATAAATACAATCACTGCTATTCTAATAGACCATTATAAATATGTTAGATTTTATTAACTCATTAAATATATGTATTTAAAAGAAAATTTTTTATTGTTTATTAATTTCATTAGTGTTTGTTTTTTGTTATAAGAAGTTTTTTCTTTTTGTTTAAATATGAATTAAAACTTGAGTTAGCTTAAACTATCTACTTCTGGGGCATCTTATAAAGAATATTTTTAAGATCTGGAGTTATATTGGATAATTCACTTTTGGGGTGACTTTTACAATCTTTTAATACTACTACTGTGAAAAATTTGTAATTCATTTGCATTTTTTATAAATCACAACTGTTAACCCTGATTTTTATGATAAAAACATTCGTCAAAAATGTCGGTTTTTATAACATAAAATAAGAGTTGGAATCTCTTTGGTCATAAATATACCTGATATCTTAGGCTTCTTATGATAACTATTTTCCACTTTGTTTTATTAAAAATACCCATTGTATAACGGGATATACAAAAACAAGATTTTTAAGGGCAAACTTTAGGGGTAGTTTTCAGTCCTTCAAAGAGGGTTTCTGGTCATAAAAAAATACTTGTCTCCTATTTTGTCACGTACTACAATTTATCCAAAAATTATCAAAATCGGTAAGGTCCGGTTGGGGGATACCCTGTTTGTTATGGTAAAAATATTTCTAAAAAAATGTAGTGTCTGAAATATAATAAAGGGTTGCAACCCTTTGTGTCGTAAATGTACCTGCTATCTTGGGCTTCTTATGATCAATATTTTTCACTTGATTTTATTCAAAAATATCCATCAGATGCCGAGTTATACAAAAAAATGATTTTTAATGGTAAACTTTAGGTATGGTTTTCACTGCTTAAGGGAGGACATAAATCAAAATACGTCACTATTATTTTTTCGAGTACTACAACATATCCAAAAATTATCAAAATCGGTGAGGTCGGATTGGGGGAGGGTCTTCTTGTAAGAACATTTCCCATAACAATGCACAAAAAAGATAATTAGAAAAACAAAAAATTAATTAGAAAAATAAAAATAGTCTCCCAAAAATGATTTTTTTTCTTAAACCTGATATTGCTAATAACATAATTGCAAATTTAATCTAAATATCGAAGTAGGGAAAGCAAAACGGTTCGCTAAGTCCCATTTTTTACGACATTTTTTTTCAGAAATCATGCTTTCCCGGTTTTTTACGTCTATTTCAGTGAAAAAATTAGGGTTTTAACATTTTTAAACCTAAAATTTAAATCTTAAATGTATTCAAACATTTTTTTATCAAAAAAAAAACATACAAACTATGTAAATTAATAGGTTATACTAAAATATTAATTTTTTCTTAACAATTGGACGATCATTATATGATCATGACAAGTAGAACAATTACAACGTATTATTATCAATATTTAAAAATGTTTCACTAATACTTGAAATGTTTCTTTTTCTGTTCAATAGTGATATTTATTTATTGACTAAATAAAAATATGTATTTTGGATGATTTACATAATGACTAATGTATTATTGTTAATTCTAATTCCACAGAAAGCTGAACAGTGCTTAGTCCATCATCATTTCCATTAGGTTATTATTATTACTTATACCATTTATTATTATTACATTTAATTTTTACACAATTGTTATTAAAGTAATGCATTTACATACGCTAAAGCAATACAAATTAGGCAACTGTTTATAAAGTGCTCGTCTGGGAGGGTTTCTTCCTTCCCTTGTAAAGTTGGGTTAAGTAAACTTTTATTACATTAATATATTTATTATTAGCACTAATAAACTCCCCTATTATAATTTTGTACTAATGCTTTCACTTCATCAATCTTTTATCATTATTTTGTTCTAAAATTAGTTTCAATAATAATTAAGAATATGTAGCTTATAATTTTCATAAGAGTAATTAGGTATGTCAGTTCTGATAGTAAATATAAAGTATAGATTTAATTGTGTTAAGAAAATAAAAAGTAGTGTAAACCAAAGCAAACTTGATGTATATGAAAAAAAATATAAATTTTTCTTTTGTTTACGGATATTGTTCATAAAATAATTGTTAATAATTTTTGTATAAATATTCAGGGTTATCATTCTGAATTCTAATGTTTGGCAATTTAATAAGTATAATTAAATTTTTATAATTTTAAAAAAATCTGTAGTAATTCAATTAATATTAGGGAAAATTTGAATCTTAAGAAAGAGCAAGTTTCAGTATTTTTCCAACCAAATTATCTGCATGAATTACTATTATTGATTTTCTATATATTTTGTATATGAACAGCAACTTAAAGCAGCGTAGAAACTTCAACATTTTTATCTCAAGTTTTATTATTCGGTAATTTGTACACTAAATTTTACAATTTAAAAGTTGTCCACTAAATTTAGATCGATCAAAATTTTATGATATGGAATTTGAAGTTTAAAAAAATGATACAGTATCTCATGTGTAGCCTTTAATGTTATCCTGTTTAACATGAATGGCTTCCAACACATTAAAATACAAATTTTAATTAATTTTTTCAAAATCAAAATTGATATGTTAAGGGCAATCAAAATTTGTCAAATTAAAAATGAAAATCTAAACATTGGTTACACAAAATGGGAATGTTTAAAAGTGAAATAATGTAATACTGATGTTTACTTGGAATTCGGGAAATTCACTTTATGATAACTTCAAATTGAATATTGTATGATTGCAAAAAAGAATATCCTGTGAAAAATTAATGTTAAAATCCTTTTTTTCAAAGCAAAAAACCAAAGAAATGAATTTTCTTGAATTCAGTAATTTTTTTGTAGTGTAGAAATCTTGTTTTATATATGCATCTTATCATTAATAATTGACAATAGAATGAATCTCGCGTACTTTGGAGCGAGTATTATGAGCCATATTTTTAATCCTAATATTGACAATTCCCAAATTAAAAAATATTAAATTAACTAATTTCTTGCTGTCCTTGTAATTCTTTTAAATAAGAAAGAACTTCTAAATAGATATTTGAAAGTCGAGGTAAATAATAAAGAAAAACAGAAAACATCCTGTGAATAATATTTATATAGAATCACATTCATTATTTTTTAAATAATGCTACAGTTAAGTAGCGAAAATAATCTAAATTTAATAAATTAATTTAATTATCTTAATTATTTTTAATGAATAAGAATACAAATTTAAATGGAAAATATTTTTTCTGGAACATTTCTTCATTTCAAATTTTAATTATATGACAATTATATTATTTTACTTTAAATTAAAATATTTGTTCTAAAACGAAATAAATTCAAAATTTTCTATGTTTAATTCAGACCTAGCTTCTAAACTAGTAATTTCCTTCAGATAACAATTTATTACACATTTCGAGACCTTAGAATTATTTTTGGTTGCAGCAGACAAGAAAAACAAAGAAAACGTACTCGCCACGTTCACACAAATACTATACGCATGAGATAATTGTAACAACAACTGTTATCATTCTCCAAATATTCGATTTCTTAACAAGTCTTGTTTTTCATCGAGATTCTGTTCAGAGAAAAACTTTGTTGGAGAAAAAAATGTTTTAAAATTCAGTTTTCAAGATGACGGAAAAGGCTGGATTTGCTTTCTTACTAAGTAATTATCTATATGATAAAAAAAGACATACACAAATAGCGCGGTCGAGATAATTTGTTCAAGAATTAAAGCATATTAATTCCGCGTTTGTGAAAACTTTATTTTACAACATATTCTGTAGAATAAATAATGAGAAATTATTATTAAAAATAAATTAAGTTAATAAACCATATACTCTATATTTCTTCATGATTCGAATTTTATTTATTAATTTTGCTAAAATGCAAATTTTATAATTATATCACGCCTAAAATTAGCCATCTAATGTAATACTCACGATTACTTTCTAATGTAAAGATCGGTAAAATGACATTTTTTAAATAAATAAAAACAAAAACTTTCATCTTTAGCTTATGATAGCTGTGAATATTTGATATTATTTCATAACAAAAACTTAATAATAATTATGTAGAAATGAACTGGGTATAATTAAATATATATAATGTTGAGGTTTCAGTTTTGGCTAAATAAAATTCAATAATAAAATATCTTTTTCGTTTTTCCTTTGCTGGCGTAAATTTATTATTATTCCAAAAATATAAAAATTTGACTATATAGAATGTTTTCACCTAATCAGCAACAAATGCATTAAAATCTATAAATCAATAGAGAATACAAGGATAATCTTAATATTTTAGTAAACATGATATCTGGTTAACTTCAAATATTTAAAATGATCTAATGAATTATAAGATTATTTTTGTATATTTGATTATTTATAACATTATGTATATCATTTGAAATTTTTTTAACTTAACTACACATTAAAGTTATGTTTACTAAGACATGTAAACTAACCTTGTATTTTCGATTTACCTATAAATTAAAATTTTTTTTTTGTGTATTAAGTCCACCGTTGTTAGGCAAAAATGTTTCAAATTGGGACTCATTAGGAATAGAGGCCAGTATACTAATAATAAAATATATTTGTTATTTTTTTATTTTCAAGTTCTTGCCACTTTATTCTCAGCAATCTTTGTACTTTCGGTGGCTGCAGATGATGTGAGTATTTTGCTTAGGATAAAAGTGCTGAAAGCGCTACTCTTACTTTTTAAAAAATCATTTACATTAAATTTGCATGGAATTTCAAATGATTAAACTAGAAACACTTTGATAAATAGTGTTTCTTGAAATTGTGATAATATTTCTTGTAGGTTTCTATTGCTTTTCGGTGCTCACTTCACAAATGTCCTGTGAGTACTTAAAACTATACATGGTATTTTTCATATTTGAAACGAATGTTTTTTAAATTAAATTTTTTCTGACAAAAATCTACTCGCTTTGCTCTACTGGGTATCGAACCACACAACTTAGGATTGCTTGTCGGGTGCTTTTCCGTTGAGCTGTTACAGAGATAGAAAGAACAATCTTTTCAGAAATGTACGCTATTTCAAGCATATTTCTCAAATATCTATCTATCTCAATTATACGATAGTTTTTTCCCAGAATTGTGAATTAAAAATTATATGTTTTTAGGACTCTGCAATTCCTGACACTTGTGCGACTAATGGTAAAATTAGTAAATTGATGGGTTATAACCGAATGACGTGCATCCAAAGACGTTGCAATTCAGGTCAGTTTTGTATATATAAATACATTTTACAATTTTCTAATGATTAATTTGTAAAATATTCAAAATATTAGGTGTGATGTTAATTCTAGGACGGCAGTACTTTTTGCACAAAACTAAGTTTAAAGAGTATGGTATTAAGGGGGAGGGGGTAAGGTTAATTTGGTAAAAAAAGAGGTTTTTTAAAGAAATGCTACATTTGAACTATATTTTCCTACACTTTCATTGTAAAAACTTAAAAATTGAGAAAGTGACAGTGAATCTCTGGAGACATCTCGAAAAGAAGTTGTTCGGTGGTGTCCATCATAACCCGCAACAGATTCATGTGAAACAAAGAAATCAAAATGCATTTTTTAAAGGAGATTTTTTTGTGGTAACAATGGCAGAATTTTTTTTCTTCGATTTTTTAATTTTTCTTGGCACTTGTAAGAGAAAAAATCTATTCCCGCTAAAAATATCGGCTAATTTGTTATTATGCCATTAATATTTATTTGAAAAAAGCTCCCATTGATACCTGGTGAATTATTTAAAAAGTACTGTGCCAAATTTCAAAAGGTTTTGTCCAGTAGATTTTGAGTTATGGCGTACACGGACTTCAAAAATTACAAGTTTCAGGAAAACCCTTTAAAGTTTTCATACTCTAATAAATTCAACACTAAAACTCGATAATTCTGTTACACTCAAGTACTTATAACTCCGTCAATTTTGCACCGATCGACTTGAAATTCTGACACAATATTCTTGAGATATTAGGCATTCAGCCAAACAAATTTTTTAATGCAAAAAAAAAGTTTAAAAATCTTACCTCCCCTACTCAAATCAAGTATAAATGTTATTTTATTGGTTAAACATTTTTCTTTTTTTTTTTAATCAAATATATGACATTTTTTTCTTAATGTGCAAAGTAGGCAATTGTTAGTGGTGGGGTACTTTACCGGCCTAGGCCGATAAAAGGTACTTTATTGCCCGCGAAGAATGCGCGTCCATGCGCGTTTGTTATTTCGACCCACGCGCACTGTTCTGCGCTGTACTTGTCCCTTTAAAATAACCTAAAACCTGTGACGTAATTAAATTTGAATTTTTAAAAAATATTGTGTGTACCGGGGCAGCGAAGTCTTTTTACGGTCTCGCGTGTTTGCAGAAATTCACGGTCGGCCGTAAAAAGAAGATTTCGCTGCCTTGATGTACAATATACTATTAAATTCACTAAGTGGAAAACTTCTGCTGTCCAAAATGTACCTTCTCTCTCTTAATGCTTTTGCAAACGGTTTACTTTCAATCGCTTAAAACTAGAAATTTATTATCAACTGCGAACGGTTTAAAAAAATGGTTTAAATTTGAATGATTAAACGCAAAATATTTTAACTTGGAAAATTTATTTAGATTTAAAATATACGAAAAGCATCTATAATGGTTTCAGATGTTAAAAAAACCGATAAAAGTTGTTGTTCTAAAAGTTCTGAATAACAATGTTGGAGTAGCGGTTCTACAATAAATAAAAAGGAAAAATACTTTGATCCACTGCAATTGAACACATTACATTTTCGTACTTCCCTGGATTGTAAATTATATCACTTGTCAATTTTATTTTTTTCCAATGAGTAATAAATGAATGAAAATGTAATCTACGTAATAAACACTAAAGTATTGTTATCTTACATGTTTAATCGTTTTCCTTCCTTAAATTTTAGATTATAAATAGTGCCAACTGATTTGTGTCATTTACGTCAGAATATGCAACAGGTTATACATTTTTAATTAATTTTTTATTTGTTTACTATTAAATTAATTACTGAAAAAGCTTCTTCCAGATACAAAATAATCGGATACTTTATTTGTCAATTTTTGTTAGGAATATACGTAAAAATAATGCTCAGTTTCAATTTATTAGAAATTCAAAATAATTGTTAATGTTATAAACAAATTTGATAAATAAAGATGCTTTATCCATAACTGTTTCTGATCCTTTATCAGAATAGACAATTGAACAATTGAAAAAAGTATCTGGTTCTTTGGTATCTTAAAAAAGATTTTTCAGGTATTAATTTTTTTTTTAATTTAACTGAATTTATTGATTTTTGACTGATTTTATGATATTCTGAACAAACATGAACGCTTTCAACAAAGTCGGAGGGTTTAATTATAAAAAGAAGAAACATTTAATTAATTAAAGTTAATTAAAAAAATTTTTTTCGAGATTTGTCTCATACATATATTTTAAATATTAAGTTCGCAAAATCTAGAACTGATTTGATATTGAAGAAGATTCTTTCTGAAATCCATTTTTGAACTTTCTATTGCTAATGGTCATTTACAAAAATTAAACATAGTTTTTTTTAACAACCTTTTATTAAAATATAATAAAAATAAGGAAAACAATGGTCTCTAAAAAAGGGGTTTCAATCGTTTTTTTGCAATTGGGCATGCCGAAGTGTGTCGAAATTGAATGCAAGATTTGATTCTAAACACACGTACATGCAAGTAAAATAAAATCTGGTGAAAAAACGCTTTTCTTCTAGTTTTTTTTAAAGCTCAGTTGATATAAAATGTAGTTTTGGATGTAATATACTTTTTTATTTTATAAATATGAAAGTTCAGGTGTTATTAATATATGATTGCTAAAATTTCGGGTGATGTAAAATTCTAGATACGTCCCTGGAGCGAAAGAATTGCTTGTGGTTTATGTCCTCGATAGTATAGTCTTCGGTAGTATAGTGGTAAGTATCCCCGCCTGTCACGCGGGAGACCGGGGTTCGATTCCCCGCCGGAGAGATTTTTTTATTTTTTTAATCACATTTTTATAAATAATTTTAGTAGCTTCTAAAGTTTGAATCTTATTGATTTTCTACTAATTTTATGAAGGAAGCTGTTTTTTTACATTAATCAAATAATATTATAAACAATATGGTTTTATTCTTCTAAATAATTATTGTTATAATAATTGTTAAGGGAAAGTAAAAAAACTGTTCGTGAATTAAATTAACTAAGTTATTATTCAAAATTGAATAAATTACTTCACAGTCTTACGATACAGATATTGAGAAAAAACCTTTTTTCTCAACAGAATACATCAATTTTTCACCAAATAGTTAGATTTGTCATCAAAAAGAATAATTTTCAACTCAAAAGAACGAATTTACAAGAAATTAAATCAATTTTCAGCCAAATAGTTGATTCTTTAAACTAGAAAAGATTAATTATTTACCAGAAATCGAAAAGTTAAATTTTATTTTAAAGAAATAATTTTTTATTTAAAAAATGCATTTTTTCAAAACAGATGCATTCTCAACCTACACATATGATTTTTTAACAAATTAGTTAATTTTCAACCAAACGGTTCAATTAAAAAAAAAGTGTAATAGTAAAATTTTAATTTAAAACAATTAATTTTCAGCAAATAAAAATTTTTTAGTGAAAGTAAAAAAAAAACGGTTCGTGAATTAAAGTAACTAAGTGATCATTCAACACTGAATAAATTATTTCACACTCTTGCGATAAAGATATTGAGAAAAAACTTTTGTTCTCAACAGAATACATCAATTTTTCACCAAATAGTTGGATTTATCATCAACAATAATAATTTACTACTGAACAGAACGAAATTTAAAAAAATTAAATAAATTTTCAACCAAATAATTAATTGTTTAAACTAAAAAAGATTAATTTTTTACCAGAAATCGAAAGGTTAAATTTTAATTTAAAGAAATAATTTTTTATTTAAAAAATGAATTTTTGTCAAAACAGTTGCATTCTCAACCCACATATATGATCTTTGAAAAGCATAGTCAATTTTGAACCAAATGGTTCAATTAAAAGAAAGTGTAATAGTAAAATTTTTATTTAAAGCAATTAGTTTTCAGCAAATAAAATTTTTTTAGTGAAAGTAAAAAAAAACTGTTCGTGAATTAAATTAACTAAGTGATCATTCAACGCTGAATAAATTATTTCACAGTCTTGCGATAAGGATATTGAGAAAAAACATTTTTTCTCAACAGAATAAATCAATTTTTCACCAAATAGTTGATTGTTTGAACTAAAAAAGATTAGTTTTTTACCAGAAATCG
This sequence comes from Belonocnema kinseyi, assembly GCF_010883055.1. Lineage (NCBI taxonomy): Eukaryota > Metazoa > Arthropoda > Insecta > Hymenoptera > Cynipidae > Belonocnema > Belonocnema kinseyi. Next base: position 53,753,694 of record NC_046666.1, read on the forward strand.
AAAGGTTAAATTTTAATTTAAAGAAATAATTTTTAATTTAAAAAATGAATTTTTGTCGAAACAGTTGCATTCTCAACCCGCACATATGATCTTTATAAAGAATAGTCAATTTTGAACCAAACGGTGCAATTAAAAAACAAGTGTGATAGTAAAATTTTTATTTAAAACAATTAATCTTCAGTCAATAAAAATTTTTCAACACAATAGACAAATTTTCAACTATGGTAATAAATTTGTAACTAAAATGAAGAATCTGCGAATGCAAAAATTAATTTTCATTAAGGTAATTAAACTTTTCACAAAATATTCGAATTTTTTATCTAAGAATACAAATTTTCTACAGACTGTTAATATTTTAATAAAAAACCGTGAAGTTTCAATTAAAAAGTTTATTTTCAACCGACAGTATTAATTTTTAAACAAACGGTTGAATTCTTGACCAAAAAGGATGAATCTTTAACCAAATAATAAAAATTTCAACCAATTAATAAAATTTTTAACCAATAAGAAAAAGAAATTCTTAAAAGAAAGTTTAATAGTAGACTTTTTTAGGTTTTTTTTTAGGTTTTCGACTGCCATTTCGTGCCGTTGACATTTTAATTATTTTCTTAATTATCCTATTTTTCCTGCTTTCCTACTTTTCACTGATAAATTTCTTTCAGATGAAATTGGAACTAAAGTAGGCTTGGTTGATAAATAACCTTGAATTTTTGCGTCCTTGGTAAGAATGCGTCAGTAAACGATAAGAGATCGTAGCTACTTTACGATTATCTTTCAGAAGTAGAGGGGGGTGGAGCGAGGGCGAGGGAGAGGGAGGGAAATGTGAAATTGGCAGAATTGCCTCTAGCATCTTTTATGTTGGAGTAACGAAGACGCAAAGAGTCATGCATTAATCAAGCAGCTGGTTGAGATTAACGACTCCCTACACGGTATCTTAAAACGGGAATGAGACGAACTCTTATCTCGTAAAAGGTCCAATTAAGTGCCTCTGCAGATCTACTCCCGTCTTTTGATTTCAAATACTTTTCAGTTGAAGAGAGCTTTGACGGGGGTCCTTCCACGAATTGCTAATGTAAATGGTTAAATGGTTTTTTCCACTATTTTATGTTACGCCGCAAATGATAAATCTTTCAGTTTAATTAGGTGCGTCTAAAAAGTTGATAATTTATTGACTTACTTCACCTCTTCAATAAGACTCTTATTTCTTTCACTCAACTTCTACTCTTTCAGTTGTAAATAATAGAACTAAATGAGAATCACGCCTTAAATAGAAAGATTACCCTTTATCCCCCTACATTCTCCTACTTATCATCTCCTCACTTCATCTTCGCACCTTCGGTAACTTCTTCCTCCTCTACGTTCCTCTCTTTTCGCTTTCATATCTGAAACTCCGCTCCCCTTACTTCCCCAACCTATTCACCCACATTTATAATCATTTCCCTCACTTTCTCTAGTCACTATTCCATCATTTTCCTTCTCCTCTGGCTTCTCACTTCCCCGAATCACCTACCCGTAATTCATTCAGGCATTCTCTTACTTCTCCTATTCATAATTTACCCTACTTCTCCTTCCTTCGGTTGTTTCACTTCACGCGGTTCCCCTTCTTTCATTTCTCCTCTATTCTCCTTTTTTTTCTCTTCCCCTACTTCCCATCTTCACACTTATTTCCATTAAATTCTTCTCCTTGGAAAAAATTTCGACGAATGAAGGGTTGGAACGACAGCTGACTGAAACTATGATGATCTCTGCCCAGGGGTACGAAACCCAAAAAAGGAGGTCCAGCGGAGGTGGATTACGTCGCAAATAAACTTTCAATTATTTATCAATTAATTTTAATTAAACTTCTGAATCTTTAACTGGAATAATTAAATTTTCAGTTAGAAATTAAAGTGAAATACAAAAAACGACTTTTCGATAAAATATTAAAATTGTACACCAAAAAGATGAATGTTCAACTAAACAGATGAATCTTCAACTAGAACAGGTTAATAAAAATAAATTTATTATTTATTTATTATTTATATTTATTATAAATTAAAAATAAATTCATTATCAATTAAATTCATTATTATCACAATATTTATATTTTAAATTAAAGACAGTCGAATTTAACAAAAAAGACGAACTTTCAACCAAATATTTGAATCCTCGAACGAAAAGATGATTTTTCAATAAAGCAGTTTATTTTTAATCCAAAAATATACTTTTTAACCAAATTGTTTAATTTATCAACAAATTAAGTTGAGTTTCAACCAAATAGTTCAATTTATAACCAAAAACATGACTTTTTAATCAAGAAGATAGATTTTTTGCCGAAGAAGAAAAATTTGTCAAAAATTAATTAGTAAATTTTTAACTAAATAGTTCACTTTTCGACTAAAAAATATCAAAATCATTGAGTAGTTATATATTTCACTAAAAATAATTTGTTACAAAACAAAAAAATAGTACAATTTTCAACCAACGAGATGAATTTGTAACTAAAATCGTCCATTTTCAACGAAACATAGTCATTTCCAACGAAAATCTTTTTGAAAACATAGAAGTTGAATTTCTTAATAAAGTGATAGAAGTTTTAACAAAAATAATTACTTCTTGCCCAAATATGTTGAATTTCTAAGATGAATTTTCAACAAAATACATGAATTTTTTAACCAAGTGGTCAAATTTTCAATTGAAAATGATGAATTATCAGCAACAACAAAAATGATTTTTCAAATAAGAAAATTACTATTCTACACAGAAAGACAAACTTTTAACAAAATAAATTCGTTTCCGACAAAAAAGTTAAATTTTTAACTAAAGCAGATTAAATTACAATAAAAAATGGAATAATTAAATTTCCATTTGAAGAAAATAAAGTCCAACCAAAATAGAACGAATTTTTAACAAACTGTAAATTTAACTATTTCATTTTTGGTTTAAAATCAAATTGATTGCTTTTACAGAAAATAATTTTTTTGTGATCAATCGTTTTTAATTGAAAATGCAATAATTTGTTTTCTTTCTTGACTTGACAAACAAATGTCTGATCGCAAATTTAGCAGTTTTGTTGAAAATTCGTCCTTTTGTATTAAACATTCAACTGGCTTGTAAAAAAATCGTCTTTTTCGCTTCGAAATTTAACTGTTTGGTTAAAAATTTTATTATTTTGTTGAAAATTAAACGATCTTGTTGCAAAGCCCTCTTCTAGGTCGAAAATTTGTCTTTCTTTTTTGATAATTCAACTTTCTTCTGAAAAATTCGTTTTTTGGCTTAAAGTTTCAAATATTTGGTAAAAAATTCAACTTTTTTAAATAGAAGTTTAATTTTTTTGGTTTGAAAATTCGACTATTTGGTTGAAAATTCAACTTTTTAGGTTGAAAATTCAATTATTTGGTTAAAACTTCAACTATTTTTTTGAGGATTCGTCTTTTTTGTACCAGTACATGTAATCAATTGTATTTAATAGAATTTAATTCCATATTATTTCCCAACTCTTGTGTTGAATAATTTGCTTTATTTTTTGAAAATTCTTTTTTTTTGTGAAGCTTAGATATTTTTTGTTTAAAATGCAACTTTTTTATTTAAAATATAATTTATTAATTTGGTTTTAAATTGATCTATTTTGTTGCAAAATGATCTCTCTTAGTTTAAAATGAACTTTTTTGGTAAAAATTAATCTTTTCGGGTTCAATATTCTATGTTCTAAAAAAATTAGTTATTTAGTTTTTGTTGCAAATTTATTTCTTTTGGTAGAAAATTAATCTTTTTTGGTTAATAATTTACTTCTGCCGTTAAAAATAGAATATTTTTGTACTTTAAATATTAAGCGTTTTAAATTGAATTCAGTAGGGTAACTATGCAAACATTTCACTCAAAAGAATATATGCCCCTATTTTCGGTAGTAATCGCCCTATTTCCCCTGTTTTGAGAACATTTTAGGTTTTAAAGTCTGCTGTAGTCACTAAAAGTGTTTAGGATTTATTTAGAAACCAATTTTTTTAAGATTAACATCATTGATCTCCTATATGTAAGGCTTTTTTTATACCGGAAAAAAATTTATAACATTTTTTATAGCATCTTTTTCACACTATAAAATCATGGTGGGCCTTTTACTTGGCATGCTTGCAGCCACAGAAGCCATGAAAGGACAGGCCAAAGAAACGGGTGGATATTTATTGACGTTTAACGACGTCATTAGCCAGTTTAAAAACCGAATGGACACTGGGTATTCACTTCACTACCTCGATACAGTATTGCAATATTGATTGCAGTATGCAATTGCTTCGGGCTACTCATGAATCGATGTTAGAAATCACGAAGAGTGTAATAAAAATTTCTTTACCAACCTTGATTCAAATGCAAGGATAACACATTGAAACACTTGTTAGGAAAGCCGGTCATTATTCAATGAAATTTTGTTGGTGTTAATAATTTTAGTTTAAAAATGAATGTGGTAAGTTTGAAAATAAATTTAAAAAATGAAAAGTTGGTCACATTATCTTCCAATAATTTTTCCCCTGTTCCCTTTTCTCCACTACTACTTCCCCTCTCCTCACTTCAACACTTCCTTCCCCTCCCTTCCCGAATTTGTTCCTCCTCTAATTGCCCCTCTCCACAATTCCCCAGCTATCACTTAACTTCCCCTACTTACCTTTACATGCTAGAACTTCCGCTCCCCTACTCACCCTCACTACTCTACTCGCCTTACCTTCACCGTCCTTAGTATTTTCCTTCACTTCCAATCATTTTTTTTACTTCCTTTACTTCCTCCAACTGATTTTCCTACATTTCCTTTATTTACGTTCCCTTTATTTTCTCTAACTTCCCTTACCTTACCTCTCCTCACGTCCCCTACTTCCCCTCCTTTCAGCCCCCTCGCTTCACTACTTCTCCACCCCCTTTTTCCCCTTACTTCTCCCTATTTCAATTTGTTCCTTCTCATTTTCCCATTCCCAACTTTCTCTCGACTCATTTGCCCTATTTCTATTTTGATTAATTACCCTTACCTACCCCCCCTTCACTTCACCTATTTTTCCTCAATTCATTTCCTCTCATTTGCCCTAATTTTCTTATTTTCTACACTCATTCTCTTCTTATGCATCACTCCTCCCAGTTTCTGTCCGGAGTTCCAAAACTCTAAAAATAAAAACAAAATAAAGTAAAAAGTAGCAAATTATAATAAGCGTACTTAATGGTAAGAATCTGCTCGCTTTGCGGGCACGTTCTCATAACCCAATGCGCGCGCGGCTCGCTTCGCTCACAATTTTGAGCGCGCTTAGGGCGCGCGTCTGTTGAATCTCACACTTAGCGCTCGATAATGGGTTACCTTGCCTTTCGCGCTCAGATATTTATTCTTTGCATTTGGAATTCTTGAATAAGACTTTATCAAAAAGATTCTTTTATATCGCAGTATTTATATGCGTTTACATATTCTGAATTTCCTATTTAATTGAGTATATTTAAATATTAAGATTCTAAAAGCTCTGTAGGCTTGGAGGTACACATTCTCATCGTGACAATTGCGGTGCGCGCTCGATTTTTGACAAATATTTGTAAATGTATATTTTCTGAACCACCTCAAAATAAATAAAAAACTACAACACTTTTTTCAGATATTTTTATAAATCTCGTGTTATGCTAAGAATAGGCTTTTTGTTTTTATATTATTTTTTATGGATAAATCAAAAATCTTACAAATTTTCTTTTCGTTTTTTTACGTATCCCGCGTTTTTTTTGAAGTTATATTGGAATTTTCGATTTTCTGCATATTACTTACAATAATTAAAAACAAAATGACGTGTCCTACTGGTAAATAGTTATAAGACATATTTTACAATTTTTCAAAAGCTCTAATTTCTCTTAAAGACTTTTTTTCGTATTTTGCGTCGTTTGGTTTCAAAATTTTAATGTTGTGGTGCCAAATTTCGGGCAATTATAATACTTTCCTTATCAGAAATTATAAGAATGTAATAAATTTGAACAAATTTGTAGCTCTTTTTCGGGTAAATAATTTTCGCTAAATATTTTGTTTCGTAACATTCATCATTTTCCGCTTTTTTTTTTATTTTTTTTTTTATTTTCAATATTACTTTTCACGAATAAAACAAAGAGTGCGCGTCCAATCAAGAAGTGGTTATTAACGCGTATTGCGTACGCTTTTAGCTTAAAATTTTTGTTTTCGATTGCTTTAAAAAAATTTGAAAATGCTATAACTCTTAGCATTTTCTTTTAATGGAAAAAGTGATTTAAATAAATTGTTTGGTTTTCTGAATACTATGCACGGTCGTACGTAAAAGTTTTAAACATTAAAAATAAATGATTCCATCAATTTTCAAAATGCTCTAACTTTTTCAATTTCTATCCAAAATGGCTGTTTAACGAACTCTATCTTTCTTTTAAGTTCTAAAATAAGTGTGTCGAAGATCGATTCGATTTGTTCATTTTTTCTAGAGTTATCCTGTTTACGGACGGACGGCCGGCCGGATGGACGGATAGATGGATGGACGGACAGACAGACAGACGCCATCGTAAAAACTTCCTTCGCGGATTCAGGGACTCTCGAAAAATGGATATTTGTTGAAAAACTGTGGTTGTCAAATTTCGGACAATTCTAATACTTTCTCAATCATAAATGATGAGAATGCAAAAATATCTCTTTTTCCTATTTCTCTCTTCACCTCTGTTTGAAAGAATTTTTTTTCTCAAATGCGAACTGAATGAATAGAATCCGATAAAAAAATCCAACTATTTTCAAATAAAAGTTCATTCTACTTTGTTAAAAATGCAACTATTTATGGTTGAAATTCTTATCATTTTTGTTTGAATATACGACCATTGATTAAATTGTTGTCTTTCCAGTTAAAAAATTGAAACAATTGGCTTAAAACGAGAAGCCAGTCATTGCTTCTTTTTTGTAAGCTAAATGTGACTTTAATAGCGAAAAAACTGTCTCTTCATAAAATATTTTAAAACTGATTTTTTTCTCAACAATGCAACTTGTGAGTGTCTCAAAAATAATAAAGAGCACAAGTGAACAGTATTTTTTTGTTTTTCGTATCAACAAAAACTTGTATTGTCAAGAACAAAAATCTTTATGGATTTTTTTACACATATTCGCAAAAACTGAAAAATAATGCTAAGTAAGAAAAAACTTTAAGGAGATATTTTTCTAAAATTTGATAAGGTATTAAGGACAAGTGAGTGCACGAGTTTCAGAGTCTCAAACACTTAAGGTACTCGTACTTACCGCCACTTTTTTTATTTCCCAACTTATTTTCACACGAAGCGCCACATCGAGTTAAAAATATAGGATAATAAATAAGAATCACTAAGAAGGGTGGATCTGGTCCTAAATTTTAATAATCATGAAAAAAGCAAACAAACAAAAATTATTCACAACAAAAAACTTTTTTCATAATTATACAAATTTAGGACCAGACCACAATTCTTAGCTCTTCTTGCTTGGCATCCGAAATGTTCAACTCGATGTTGCGCTCTGTGTGAATATGAGTTAGGAAATGAACAAATTGTCGGTAAGGTAGGAATCTGACCACGTCTCCCACTGACCGCATGACCTTAAATTAGAAAGAAACTTTGGAGCACGTTTATCTTTTGAATGATAAAATTCATCTGATGAAAGATAAAATTTATCTGACGAAAGATCAACTTTAGCAGACGAAAATATTTATTGGATGTATGTTATATGTCAAACGACTTAAAGTTACTTTATCGAGTAACTGTAAGAGTATATTTCTTAGCGAAAAAAGTAACTGGTAAATACCGTTACTTGTAACTATAAATAGTTACAGTTACAAGGTAAGGTTACTTCAAGATACGTTAAAAGTCACTTTCTTCAATTCCTTCATTTTATAATTAAAAAATTAAAATAACTAAGATAACCATTCATGAAAAAGTTAATATTAAAAAAATAGGCATTTGTTAAAGTTAATAAAACACACGATATATTTTGACAAGTGAACCACAATAAATATTCAGAATAAAATTTGAATTGAGTAATAGACATTTCACTCAGGACATTATACGGTATCAGATTCTGAACGGGCTTTGTTTTTCCACATTGTTCAGTAGAATCGCCAGAAATACTTTTTTTGTTAACTTTATTTGTATTAGCTATTACAATTGATTTTTCATATTAAATCTCAAGTTAAAATCATGACTAACGTATTTAATTTAGATAATATAGTAAAAAATTAAGAAAAAAAAAGTTTCAAATTTCTGACAAGACACCTTTTGCATGATTCAATTTGAAACGCTTTAAATTCCTAACATTTCATGTAAAGATATTGCATTTTCAACAGAATAGATGACTTTTTAATAAACTAGTTGCATTTCTAACCAAGAGAGGATTTTCAATCATATTTTTTAACTGAGCAGTGAAATTTTTAACAAATGAAAGAATCACTCTTTTACCGTAAGAAATGAATTTTCAATCTAAAAAGAACACCTTTAAACAAAAGAATTGAATTTTAAGTCAAAAGGCTGAATTTTCAACAAAAAAATTAATTTGCAATCCAATAGTTTGACTTTCTACCAATTGGTGAAATTTTTATACTGGCAACATAAATTTTCTAAAAAAAAGTTAATTTTCAACCAACTGGTTAATTTTTCTATAATTTTTAATCCTAAAAGCCACATTTTCGACAAGATTTAAATTTCCAACAAAAAGTTCATTTTTAACCAAATAGTTGCATTTTATATCAAAATATTAAATTTTTTAGCCCTAAAAAGCGGAGTTGAAAAAAAATTAACAAAATGATGAAGCTTCAATCAAACAATTGAATTTTTAACAAAGTAGTTCAAATTTCAACGAACTAGATAAATTTGAATCCAGAAAAGACAAATTTTGAACAAAATAGTTGAACCCTCTAAAGAAGAGAATTTTTTTTTCCAAAAGAGATGAATTTTTAAACCAAAAACAACACTTTTTAAAAAATAGTTGAATTTAAAAAAAAAAAGTTCGTTATTTTTCAAGCAAATAGTTAAACTTTATTAAAAAAAATAAGTTAAATTTTTAACATGCTACAACTATTTTGAACCAAATAGTGGCATTTTTAAACAAAATAAATCAATTCTCCATGAAAAATATAATATATGATATTATTTTGATCAAAGAGATTTTGATTTGAAATGAATCACAGTTAAATTCAACCTAGAAAGACGGGTTTTTAACAAAATAGCTGAATCCTCAACTAAAATCAATATAATTTTGCAGTAACTTAGTTACTTGCGACAAGTTACTACCCAACTCTAAACTGTAAGTAGTTAACTTTTTCAAATTATATTTTTTTCTGAAAAAAGATCTCCTCTATTGATCCATTAGGAATCGAACCACAGAACTTCCGGTTTCCGGGCGGGTGCCTTTCCCTTTACCTATTTGATAGATCGAAAGATTAATCTTTGTTTTAGAAATACAGGTTATCTTGTGATAGGTGATATGTTTATGATACGAGTCAATTTATTATTTATTATGTATTGTATATTATTTCATGTTATATATTAAATTAGATTTATTATATTAATTTAAAAACAACACCTTGCAAAAGATAGCGTGTTTTTCTAAAAAAAGATTCTTCTTTCAATCTCTCTAATAGCTTAACGAAAAAGCACTGGACCGACAATCGGAATTTCTGTGGTTCTGTTGCCAGTGGATCGATGGAGTAGATCTTTTTTCAGAAAAAGATTTAATTTAAGAATTAAAAAAAATGTGTATTCCATCTAGTCTGAAAAGATGTTCAGTATTTTCTGTTATTTGAAGAGTTAACTTGATCGATAAGGTTGATTTTTATTCTTACGGAGTGTGAAATGATATCTACACTAAATGATGGTTTCCATCTCTTATGGTAATACAGATTTCTTTCAGTTGACTTGTATCATAAACTTAACACCTTGAAAAATATAGCGTGTTTTTCTGAAAAAATATTCTTCTTTCCATCTCTCTAATAGCTTAACGGAAAAGCACCGGACCGGCAATCGGAGCTTCTGTGGTTCTATTCCCAGTGGAGCGATTGAGTAGATCTTTTTTCAGAAAAAAATTTAATTCAAGTATTTAAAAAAATGTGTCTTCCATCTAGTCTGAAAACAAGTTCAGAATTTTTTGTTATTTGAAGAGTTGACTGCATCGACAGGGTTGAGTTTTATTCTCAGGGAGTGTGAAATGATATCTACACTAATTGATGCTAGCTATCTGTGACGATAATACAGATTTCTTTTAATAGAATTATATTATAAACGAAACAGCTTGCCACAGATAGCGTCTATTTCTGAAAAAAGATTCTTCTTTCGATCTCTCCAGTAAAATTTTTTTAAATGTGTATTACATCTAGTCTGAAAAGATCATCAATATTTTCCGTTATCATCGCTGACGGTAATACAGATTCCTTTAAATTGTCGTTTTTGTTAAGTAACGTAACTGTAACTAGTTAGTCAAAAAAAGTAACTCATGCAACACTGGTTTCAAAGAAGCTATAAATAAAATAAAAAATACCAAGTTTCTCTTTTGCTCGTCCGGTTTTTCATTAAAGGTTCTGCATCTACTTAAAGTTGGCACCTCTCAGGTGTCTCGCGACACCAAATGTTAACTGGCTCGCCGCCAAGGTTTCGGGCATATTTTCGCCATCGTAACATAAAACTGAAGATTTACAACGTCTGTTCTTATGGGGCCCAATCCATGTATGTTTTTCAATGTACCATGAGAATGAAAAGACGATATATACTGAAAGAAAGTGTGCCAGAGAGAAAAACGGTTCCACTCCAAGGTACCAAAAGATTGACCATAAAATTTTTACCTGTCAACGATCCGTCTGTTGGTGCTCGCCACTCCACGTGTGGTCATTGCACTACGTTGCCATTACGTAGGATCCTATTTTTCACCACGGGGTGTAATTGGATTGCCTAACAAATTTCGGTATTCCGACAATAAATAAAATTTGGATATTGATCGGAAAAATATGCTTAGGGGAAACCACCCTACAGTAGATAGAAAAAAACTTCGACAACATTTAACTGTATCAGTTTTCAAAAATAAAGAATGATTATAGTTCTTTTGAATAAAGCTTAGGGATCCTCTAGAAGTGGAAGTAACGTAACAAATTTATAAATCATTAAGTAGTTTTCCTGATGATAAATTTAAAAGAACTCTTTTTTTTCTCTGTTTTTATAAAACATACCCATTTTTCTATTTTTTCGGTTTTTTGATTAAATGCAAAATAATTCCATAAAACCCAACCAGAAAAATAAACTGCATTTGTCTGAAAAGTCTATCATATTTTTGGTTCAGAATTCACCAAGTTTGGTTAAGAATTCTAGTATTTTGTTTGAAAATTTTATTATTTGGTTAAAAATTTTATAGTTTTGTTACAAATGTCCCTATTTTATCAAAGAGTCATCTTACTTGGTCCAATTTTTTTGTAGATTCATCTCTTTCCATTTTGGAAAAATTAATCTTCCGGATTAAAATATTTTCTTTTGGGTTGAACTCTTCTGGGTTAAAAATTTATATATTTTATTGCAAATTGATATTTTATAGTTTCAAATTCATTTGCTTTGTTAAAAATTCGTATTTTTTGTAAAAATGAATCTTTTTGGTTAAAAATTCATTCTTTTGGATTACAAGTGCTACTCTCTGGGTATAAATTAATCTAGTTTGGGGATTATACAATTTTGAAGAAAATTAAAGTATTCAGTTGAAAATTAATCTTTTTTGATGAAAATTGAACTATTTTCATGAAAAATTATGTTCTTGGTAAAAAATTAATTTTGTTGTCAAACAATCATATTTTTGGATTAAAAATTCAATTGCAAGGTGGATGATTCGTCTTTTTGGCTTTAGAATTCAACAATTTTCCTGGGAATAAATACATTTGGTTAAAAATTTGTACTTATTTGGTTAAAAATTCATCTGTTTGACTTGAATATTTAACTACTTAATTGCAAATCATCTTTTTCGTTTGAAAAAATATTTATTTTGTCAAAAATTAATTTATGAAATTAACAATGTAACTTCTATTTTTGGTTAAATATGAATATTTTTTATTAAAAATTGATCTTTTTTAGTTAAAAATTCATGTATTTTGTTAAACAATGGTCTTTTGTGGTCGAAAATTAATCTTCTTGGTCGAAAATTCATTCTTTTTATTAAAAATACAACTTTTTTTTTACCACATTCGATATAGAGTTGAACTATTTGGTTCAAAACTCATATTTTTGAAGATTCACCTTTCTGTAAAAAATGGAACTATTCCGTGTTTAGAAAATTAATGTTCCGAGTGAAAAATCTATCTTTTGGCATTGTCTCTTTAGTTGGAAATTATTTTTTTTTCAAGATTTATTATTGTCGTTGAAAGTTTATCTTTGATTTTAAAAATGCAACTACTTTCTCCAAAATGAATTCTTTCTTATGTTGGTAATTATTGTTTTTAACTAACAATGTCACGTTTCCATTCTTGGTCGGAATCAATTATTTGTATTGGAAATTGATTTATTTTAGTTGAAAATTTATGTATTAGGATAAAAATTCATCTTTTTTGTCGAACATTAATCTTATTGGATGAAAATTCACATTTTTGGTAAAAAATAAAATGTTTGAGTCTAAATGTCTTTGGTTTAGCTCAGGATTCAGCAATGCGGTAGGCCGTTAAATTATTAGTTTACAAATTACCCTTTTTCTCGATGCTTTACATTTTTGGTTTAAATTTAGTAATTTGCTTAAAAATTAAACTATTTTCATAAAAAATCTAACTTTTTTGCAATAATTATTTTTTTTGTTTAAAAAATTATATTTTCGGCTTCAAACATCAAGCATTCTTTAGATAATTTTTTGGCTTTAAAATTCAACCATTTAGTCAAAAATCTATTTTTCTTGAAAATTCGTGTTTTTGGCAGAAAATTAATCTTTTTCTAGGAAAATTCATCTTTTTGGTTAAAAAATTACCTATTTGGTTAAAAATATATATTTTTTTAGTCAAAAATTAAACTACTTTGGTGAAAGTTGAACTCTTTTGTTAAAAATTCGTGTTTTTTTTTCTAAATGATTTTTTATCTGAAAATTGCACCATATTTCATTTTTGATAAGAAAAAATGTATCTTCTTTAAGTTGAAAATTCTTTTTCTTTATTGAACATTCAATATATATTTTGACTTTGAAATCTTATGAATTTATAGTGTTTCATATTAAATTTAGCATGGTATTAACATTATTTTATTTTGAGGAAATTATTTCTCCATTATTGTAATTTTTTCATGAAAAATAACTCTCTCCTATTTTCTTATAAAATTGTAGGCTACTTTAAAATTATCTAGTCTTTGAAAAAACGTCCAGGCAAAGATAACTTTCCTGGACATTTGTTCTTTCATGCGACTAAAAAATCTATATATAATTAAAGTTGCACTATTTAGTAAAACATCTGTTTCTTTTAAAATTTCACTAATTTGTTAAAAATTGTTGTTTTGCTTAAAATTAATGTTTTTTGTGTTTTGAAACTAACGTTTTTTTTATGCTAAATTGTGAACTATTACATTTTTTGTGTTTTGCAACAGTCATTGTTATTTTTCCAAGAGACTATTTAAACGATAGTTTAAAAGTGCATCTTTTTGCGTAGAAATTGGATAATTTGTGTCTGAAGATTTAACTGCTTGGTTCAAACTTAATTTTTTTGGTTGAAAAGTAATTTTTTTTGTTAAAAATGCAACTGGTTTTGGTTGAAGTTTATTCTTTTTAGTTTGAAAATTCGACTATTTAGTTGAAAATTCATCTTTTTAGACAGAAAATTCAAGTACTAGTTAAAAATGAAACTGTTTTTTTTTTGTTGATAATTTAATTAGTTAGTTGAAAATTTTAATGGGAACCCAATATTACTTTTTCTTATTTGCAATCCCTCCTTAGGCTATCAGCATACTTTTTAATCAACTAGAATGTTGTGCACGCTATGCGCGCAATAATAGTCCTTTATTTAGGAAAAATCTACTAATAAGTTGGACTAGTTTGTAAAAAATTAATTTTTTTTGTTGATGATTCACCATTTTACTTAATTTTTTTTCAATATTTAACTATTTTGTTAACATTTGTGTTTAATTATTTTTTAAATTGTAAATTTAAGTATTCCATGCTTGGTTGAACATTTATCTTCTTTAGTTGAAAATTCAGCTATTTTTTTGAAAATTTATGTTGAAGCATTTTCTTGTGTGGAATAATATTCTTCTTGGTGAATTATTCAACTCTTCGTATTAAAATTCATTGATAGTTCTTTGGTTAAAAATGAGTTTCTTTATAGAAAACTGATTTCTCTGACTGAAAAATTAATTAAGTTTTATTTCGAAAAATTTTTTCTAGGAAATTTATTCTTTTATATTCAACTTACTGAAAATTATTCTTCTTTCATACAAAATTATTACTTTTGTAAATAGAAATGTAACTTTGAATCTAAAAATTTAAATATTCTATTTTTCGTCAAATTTTTTTTCACAGGCATTAATTCCTTTTGGTTGAAAATTCATCCGGTCGGTAAAAAAAATAACTATGTAATTAAAACTTTACTTCAATTTGGTTAAAAATCTATTTTCCAGCTTAGAATTAATCTATTCTTTTTTTTGTGGAAACGTTGTGAAAGTTTTTTGGTTAAAAATTTTTTAAATTTGGTTGAAAATTCGTTTTTTTTGTTGTAATTAAATTTTACTTACTTAAAATGTAGCTAATAATATTTGCTAGAAAATTGATATTTTTCAGTTGAAAATTCACTTATTTTTTGAAAACGCGTCTTTTTTACTTGAAAATTCAATTATTTTTGTAGAAAATTTATATTTTTGGATTGTAAATTCAAAATTTTTCCAAATTCGTCTTTATGACGTAAAAACTCAACATATTGAATGAGATTTTTTTCTTTATTGATTAAAAAATAATTGTTGGTTGAAATTTTAACTTTTCTTTCGATAATTCGTACTTTTTGGTTTCATTTAACAGTTTTTTTCTAAAAAACTTTTTAAAAAATTGGTGGAAATATCAACTACTACTCTTCTTGTGGAGAATTTCTTTTATCAAAGGTTTATCAGTTAGGTTGAAGAAACTATTTTGCTGAAAATTTTTCTTGGTTGAAAATTAATTATTTTAACTGAAAATGTTCTAATAAAGTGTTTAATGAATAGATTTTCATAAGATGCAACTCAATTCTTTATTATGTATGTGGATTTTGACAACATTAATTTCTTCGAGTTTTTCGAATTACGATCAATCAATACACTTTTATTTAAAAAATACACTTTTTATTTAAAAATCTAGTAGAGTATACATAGTATATCTTGTATGTGTATTTAAATTCATTTTGTTCAAAATATTACTCAGGTTCCATTTTGATAAACGGCTTCAATTATACAAATTCAGAGAACTTCAACCTTTTAATACAAATTTCAAATTTTCAATCTACCTTATATTTTCTCTCGATTTCTTTAGCAACAAGTAAGACTTACGAATTGAATCCCTTGAGAATTAATAATCCCCTCCATAAGAAGTTCAAAGAAGATCAACTTTTCTCTCACTTAACTTTAAAATCCTTTATTGCTCTCTGCAAATTGTCGTCAATTTGAAGAGAAATTAGGAGCCATCAGACTGAAAGTCTGCCTAGTTAGCAGAAATAGTTTCCGGTGGAAAAGAAGAGTAATTGAGTATTTATACGATCTTTCCATTTGTCAGTCTCGACGTTGGGAATATTACTTTTAGAAAAGCTTTTGGTTATGATGAAGCGAATGAATGAGTTCGCGGCATACTTTCCTGCTTTTATCCCTCCTGCATTTTACCCCTTCGAAAAGTTCTTCCGTATCGTCCAAGTATTTCACTCGACTAACCATTGACTGCGAAATCATAGAGAGGTACTTACGAAGATTTTAAGCTTCATTAAAAGCATAATAATTGTTCAAAACTGCTATCTCCACGGATTTTTCAGTTTTTTTTGTATGTCACTGAATGATGGAAGCCACTAAATTAAGAACTTTTTTTTACGCCTGTTTAATTAATTACACTACGTGCAATCAATCTCAAAAGTCAAATTTCGATGGAGGTTTCAGAACGAACTTAAAATTTAATTTAAATTGAAATTATTTATTTAGAAGTAGTTACTTAGAGTTTTAGTTACTGCATTCTCTTGAAAGAAAAGTTACAATTCTTATTTAATCCTAATGCTTATAAAGCCTCATTTTATTCTTTGAAGGATTCTCTACAATACTTTCTGGGTTGTGTTTATTCAAATTAAAAGTGTTATTGTTTAGAACAATAATTGCATGATTTCCTAATCAATTTTTCAAATAATGCCGGCCTAGATAGAATTGAAGGGAATCCTTGAAAGACAAAAATAAAGCTAATAAAAAATAAGAAAAATGTACAGAATTCCTGAAAATAAAACCAACGATTCAACGACTAAATTTGGACAACCACCATAACCTATCGAGGTAAGAAAAATTTGAGCAGGTAGGAACAGCAACGAAACAACGATGCTCTCTTCTTGATACTTGGCAATCAAAGAGAGCGGCTCCTTCTTTCGTTATTGTTACTGCATGCTCAAATTTTGCTTACCTTGACAAGTGTGCTGTATAAGTACCAAAACGTTGGCGAATATTTATATTATATTATTTTTTCGATTTGATAAGAATAAAAAAAAGTTAAATAGGATTTTAAATTTGATTTTAATCTAATTTCAATGTGTTAAATCTAAATGAGAATAATTTAACTTTTCCCTGAGGAGAAGGCAAAAACTATACCAATAAATAACTACTCTTAAATTAAAATTTTCAAACTGAATTATTTTTTCTGAAGTACATTTGGCTGCCTCTGTCAAGATTTGCAGAAATTAATAATAGATCTATTTTTGTCGATTTTATCAAACATTTCAAAGATAGGCCGCTTTTGTTAATTTTTAACCAAACACATTAAATTTCAAAAAAAGTGCGCCTTTTTACGAAATAAATGATTTTTTAAACTGAAAAGGATAAATTTTAACCAAAGAGTTGAATAGTTACATTTTCAGTTGAGAAATTAATTGTCAACTGAAAAAAAATCGTGAAATTCGTGAAATTTTAAACCAAAGAAATCAATTTTCAATCAAAATGATAAATTTTTAACCGGAATAGTTAAATTTTCAGTTAAAAATAATCTTAGAAAATTTGTCTAATTAATTTTGATGCTAGATTATAATTTTCCTGATGTAATAACAATAAAAAATTCTAGAATTTAAGAACGTTTAACCTTAAAACATTTCATTTCTTATTAAATCTCAAACTTTCAAATAAAAAACACTTTGTACTGTTAATTAAGTAAATTTAGAAAATTTTTATATTAAATTATTAATTTTTTCACGAATTCAATTGAAAATGATTTCAAAATTCTTATCTAAAAACATTTATTTCGGAACATTTAGAGATAATTCTGTTTTCGAAATTTTTATTTGAAATCATAAAATTTCAAGATTCTTAAATTTAACCAAATTGTTCAATTCAGGATGCTTTAACTCATTTCTAATAATAAAATTATTTGACCACCAAAAATTTAAAAGTTTTTCAGCTTTCGGTTTATAATACAAATTCAATTCCCTTCTACTGAATTCGAAATATTGTCCTTTTCCAAATTTTACATACTGACTATATTTTTTTGATTAGGAACGCTTTCAATTTGAATTTGTTCAATATATTTTTATTTCAAATTTTAAGTGCCTTGATTTGAAACTATTAATTATTGTTTAAAAAATTTGTAAACTCTCATTATTAAAATCGTTTTAATGATGCATTAAAAAAATTAATTATTTTAATGTTAGAATATAAAAATCCGATACCAGTTAAACCTATAATTAAGACTATATTCTCTCAGGAAAGCTGGTTTCCTATTTTTCAATTATTGCATTTGGGTAACGTAAATACCAAATATCAAATTTAGAACTATAACTTCAATTTATACGGAATGCTGTGAAACATTTTTGTCTTTTATGACTGGGACGTTCAGTTACTTCCGTTTCTTTCCTTTATTAATTTCAGTATTTTCTTCTTCCTCATGTGTGGCATTTACAACACGTGTCACGTATGGGAAGTAAAATATTGGCTATTATTTTTTTCACTCTTTCCCAATATCTTTACAAGGCCATTTCCAGCTGTCACGTGCATGCAGTATCTACGATGTAATACTGTGCAATCAGAGCTTTCAGTTTTTTACGGTATCTGCTATGTTTTATCACAAAACGTAAAAATGTTTCGCCCTGTAAGTGAATAATGGACAAAGATGAAAATTTTTACGGCACTATAAAATTCTCGAATTGGAAAATTCCTGAATGATACAATTTCCGAATCATAAAGTTTCCGAATTGGAAAATTTCCGAATAATAAAATTTCCCTTAGTTTATAATATTACTGAATTTTAAAATTCCTGACAGAAAATTGCCAAATTCGAACGATTAAATTTTTGTGATAAATTTGATTTATTTATTAAAAATACTATAATCCAATATTTTGATAAACAAAATTATTTGTCATGTTTTTAAGTTTCTGTAATCATTGCTTGAACTTGAAATAATTAAAATTGAAAAAAAAATTACATCCAAAAATATATTTATTTCAATTATTGTTATTTAAAGTTCAAAGAAGAATTTTAGAAACTTGAAACGAAATTCTTTGTTATAAAAATATTTTCTTATCGTATATTTTTTAATTCGACAATTTTCTGTTGAAAATTGCGTTCAACGGCAATTTTCAAATTCGGTAATATTATAAGCTGTCGGGAATTTTACTATTCGGAGATTTTCCGATTTGGAAATTTTATTATTCGGGAATCTTATAATTTCGAAATTTTATCATTCGATAATTTCCCAATTCGGGAATTTTATTACTCAGGAATTTTATTATTCGGGTATTTTCCAATTCGGAAATTTTACAGTGTCAGGAATTTTTTCGGGATTTTTCCATGGTCCCGTTAATTTTTTTATTCATTAGGATAGAGTCACGTTATTAGGGGAAATATAATAATATTATAAACATTATTTTTAAAGCGTCATTTAAAATAATCCTGCACGAAATTCACTAAAAATAGATTCTAGTCAAAATGTATCATTGTAATTTATGTTAAAATTTATAACCTGAAAATCAATCATTCGAAAGAAAATTATCTGAAAATTGACATTTTTTAGCCAAACAATTGAAAAAATTCCAATTTTTTAACATTTTAACAGGAAAATGCGTTTATCTGGCATGAAAAGTAGTTGGATTTATTCTATGGGTTGTCATAGCATTCTTTAAAGATTAGAGTGAGTAAATACAAATGTTCTAACAATCAAAACGACGGGATATTTTTGGATTAAACTATTGAAGTTGAAATTCACTTTAAAATAAGTTCAGGAAGTCTAGCTTGTCAAGAAAAATGTTTGAATTTAATCGAAGGGTAATTTTATCATCCCTTAGAGATTAAAGCAATTAAATTAACATTTCCCATCAATAAGAACTAAAGGAACGTTTTTGATTAAATTATTAAATGGGAAATCATTTTAAAATAAATTTGTCAAACATCCATTAGTAGGAAATGTCGCTGAATTTATTTTAAGGTTTGTTTTAACATCCATCGAAAATCCAAAAAAGAAAATAAATAGCTGCTAAAAACAAAACCAGGGAATAATTTTTTATTCGTCTATTTGGATCGAACGTTAGTTAAAAATAAATGCAGAGAACATCTTCAAGCATGGAAAATCATTGAATTTATTTTAAAGCTTGTTTTATAATCACATAAAGACTCAAGTAAATCGAAATTTTCTAACGATCAAAACGACGGCAGATTTTTTAAATTAAAATGTTGGGGTCAAAAATCACTTCAAAAGAAGTTCAGAAAGTGTCATTTAATTGGAAAAGTGTTAAAATTTATTTAAAGTGAAACAAGGAAAACCACGGGAGAGTGTTTTATTAAATTATTGTGATCGAACATCACTGAAAAAATAAATTTTGAAAATCTAATAGTAGAAACTGTGTTATAATTTATTTTAAGGTTTGCTTTTACATTCTTTGAAATTGCTAGGAAGGAAATCAACAACTAACTTAAAAATAAATGTAGAAAATACCCGCTGGTGTAAAAATTCATTAAATGTAGTTTACAGGTTGTGTTAACATCACACGAAGACTTCAGAAAGTAAATCAAAATTTTCTAACTATTATATTTTTCATTAAAAATGCATCCTTTTTGGTGGAAAACTTAAATAAATGGTTGAATATTGAACTGCTTTATTTACAATTTATTTTTTTAGACTGAAGATTCACTTCTATGTTTTAAAATTTAATTACTTTGTGAAAAAATCGATTCTTTGTAAATATTTAAATAGAATTTAATTTGTTTTTGGTGAGCATTGAACTGTTTTGTGGAAAATTCCTCGTTTTTAAATGAAATTCAACTGTTTTCGATTTAAAATCAATTCATTAATAATAATTTTCATTCAGAACTCAATTTTTTGCCGTAAATTCACTATTTTTTTAATTCATCTTTTTGATTAAAAATTGATTTTTTCAGCTAAAAATTTCATTGTTTGGTTGAAATTTTATACTTTTTGTTGCAATTCAACTATCATATTTTTTGCAGAGAATTAATTTTTCCTTCTAGAGAAGTAATCTTTCTGGGTTGAGAATGGACTTTTTTGTTACAAATTTTAATTTTCTGGTTAAAAATTCAACTGTTGTCTGAAAAAATCGTATTTGGGCTTGAAAATTCAACTAATTGTTTGATTAATGAAACTCAATATTTTTGGTTCGAAAATCCCTTCATTTAGTTTAAAATTCTTCTTTTTTTGGTTGCATATTCAACTGTTTGGTTACGCATTTAACTATTTTGTTTATAATCTGATACTTTTTCTTGAAATTTTAAATATTTTTTTAAAAGTAAATTTTGTTGTTGTAAATAAATTTAATGGATTGAAAATTCATCTCTCTTGGTTAAACATTTTGGGTTAACACTTCGGAAAACACGGAAGCACGGGTTAACACTTCGGTCAACTATAGAGAGCGTAATGGTCTGACCCCAATAGTTAATGAAAAATATTTTTGGTTTTGAGTTTAAAAATGTCGATTTCTTTTCTTTACTCTTTAGGGGATGTTAAGGCAACCCCAAAAATTCCTGTATCCACAAAATCAGAAAAATAGCAAGTTCATGTGTTTAAAATTTTGTGTTAGTGGGTCCGATCTAAGAAATATGAGGCATCTAGCAAAATCTCTCTAAAATTTTAAGAAAAGAATAACATTTCAATCATAAAAAGAATTTCTATTAAAATACATATAAATATTAACAGCTTGTTACTTGTTTTAGTAAAATCTGTCGACTGTTCTGACTCTCTTTATTAGCTTAAAGGAAAAGCATCCGGTCAGTAAACGAAAGTTCTGTGGTTCGTTTCCCAGCGGAGCGAAGAAGATCCTTTTTTATAGAAAAATGTAATTTAAAAAATGTTTAATCCATTGCTCTATCTAGTCTGCAATGTCGTTTAAAATTTCTGTTATCCTCTTATGATAATGCAGATTTCTTAAAAGATTTGACTTGTAACACCTGGAAAAATAATGCGTGTATTTCTGAAAAAAGATTATTCTTTCGATCTCGCTAGTAGCTTAAGGGAAAAGCAACCGCAGGACAATTGAAAACTCTGTGATTCGTTTCCCAGTGGAGTGAAGGAGAAGATCTTTTTTCAGAAAAAATTGTCAGAATGTCTGTTATTTTCTGATAATACAGAACTCTTGAAAGATTTGACATGTAGCACCTGGAAAAAAATGAGTGTATTTCTGAAAAAGGATTCTTTTTTTGATTTCTGCGGTTCGTTTCCCAGCAGAGCGAAGGAGAAGATCTTTTGACAGAGAAAATTTTAATTTTAAAAATGTTTCATTCGTAGCGCGGTCTATTCTGCAAACACGTCAAGGATGTCTGTTATTCTCTGACGATAATAAAGATTCCTTGAAAAATAATAAAATACTTTATGATATCGGTTTACTGAATTCGAAGTATGTCAAACTTGAGTGTGCTTATTTAGCGATACTCTAGAAAATCGCATAAAAGAATCTGCTGAATATTGGTTCAACTTCGACTCGTTCCGCAGGATAAGGTATTTACATTATGCCTCGGTGAACTCTTTGCAGTACGATAAACTGCCAGGTTGGACTATAGATTCGTACATCTGAACAGTGACTATATTTGCAACGGAATAGGAGCACTTGAGCTCCGTCGAGGGTTCCATGAATACATTAAGTACCTCCTTCCTCTACCAACTATTTTTTATCAAAAATCTAGAGTTGGACCAGTATCGCTGTGATAGTATTTTCTATTCTAAGTTTGAATTTAAAAGGACGTTCGATTCTCAATTTATACAGTTTCCTATAAATAAGACCCTGAAAAAATAAAAGGGGAAGTTTTAATGATTCAAAGGATATTAGCTTTAGATACATATATTTTTGGCATCAAAATAAAAAACCAGTTTAGGTTCTGTCTTTTTTCTTTTTTGCTTAAATGTGAACTAAATACACCAAACTCTCGCTTTCAATGAAGTGTTGGGGGTTGCTTTCAATTGGCCTTGGACAGATTTCGGATGGATAAAAACGTAAACAGTGAGGGCTGCCTAATTCGTTTCCAATTGGAATATATATCTATATATAATGTCGCAACCGCTCTCGTCCTGCTCTCCTGTGAAACCGTGGGAGCCAGCAGTTCTAGGAAGGCTGAGAACGGGGTGACTGAAAGCGAGAGTTTGGTGTAAATCAAACTCAATAAGCATTTCAATTATTTTAGGGTGAAAATTAATTATTTTTCTTTTAAAAGTCTACTATTCAGTTTTTGGTTCAGAATTCACATCTGCTGTTTTAAAATTGTACTATTTTGTTTGAAATTTGATTATTTTGTTTAAAATTCAGATATTATGCTGGAAACTAATCTTTTTTGGTAAAAAATTGAAATTTTTTGATGAACATTCATCTCGTGATAATAGAAAACTCATCCTTTTGGTTTGATGATTCATCTTTTGTATTGACAAGGTTAAAATGATTATTATCTATTAATCCAATCAATTTGTTGAAAATTCGTCTTTTGTGCTTGAAATTTTAAATATTTGGTTGGAAATGATCGTTTTCGTTGAAAATTTAAATTTTCAGGTTTCAAAGTAAACGATTTTCTAAAAAATTCGACTTTTTAGCTTGAAAACTCAACTCTTTTGTTGTAAATTCAAATGGGGTAATTCCACGGGAGAGTCTTTGAGTACAATAAAAGGATCAAAAATCACTGAAAAATGAATGTGCGAAACATCCCCTATCAGGAAAGTTATTTATTTAAAGGTAAACTTATTTTAATGGTTTATTTTTGCATCTCTTGAACATTCAAACATGGAAATCAAAATTTCCTTAAAACCAAAAACCAGGGATGATTTTTAATGAAACTAATGTGTTGACAAATTACTTCAAAATAAGCGCAGAAAGCGTTCTCTCGCAAAAAAGTAGCTGAATTTATTTTTAGGGATGTCTTATCATCCCTTTAAGATCAGAGAGAGTAAATAAAATTTTTCTAACTTTTAAAGCAACGGCAGATTTTTGGATTAAATAATTGGAATCGAAATTCAGTTGAAAATAAGTGTGAAAAGTGACCGTTGTCAGAAAAAGTGTTTGAATTTTTTTCAGGGGTTGCTTAATCATCCCTTACCTATTCAAGGAATAAAACCGACATTGTCTCACAATAAAGACCACGGGAAAGTTCGTGATTAAATTATTGGGATCGGGAATAACTTTAAAATAAATTTGCGAAACATGGGGTCCAGCAGCAAAGGTAGTTAAATTTTTTTAAGGGTTGGTTTTTACATCCCCCAAACGTTCAAATATTTTTAATTAAACTACTGGGTTCATAAATTAATTTCAAATAAGACCAAGAAACGTATTTTGGCATGCAATTAATTTTAGTCTTTTCAGGGTTTATTTTTACATCCCTTAATAAAATCAAATAAGGAACTCGATAATTTTTTAAGAACCAAAAACGCGGGATGACTTTTATTAAACAATAGGGATCACGAAACACTTTCAAACAAGTGCAGGAAGCGTTTCCTGTCAATAACAGTAATTAAAATTATGTTGAGGGTTATTTTAACAAAAGTTAAAGATCCAAGAAAGGAAATCAATATTTTCTAATAATCAAAACGACAAGAGATTTTTAAATTAAACTATTGGGGTTAAAGGTCACTTTAAAATAAGTTCAGGAAGTACCCCTTATCAGAAAAATCGTTTGAATTTTCAAGGGTTGTTTTGTCAACCCTTATATATTCAAACAATCAAATCGCTATTTCCGAACAACCAAAATCACTGGTGATTTTTTAAATTAAATTATTGGATCGGAAATATCTTAAAAATAAATGCTGAAACATCTACTAGTAGGAAAAGTTGCTGAATTTATTTTAATGGTTTTTTTACATCCCTTAAAAATCTCAGAACGAAAATCAACATTTGCTGAAGAACAAAACCATGGGATATTGAAAATTCCACTATTTGCTTAAAAATTATATTATTTTGTTGAAATTTCACCTTTTCAGGTTTCAAAGTCAACGATTTGAAAAAAATTCGACTTTTTAGTTTGAAAATCCAACTCATTTGTTATAAATTCAACTGTATTAATTGTTAAATTCCACTGCTTGGTATAAAACTTAATTCTTATTTGTTCAAAATATCTACTATACTTTTCATTGAAATCTCATCCTATTTGTTTGAAATCTCAAACGCTTGGTTAAAAGTGAAACTATTTTGTTAAAAATTCATTCTTTTTGTTGAAATTCATCCTTTTTTGTTTGAAATTAATAATTAAAATTAAATTCTTTTAAACTCTGCTGAGCTCAATGGATTACAAATTTATTCTTAATTTCATCTTGACTTCTTTAAAACTCGCTTTAAATTGCTCGGCATTTCATCAAATTCTTTTTATTTTTCTGAACTTATTTCAAGTTTTTGCATATTTTTGAATGTTTTAAAATTGACTTCATCGTTTTTTAAATTTAACTAAATTTTTTATTAATTGAATTGAATGCTTCTTATTTCTCTTAAATTTTTCTAAAGCCACTTAAATAATATTTTAATTAATAGAATATTTTTAATTTTTCAAATTTTTTCCATTTCATTTGAATTTAACTTGAATTGTTTTGTATTCCTTATACCACTCCTTTGGTTAGAAATTAGTAGTGTTTTACAGATTTAAAAATATTTGAATTTTTTTAATTTTCCCTGAATTCTTTTAAATCCTTTGGAATTCTCTTGATTATTTTATTTATTTCTTTTTCTGTGAATTCTATTTAATTCCATGGATTTTTTGAATTTTTGAAAGTTTTAATTTAATTGATCCGAAATTAGTTTAACCTAACCTAGAATTTTTAGGTATTTCATCAAACTCTTTTGAATTCCCTTGAATTTTTCTAGGCTCCTTTCCAACTTATTGAATGAAAGGATTTTTAATTTTTTTTAAATCTTATCAAATGTTAAAGAAGATCTCTTTTCAAGCAACAACGAAATTTAAAAAAAAATCTCTGGACAAAAATAAGAAAGAGGAAAGAAAACTAAGAAGGCAACTAACCAAATCCCCTTCCTTTTATTTTTTTTATTTATTTTCTGTATTTTTATTATTATCAAATCACAATGAAAGAAGAAACGTGCGGCCTGTTGGTTGAAAATGAAATTTTCTGTTCAACACTTTCGATGAAGAGTCATCTCTTTTGGTAGAAAAACTTTTTTGGTTGAAAAGTTAACTATTTCGCTATAATTTCGGTCTGTGAAGTCTGGAATTATTGATTTCCCAAGGGGCATGTAAATCCGAAAATAATTTTCGGACAAGAAAAATTTCATTTTCTCCAACGTAAACTGACCCGAGTACTGAAACATATGGTACTTTCCAAGAGTCTGAATATCACAGAGGATGAAGCAGTCGAGACACGTTCAAGTCCAAACGTGTATAGTCATTCGGTCGTATCCGGTCGCATTACTTCCGGCAAAATTCCAGGGACCAATAGAATCGACGATGAAAGCTCTTAAGCAATTCCGGTTCACAAAGGAGGATCGCGAAATTATTTCCAATCCTGTAAGCGAGAAAAATGGTACGTCAAAAATTATATAGGACAAATTCAACATTTGTGTACTAGTCCTTTAAAAAAAATGTTATGATTATTATACATGCAGATTTCGGACTCTCCATACTATTGACACTGACACTTTTTTTTAACGGGGAACCTATTTTTCTAGAATTTCAAAAATTACGCAATTTTTGTCCAATAAAGTTTTTTCGTGAATTTATTCGGGAGTTCTCCAAAGATAACTTTAGACGATTTAAATTAGTTGGGGGGGGGGGGGGCTAAAATTTTACTGTTTCTTGTAAATTAACAAAATAGTTCAGCTTTCACCCAAGTAGAAACATTTTCAACCAAAAATTTCATGTTGAACCAAATAGCTAAATTTTTAACCAAAAAGAATCACACAGGAAAAACTGAATTTTCCATTGGAACCCGTTTTTGGTTCCAAAGGTGCTGCAACAAAAATGAACTCTACTTGCTGAATAGGAACTCAAAACGATAAATGAGCTCTAAATAATACCACACTTGGGGTTCAAAAGGATCTCAAATGTAATTGAGCCTATTCCTAAAGAACCCATTTTTCGCTTTGCCCAGTTCGATATTATGATTAATTAATAACACAATATTTACCTTAAATCACACATTTAATCGAACTCTGGTGGACATAAATTAATGAAGATAATTAAATTACAAAACAATAACGTAATTAAATTAGATACAATGACTTGGTAAATATCATTTGCAGGTTATGCAGCGAACTTGTAAATATAAAGGCTTATTCATGTCAGTGTTCATATCTTGGCAGCTTTTTGAACTGAGCTTGCGTCGCGCCGGCAAAACAATTAGTTACTGTTGGCGCGCTGATTTTGAATAGTGTCGATATTCAAATGTGATATTTATAATAAATAATGAGAATAAAATGCATTAAAAGAAATTTCTTAATTCTAAAATAAAATTTTGAAGTGACAGATAAAAATTTAATTCGATTTTAATTAAAAAGGCGTTATGAATTCGGAGTTCAGAGAAAGAAATCATGTTTTTTAGCACAATGGTTAATCTTGTCTCTGTCGAGTTTCTAATTTTTATTGTTTTCATTCACAACAATTTGACCTAAAATAAAGTCAATAATGTTATTAAAAATAAATTGAGTTTTATTTTTTGGTCAAAATAAAAAACGGTTTTTGCAATAAAATCACAATATTTTTTCATCTGCCACTCAAAAATTCTATTTTAGGATTAATAAATCACTTTTGAAACATTTTTCAATCAGTATTTATTATAAATATAACATTTGAATATTTATATAATTTAAATGCGCGCGCTTAAAGTAACAAATGAATTTCTTTCTTTATTTCAAGAAAATACCCTAAGTATATTTTCTACTTTATAAAGTAAGGTTACCCTTTTACGGAGGTCGAATTTGAATAAACTTATGAATTAATTTGAAACATCGAGTTCGTTTCTAGGTTCCTAACTAATAAAATTTGCCATAAATCAACAGTAATGAACAGTATGCGCAATGAAATCCTGAGTAATATGTTTGCTGTTATGAAGAGACGTGCAATTATATATGTTACTTTTTAAAAGTACAAATATATTGTTAGGAGTGACGTTGGGTTGTTGCAAAAACGAATGCAAGAATTAATGTTTCTGAAGCCTCTCTACTTTTATTGAATTTAAAACAACTAAAGGTCATTGTAATATTTAAAAATATTAATAACGACTAATTGGCTAAGCTGGTCTTAATAGTGCTTGGTGAAGACTATGCTTCTAAAAGGTTCACTTAATAATAATTAATCACAAAAGTTGATTAATTGTACATCAAAGATTTTTAAAATAAAATTATGTGAATAATTTTTAAGATTTTTTAAAGCTTTTAAGAGTAGGTAATTTAAAGACGGTGTAGACTTAACCCAATTTTGTATTAAAAATTCTGAAATAAGTGAACCTTAACAAGTAAGAAGAAAAATGATTAAGTATTAATATCGTTTGTGTTTGCTTTACCGAAATATTCTGTAAATTGCTAACTTAGAGTGGCGTCTCATGATTGCAGAATTCCTTTGCGTTTTGCGTAATGCGTCAAATCACTAGACATTTCAGCCAATCACAGTGTTTCTTTGAATAACTAGGAGAATATTATTGGCTGAAATGTCTAGTGAATTGACGCACTACACAAAACGCAATAAACCTTTTCATTTTAATTCAGAAATAAATAGTGCACATGCGTGGTCGCCATGACAGTTCCCGCGAATTCAAAAGTTTCGGCCCTACTCTGTAAAATGTATGTAAATTCACAGTTTTTTACTTTGTTTAATGTGATAATTTCGTATGTAGTGAAAGTTGAATGAAGAATAGTATAGAGTATCTCAAAAGTGATCAATACGAAAAAATATATTTCATGGAAACTGAGTGCAAGCCAAGATATTATATGTTTAGGGCAAGATTTCTTGGTTATGATTTCCATAGCATGAAACGCTGTAAGTGTAAGGCGTGCGAACACAACGAACATGAGTGCAAAAGAAACAAAGAAATGATTATTACTATCAGATCCAAACGCAAATGATCATAACGGAACGTACGTGACATGATTTTATGATTTGGACGAGTCTGGATTTTCATGCTCAGAGGATAAATATTGATTATGAAATTGCCAAAAAAAGTTACTGATGCTGCTATGCAGTTCCATATAAATATTTTAGCTCCAGAATATTTCGAAACGCGTGTAACAAGGGAATTAATACTATTCGCTTTTTTGTTTTAATACTGATTTTTCGTTTCACAATTAGCACAGGGCAAAGCAAATGGAATCTTGCAATATTAAATTTTAAGTTACATATATTTAAACATTTTTAATCATTGTAGTAGATAAAGAATTATCACAAAAAGGGAAATACTTGCAGCATCCCTGATTAATGTACAGCATCGTAGCAATGCAACTCGTGTAAGATTAAACTTAAGATGTTAATTACACTAAAAGCTAACTCGATTGATTTCGCGTTTTGAAAGAATAAAAAAGACAAGCAATTATATTTGTGTGATATTAAATTTAAGATATTACATGTACTAAAAGCTAAATGAACTGATTCAGCGTTTTGAAAATATAAAAATGACAAGCAATGAAACTCGTGCAATATCAAATTGAAGACGTTAATTAGGCATAGTAAATTTTAATGGAGCAGTTTAAGCTCCCCTTATGGGTCTGCAACTTTGAAGCAATGTTCATACTAAGTTGTGATGTTGCACATATTTACATTAAAATATAATCAATAAATGATTGGGCCTAACTTCTGCCTGCTTTGTAAAATTAAAAAAAGGAATACATATTACTTTTAACAGTCACAACCTATCTCTTTACCGAAGTGCCTTTGCGTAAAGAAAAAAGAACAAGTATTACAAAAGATTGTTTTATTCCTTCATTCATTTACATGACAAATAGTACGGGCGACAAAAGTGAGATAAAGAGAGATTCCATGTCCATGTCCTGCATCTCAGAAGAAAAAGTTGGCTCAAAATCACATAATGCTTCGACTTCATTGAATTCTACATCAGTTGAATTAGTTTCTCCGCTCTTTTTTCTCCAGCGAAAAAACTTGAAGTTAATTCCTCAGAATTCAATAAGAAATGTTGGTGTCCTTTTGCTCTAAGCTCCTTTTAGCCTTTTTTTACGATCTGAAAAAAGGAAATATTTGTGGAAGTGATAACATACATAAAAATGTACATATATAGATTAAAATAACCAATTTTCAATGAAAACAGACAACATCAAACTTTTCTGTCCTTATTATCGCAAACTAAAGTTCTTACAACTTCAAAACTTGTTAAAAGAATTAAGTTTTGTAATAGAAATTAAATAGGTAAAAAACATTGTCGAGCGCCTGGCACGGCGTAGGAAATGTAACCCAAAAACTGAAAAGGGTAACAATTTTTTATTTTTTTTTGGTCAGTTTTTTTTTTATTTTCAAAAAATTGTCAATCAAACTCTGAAGAAAAAAATTTTTCCAATTGACATAATAAAAATTGAGCTTCTAATGAAAGCACTGAAATTGGAACTCTTGAATGTTTAACTTTTAAAAATTATAGAGTTCAAACATTCAGATTCGGTGCTACAACTATAAATCCAAGTCATCATTTTTAATACTCTAAATTCAAGAATTAATCAATGCATTTAAAAATATTCAAAAGTATATAATTTCAAAGGTAAATTTTATTTAAAATAGTTTAAAAATGCTTCAACTGTTTTAAAATTTAATTTCAAAATCCTTGAAACATTTACATGTTGTTTGGCATTTGTAAAAACTTTCAACTATTAAAAAAAAATTTCAAAAGTTCTAAACATCTTAAAAATTAATTGGATTTTCCCTACAACGTTTTTAAAGTCCTGCCCGATTGGAAAATTTCCTTAAAATCTTCCAGATTCATTTTTAACAATTTTATACATCTTTCTAAATTTTTTAAAAATATTCTCTCTAAATTAATATTTCAAAGTCAAAAATCAATTTATTTTTGTACGTAATGTTTTTCATTTTTCTGAAGCCTTCTAAAATTCTTAAAAAGCTTAAAAATCAATTAAAATGTTTAATTCAATTTGAATCTTTTCGAAACAATTTTAATATTTCTTCAAGTTACTCAAAATTTTTCTAAGAATAATTGGCGTTCAATTGTTATTTATATATCAAAATTCAATGATTTGACTCACAAGTTACATTTAAAATAATAAAAAAATGAAAATTTTAACGTTCAAAGTTTAATAGTTTCTTTAGAAATAGTTATTTTTCTTTATTGAAAACTTTCAAGTTAAATGATTTAAAAATGAAATATTTTAGGCTGAAAAAATATGTTAAATTTAATAAAAACCTTTTATTAAAAATATATTATTTTGAAGTTATTTTTAAATTGAAAATAGTTTATAAACTAGCAATCAGGTGTTTACACTTGTTTAATTTCTAAGACTTTCCAATTAAAACAATTTAGTGTTTAACGTTAAAATGTGACAACCCTGAAATTATGAACTGATTCAAAAACGTCTTGTAAAATCAATTATTATTCCCTATTTCTTTTCTTAAAGTACAATCCCATTTTTAAAATCATAAATTAATTTACATTCGCAGTTGATCAACTACAAATATTTTCTTAATACAAATAAAAAAACTATACTGATAAATGATAATAATAAATAGTTCCAACACACAATGATTGCAATAGCAATAATTACAAAACAATCACAAACATTGTAATTACAAATAAACATTAAAAGCAGAATATTTACAATAATTATTAACATTATCGATTAAGTTTTAACTAAATTCGTAATGACGATGTACTTCTCTGGACGTGCTGACGTTTTATAAGCACGATGTATTTTTAGGTTAGAACGGTCACAACACAATTTATTATTTTCTAATAAATTGTTATATTATTCTTACCTCTTTTATAGTTTTCGGTCGACATTCTATCGGGTCTGGGTGCTCTGCTGTAGGTCCAGATTCTCCAAAGAAGTGTAAAGAACAAATAGATTCATCTTTTGTGACGTTCCTGATTGATTTAAACTTGGAATCTTTACGTTCACACAACTTCACCCATTTATTGCATTTTCTGCAAGCTCCAGGCGTTTTAAGTGGAATTTGATACTCGCATTATTAATTTCTGCCTTTCTAAATTGTAGGCATGGTTTAGGGAAAGAAATAAAATAAAAATTGCTTTACTGCGACTACCACTTTTGCACAATCCGTAGCAGCAGCTCTTATGCGCTCCAACTTTTTTTCCCTCACAATTATTGGCATCGTATTATCTCCTTCCATTTTTACTTAAACACACTTCGCTATACCGTTCAAAACTTTATTTTTTAATAAAAACACTGCATTTCCTATGCAATTGCCAGCAACAGGGCCGAAAATTGACAGGAAGATCAATTCTCCTTCGCGCATGCGCACCAAAAAATAACGCCACCCTTACCAACCCGACTTTGCAGGCGGTTGGCTTGTGAATGGGCCTTGTTGCTGTTGATGCTGTTCTTTTCAAGTGCGCTCTAAACGAACCCATTTGGGTCTCAACAGGTATCTATTGGAGCTCAAGTTCCAAATGACACCAACTTTCATTTGAGCCGCAACATGAGTGAACCCCTAGTTTTTTCTGTGCATTTTTCCCCAAGAAGAGTAGTATAATAAGATAAAAAACAAATTTTGAAAACAATATATCAATTTTCAATACAAATGTTGAATCCTCGACCAAACCAGATTAATCTTCAAACAATAAGTTTCATTTTCTACTAAAAAGATGAGTTGTCTCCAAAACAGTTTAATTTGCTACTAAATGGTTTAATTTCCAATCAAAAAGATAAATTTTCAACGCAAAAAGAGTCTACGAAAAGAGATGAATTCTCAACAATGGATGTAAAGTGCGTTGAATTTTTTATTCATTTTTAGCTTATGTTTCTTTCTTTTCTAAAATCTTCACAGAATAAAGCAATAATAAAATTTTCCACGGGAAATTTTTCAGAGGGATAAAGTTTTATTCAGAAAACTTCGCGTTTTTCAAAATACGTGTGTTGTCTTGAGTTGTATTCAAACTAAATAGTTGCATTTTTAAACTAAAAAAGACCATTTATGAACAAAAAATGAAGTGGTTAAATTTTAATTTAAGAGAATTAATTTTCAGCAAATAATGAATTTTCTATCAAGTAGTTTAAATTTTCACCAAATAGTTGTATTTTCTACAACATAGTTGAATTTTTAACCCAAAAATATGAATCTCCAACAAAAGAGTTAATTTTCAACCAATCAATTACACAAATTTCAACTAAAATTATAAAATAAAAAACAAATTTACCCAAGAAAAATGGATTTTCAACGAAATAATCGATTTCTTTGCTGAAAAATATCAATTTTCATCCAAAAAGTCGCATTATTAGCCAAAAAATCGATTTTCCAGCAAAAAAAGAGGAATTTATAAGAAAATACATAAGTTTTCAACTAAATCATTTTCAAGCCAAAAATACAAATTTTCTAGAAAACAGTTGAATTTTCAATATAATTAATTTTTGACCGAACAAGGCACTTGCATTTAAAAAAAAGAGGCAAACATTTCTATAGAAAGAGATGAATTTTCAAACCCAAAAGACGAATCTTCAACGAAAAATATCATTTTTCAATACAAAAAAATTATGCTCTATAAAAATGTTGAATTATCAATGAAGTGCATATATTTTTAACCATATAATTCAATTTTCAAATAAGAACAATAATTCAATTTTCAAAATTCGAATCTGAAGATATTGCAATTTTTAACGTTTTGAATATTTCCCATTTTTGAAATTTTAGTCTGAAATTTTTCTATTTCAAGAGTTTCTGATAACAAAATTTCCCATTTAAAAACTTTGAATCCAAAATTATGAAAATTGTCTTATTTACTATTTTTTGCAAAAGTTTTTTAATAATAAAAGTTTAAATTGGAAATATTTTTAATGTGTGGAATAGTTTATAATTGTACAATTTTTAGTTCAAATATTTTGTAAATTAACATTTTTGAAATTTATACTTCCTGATTAAATTCAAAATAATGCAAAATTAGGAAAATAATTTTTCAAATTCTATGACTAGGCATTCAAAATTTTATTATTTGTCATTAGGAAACGTTCCAAAATATATAACATTTAAAATTCAATTTAAAAAATAATAGTTTCGAATTGAAAGTCTTGAAAATATGCTATTTCAAACATTTAAATTGTAACTAATTTGTATTGCATTCTTTTTTTGTAATTTTGAATTTATTATCTTGAATTTGTCCCATTTTTACATAATAATTTTAAAATATTTTTCTTGGAAAATCTCAAGAGTAAATTGAAATTTTAAATGAAGTGCTAAAAATTAAGCGATTTTAAATTATTACTGAAAAAATGATGTCTTTTGAAACTAAAATAGATAAAAATGAAATTATCTAAAATTGATACGTCAGTAATTAAATAATTGCTTTAATTTCAAATGTTTATTTGATATTTTTAAATTACCATGTCAATCGCTGAATTTTTAATTTTTCCCTTTTACACATATAGATAAAAATGAAAAAATTAAATACAAAAATAAAGTTTTAAAGTGGTTGAATTCTGGAAAGTACAATCAACAATTCAAAACTTTTTAATTTTAAAATATTTAGATTCGCTTAAAATAATAAGTTTTTTAATATGCTTAAGTATAAAAAGTTTAAATATCGCAATCCTTTCAAAATCGTTTATTTTTTATTTTTCAAGCGCTTTAAATTCAAAATGATTAATTAATATATTTTCAGCAAAGTTTGTTATTTTGTTCTCTCTAATATTAATTTTTTTCATGTTAAAATTTTAAGGAGTATCGACTACCTCTCTAATATTTACAGAAATGTGAAAAATAAACTCCGCAGCCAGGAATTAAACTAGGAACGCCTCTGTCCAGAAATAGAACATTTTGTCTCTAATGCATAATTGGTTAATGCTCCACCCATGGATAGTGACGTTCCTGGTTCAAATATGGCCTAAGACAGATTTTTTCTCGTTCCTCAAAATATAAGACCAACAATGGATACTATTTAATATTGAAGTTTAACAAAACTTTTAATCATAGTTCAAAAATCAGGAAAAATAGGAATTTGAAAAATTCCTAATATTAAATTTTATTTTATGAATGGATTTTTCCATTGTTCCATGCGTGTGCATTTACTTATAGTTTTTTAATAAGTTCAAAATTTTTTTGGTGATTTTTAAAAATTTTATTTTTTACTCTCGGAAGTATACTTTCGCTCACTTCTAACAACTCTCGTCGATATCTTTCCTTTTAAGGAACTGATACCGACTAACGGACCATCGTATTTTTATTTCCCATCAGCTCACTGCGCTTTTCCGCAGATCGCACAGTATACTCCCACGAAAAGAAACTTAACTCGTAAAAGTTTAATGGCGTTATACCGCATTCGAATACACTCACCCGTGAATTCTGCCAACAATGCGTCTGCACTCAGAAAGTGAAAATTTTAAATGTAAAAAATGTAATTTACTTTTCTATAACGGATTTTGGTTCAATACTTGACTTTTATGGCCAGTTTCGTCCTCCAAGTCCTCATTGCAAAAAGCATAAGAGATACATGAAATAAATTGATACACAATTTAGGTACTAAGTTGAGAATTGTCTCAAATATTTCTTTTTGGTCCTAAATGTTGCAAATCTTCCAGAAATGCGAATAGGAACACTTTTTGTAGAAGAAAAAACTTCCAAAGCCATAGTGATTTACGGGCCAATATAATATTTGAGACGATATTCAAGACGAACTTTGAGATCGGATTCGATACAAGATTCGAGACAATACTTGAGACGAGATTCGAAAAAAGTTTCTAATTCGAGACGAAGTTCGAAACAATACGAGACTCGAAACGAGATTCGAGATGAAGTTCGAGACAAGACGAGATGCCGGATAAAATTGGCCATGGGATGATGAGTAAAGTAGGAGAGGAGAGGGGAAATAGTGTGGGAGTGCAATATTTGATCGACTCAACAGTCTGATCACTTTAGTCACTTCTCTTTCAATAAATTAACCCATAGGATTCCAAAGGATTTTAAATATTTTAAGATATTTATCAAGGTTCCGAATAATTTTTAATAGACTTCAATAAGCTAAAGTTACAGTGAAACTCTTCTATAGCGCTGATTTTAGGGCTAACGGTAAGTGGGAACTAACTCATTATAGTCCGCTCCTCTTTTGTTTTTTCACGCCTGAGTGAACCTGAGTGATGTTTGTTCACGCCTGATCCAAGGCCTCAATTCTCGGAAGCGCTATAGAAGGGAGGGCTATTGAAGGGTTTCATTGTATTTCACAGAATTATAAAGATTTTGGGGTATTATTAAAACTTTAAAAAATCTTTTATGAGCTTTAAAAAGTTTCAAGGGGTTTCAAAAGATTTCAAGGAATTTCAAAACATTGCAAGTATTTTCAAACGATTTTTAAATTATCAAGGAATTTCGAAGATTTGAATGACTTTAAGGGATTCAAATAAATTATCTATTGGGTGTTAAATAATTTTTTAGAATTTCGGAAGATTTGGAATGATTTTAAAAACTTATGAGGCTCTAGGATATTTTAAAGGGTTCTAACGAACTTTTTAACATTTCCGAGGATTTCGATAGAAATACTATCAGATTCCATGTAATTGAATGTGGTTTTATAGAATTTTTTCACAGCATTGAGGGATTGCATAGGATTTCAAATATTTTTAAAGATTTCAATGCATTTCCAAATATTTTTACAGGTTTCAGGATGTTTTTAAAAATTCAATAGAATTTACAATATACTTCAATAATTCGAAGGGATTTTAAGCTTTTTCAAAGGTTTTAGCGTACGTTAAAAAAATGAACAAAATTTGCAAGAGATTTCAACAATATCAATGAGTTTCAAAAATTTTTAAAGGATTTGAAATGTCTTCGACTGTTTTTGCAAATTCCAAGGAATTGTAACTAGCTTCAGAAATGTGTAAAAAGGTTATATATTGTGCAGAATTAAAAATATTTAGGTTATTTAAAAAAATCCAAAAAAATTTGTCATTGATTTCAGTAATTTAGTAGGAATTTCAGAGGATTTCAAATATTTTCAAAATAAATATTCCAAAAGATTCCAGTGCATTTCCAAAAGCTTTAAAAAATTAAAGGGATTGTCGAAAGATTTTAATGAATTTAAGAGATTTGAAAAAATGCTGATTTGGAAATCTCTCAAGGTGTTAATTAATTCCTTCAGGATTTCAGGAATAATTATCAGATTTCATGGAATTTCACGAAATTTCTCATATATTTACGTATATCAGAAATTTTAAGAGAGTTAAAAATATTTTTGACAATCCATTTTAATTTATTTAAAATTCATCGTGTATTCTTCTTAATTTATCCTGAATTATTTTTGCTTCTTTCGAATTTTTTAAGGTTCTCTTGATTTTTGTCAATTCACTTGAATTATTCTTAATTTATTCATTTACTCAATTCAATGGACTTCTAACCATTTTTACCACTTAAACAGATGAATTTTTAAATCAAGAAGAGAAATATTCAAAAAGATTAGTTTCCACACAGACAAACGAAGGTTTTAATCAAAAAGAAAAAGTAGGGAAAAAGGAAAATAGTTGAATTTTCATCCAAAAAAAGATTCATTTGACTTTTCAACACCAAAACATAAATTTTGAAAAAATTTAATTTTTTACGGATTAGTTAAATTTTCAATGAAACAGTAGAATTCATAGCCAAACAGTTTCTTTTTAATCGAAGAAACACGCAGTTTTTAATCAAATGGATTTAAATTAAAAAGATAAATTTAAAAAAATACTTACATTTTTATCCATGAAATATTTTAGTCGAATTTTCAACACCAAAATATAATTTTCAACTAACTGGTTGATTTTGCTACCATTTTCAATCCAAAAAGACAAATTTTAGACATGACTTAAATTTCAAACAAAACATTTAATTCTTAACCAAATAGTTGTATTTTCTGATAAAATATTTGAATTGCCTACCCTAGAAAAACGAATTTAAACCAAAACGATTAAATATGTATTTAACTAAAATCATGAAACTTCAACCAAAATCCTGCATTTTTAACAAAGTAATTCAAGTTTCAACCAACTAGTTGAATTTACATCCAGAAAATACACATTTTGAACAAAATAGCTTAACCCGCTCTAGCATTTGTTTTTACTAGAAAAGACGAATTTTTAAACCAAAAACAACACTTTTTTAAGAAGGGTTAAATCTTCAACAAAAATATTCGTTATTTTTCTTCTCACTAGTGCAACTTTATACAAAAATAGTTGAATTTTTAACAAAATACATTAATTTATTACCAAAGAGGTTAATTCATTAACAAAAATATAATAGTTGGTATTATTTCAAGCAAAAAAGATTTTATTTTTAAAACATAGTTTAATATGTTCAAAAAAAGGTGCATTTTCAAATAAATAGCTGAATCTTCAACCGAATCAGATTAATTTTCTACCAAAGGCGTTGAATTGAATCAAGATAGAAACCAAATTTCCACAAAATTGTTTAGGTTTCAATCCAAAAAGACGAATTTTCTACAAAACAGTTGCATTTTCAAACAGGAAATATGAATTTTCATCAAAAAAAGTACTTGTCAACTAAATAGCTGAACCCTCTACAGAATTTGTTTTCCAAAAATTAAAGAAATTAGATTTTGTGACCAAAATAAATAAATTTTGAAACTAGAAAGGCGAATTTTAAACCAAGAACGAAATCAAATTTTCACTTAATTTTTCAACCCAGAAAGATGAATTTTTTACAAAGCAGTTTCATTTTTAAACCAAAAATATTCATTTTCACCAAAAAGTTACCTTTCAACTGAAAAGTTGAACTTTCTACATAAATATTTAAATCTAAAAAAAAATGCATCAATTTTCAAACAAGTAGTTTCATTTTCAAATAAAAAAAATGAAAGCTCATTAAAAATATAATACTTGATATTATTTTAAACAAAAAAGATTGCAATTCGGAATAAATCATAATTTAATTAAACCAAAAAAGACTAAAATTAAAGTTTCATGTTGATGCAGAAATCGGAACTAAAGGTCGTTACAAGTTATTTTTTAAAATAGTAACAACGTTTTTCTAAAAGTTACAAATAATTTAACTTTTCAGTGACTTAGTTACTTATGAGAAGTTACTACCCAACTCTGATGCAAACAGTTTGAGCCATATGTACTCATTTTCGGTGAATAACAGATACTTTTGAACAGGAAAACATATTTATTTTTCAAATGTTTTATCGACCATACGTTTCAGTTTCGAAACTACATTTTACATGATGGTATTGTCTCTCCAAAACGACACGTGAAACTGTGAAGTAGTGTTTCAGGCTCTCAATCGATATTCTCATGTGGGTATGTACTCACAGCAATTTCAATGGAGCACAATGGAAAATATTTATCTTCACTTAAAAAGTTTCTCGTTTTTATTTATACTTTTTTAATCAAAATTGGCAATTTTGTCTTTCTGCAAGGATCAAGATAATTGAACATCAACAAAAATGTTTCACGATTTCTTGATTGGTTTTCAAAACTATGTTGCTTCGAATTATTTGAGGAAAATAATATAATTAATTTGATTCATTTTAATATAATGTGATTGCAAGATTGTGACTTTAAGAAATCTTGAGATTGTTTAATTTGTATGTTCTATTTTTTTAAATTATGAAACAGTACGTAGATAATTATTTTCACTCTAGAAAAATAATCATGTCAGAGTAGTTGTAGATCGAGGAAAATTTGGATATCAAGAGAAAAACCAGGAATGTTTATTGGTCTGGAAAAGGTTGAAAAGTTAGGGATTTAAAAAAAAAATGCAAAAGGCAGAGCATTTTTATAAAAGACACTTTAAATAACTGTCAAAAGCAATAAAACAAAATAAATAATTTTAATTTCAAAATATTTTATTACGCTTATTGAAGATTTTACGTTAAAAGTGTTAAAAGATTAAGATTTTTTTGCAATTAATTCCTTAGGACGATTATATTTTTAGTTAATATATTCACTGCTTGATTGAAAATTCAACAATTTTGTTAAAAATTCATCCCTTTTGTATGAAAATTCAACTATTTTTTTTAAAAATCGACTTTTTAGGGTGGAAATTAAAATATTTTTGTGAAAATAACTTTTTGTTGAAAATTCATATTTTGGTATTGAAACTTTAGCTGAAACCTTTTTTGGTTAAAAATTTAAATACTTATTTCGAAAACTCATCTTTCTAGTTCAAAAAATCACCTATTTCAGTAGAAATTGCATCTTTGTTGGACAAAAATCCAATAGTTTGGTTCAAAACTAATATTCTTTGTTTAAGAATGCAATTAGATTCTTAAGAAGTTGTCTTTTTTGGTTAAATTAAACTGTTTTTGATTTAAAATAAAAATCTTTTTTGTTTGAAGTATCTACTATGCATAATTGATTAAAAATTGATCTTTTCTTGTTGAAAGTTGAACTACTGGTGGAAAATGCAACTGTATTTGTAGCATATTTACTTCTTGGTGATTACAAATTTGGCCATTTGTTTGAAAATTTATCTTCGTAGAATGACGAAGCAACTCTTTGGATGGAAATTAATGTTGTTGTTGAAATTAATTTTTTAATAAAAAATTCGACTATTTTACTGAAAATTCAACTTTTTTGTAAAAAATTAATCTTATTGGTTGAAAATCATTCTTTTTAGAATTACATTCATCTCTTGCTTCTTTTGTTATGTTTGGAATATTAACTAATCCATTTTTCTTGGCCATTTAATTATTTCTTTGAACATTTTAGCTCTTAGGTCGAGAAGTAAACTATTTTGTAGAAATTTCATTTTTTCTTTGTTGTTGGTGAAGATTTAAACTTTTTGTTAAAAATTCCACTTTTCGGGTTGAAAATTCAAAGATGTTCTCAAAATTCGTATATTTGTTTTTTTTTATCAAAAAAACCGACCATTTGGTTGAAAATTCATGACTGGACGTTGAAAATTCAACTGTTTGGTCAAAAATTAATTTTGTTGTTAGAAATTTAACTATTTCGTTAAAGATGGAATTGTTTTTGTTTGAAGCTGAATCATTTTTGTTTGAAAATTCGATTCTTTGGTTGAAAATTCATCTCTGTGGAAAGAAAATTCAAGTATTTGGTTAAAAATTGAACTATTTATTGAAAAACTACAATTTTGTTAAAAATTGAACTTTTTTGTTTAAGAATCGTAGATTTTGTCGATCATTTAAACTGGTTGGTGAAAAAAATCTTCTATTTGGATAGAAAATTCATTATTTCGAAAAAAGTCCATTACTTTCTTGAAAATTTAAATGTCTTCTAAAAAATTCAATTATTTTGTAGAAAATTCAACTATTTTTTGGTTAAAGTTGAATATTTTGTTTTTGAAACTTTGACTAGTTGTTTGCAAATTTATCTTTTTAAATTAAAAATTCAACAATTTGGTTCAAAATTGCACTATTTGAAAAAAACAAAATTATATTGTACCAAAAGTTTAACTATTTTGTTCAAAATCATCCTTTTGAAATAAAAAGTGATATTTTTTTAAATAA